>NC_056750.1:235960341-236272841 GCF_019279795.1 Protopterus annectens
AAACATTCAGGTCCTACCAAACACACTAATATTGGGTGATTTCAATTAACCAAACATTAACTGGGAGAACTACTCAAGTATTAACTCCCTTGCCCAACATTTCCTAGAATTTATAAACTCAAACGTCCTGGCTCAACTGGTCAACACTCCCACCAGAGGTGACAACATATTGGACCTGGTCATCACCAACATGGGCGACCAGTGTTCCACACTGGAGGTCAACCCCTCGCTGGTTAGATCTGACCATAAACAAATCACTTTGGATATCCACCTTCTGCCTCCACTCCCGGACAAGAAAACCATCATGAAAAACTTTTCAAAAGGAAACTTCATGTTACTTAAGACCGAGGTGGAAAGATGTTCATACTGTTTCACTGTTGCAGTCATTACACTTGGGTTATCCTGCTGGCAGGCTACCCGCAGTCGGCCTGAATTCCAAAGTCCTGGTCCAGCGTCGGTTGCTGTTGCCTCTTCCCTGACGTCAGTGCGCCAGGGCTATTAAGATGCAACCGACGCCATTTTCTTCAGTCTTTCTTGCCGCGCGGCGCCTGAAGCAAAAGCAGTTCGCAAGTGCCGGTCGGCTGACTCCTGAGATTTTGGAAATTGAATTTCAGATCCGAAGTCTTCAATAAAGCTAAGTACCCCATTGGGGAAACTTTTTTCTTGCTCCAGACCGATGTCAGAAAAAGTTAACAATTGTATTTCTTGTGGGAAGCAAATACCTCATAAGGATTTTCATTCTTACTGTATTCCTTGCCCTAGGCCCTGACCACGACATTGCTAGTTGTCGGTTTTGTGCTAGAGTTAACCAACGCTCTATTAAACATCGGTACAATTTTGCATTTCATTACTTTGGCCGAAGGTTTAACTATATAACTGACAGGAGTTCATAAAAAGTGCAAGGAAAAAGAATAGGACAGGCATCCAAGGTCCAAAACTGACGACTAAGTCTCTTCTAGACCAGTTGCCGGTTCTCAGTGAGGCGCTTTCGCAGCCCCTGACATCCGCTACCTCAGAGCCACAGGCCGACTCCCACGTGGAGACAACTAGGCCTCTGGATACTCAAGGTATTGGGCCTTCGGAAACTATTCTTTCAGATGGGTCCAGAGCCGCTGAGCAGGCATTGGCTTCTGAGGGTGTTTTCAGACCTACACAGCTTTATATCAAGCCAACTTCAGCATCCAAGGCAAAGACTAAAACAGCTTTAAAGACAAGGAAACAAGTACAGCATTCTCCAGGACAGACTTCCAAGCCTAAGAAACAGATGCCCAAAATGGCCGAAGACCTAATTACTTTGATCAGGGGTTCCCATCCCCCTCCTGATAAGAGGCCTAGGCAAGACATTGAATATGATTCCTCTGATCAGGTTTCCATTTCCTCTGACTCCTCTATAGAACAGGGATACTCTATTCCTCCTTATGAGGATTCTGATGCTGAAGAATCTATTCCTTCAGCTTCCCCTCCTGAGGATTATTCCTTTGGGGAAACCCTGCATACCATGAGGGAGCATTTTCACTGGGAGAGCCAAGATTACTCAGAATCTAAGAAACGGCTCAGAGACTTTCTTCTACTACCTCAGTACAGACCTGTTGCTGTTACACCTGTTTTAGACATCGTAGATGATGTATTTTCAGAGTCCGGACTGTCTCCCGACTCTCTACCTCCTCCACCTGTTAAGCCAGACAGATGCTACAGGGTTCCAGATTCTCATAAATTTCTATATAAAAACCCTGCTGCTGACCCAGAAACTATATCTCAGGGTCCCAAAGGGGTCAAGGCCTCTACTGCAAAAAACCCTGTCCCCTCAAATAGGGATTCAAGGGCACTGGACAGATGGGGGGAAAAAGTTTGCACTTCTGCTACCTTGGCTGTAAGGGCTTTAAATTGTCAGTTTCATATGCTTAAATATCAGCAGTACTTAATGTCATTACTAAAACAGAAAATGTTGACAAATTCTGAAGGTTCTGAGAACAAGGAAATGCAGGATTTCTTGCATGCAGCTGAACAAGTGGGAAAACATACTTTGCAATGTTGTTTTGATTCACTGGAGGCCTCTTGCAGGACTGCTGTTACAGGTTCTGTCATTAGAAGGCATGCTTGATTAAAGGAACAGAATCTGCCTGATCATGTTAAAGCAAAATTATTGGATGCTCCACTACAGCATGATACTTTGTTTGGTGTTAAAGCAGAAGAGGCGTTGAAAATGGAGGATAATGCTAAATCTATGCAGACAGTAAAGTATTTCTTACAGGTACAGCCACCCAGATTTAGCAGGAACTGGCCTTCTAAAAATTGGTCCTTTCCAGTGTCAGACAAGCCACAAAGAGGCAGATATAGATGCCCTAGAGGCAGACAACAGCCCCAGGGCTCATACAGGCCAAAACAATGGGGTGCTTCTACCTCCAAAAGCGGAGAAGACAAATCACAGCCATATATGAAATGGTTCCAATGACTTCCCTCTGCCAATGCCATGCACTTATCTTTTGGCAGCACCCTTAGGGGGAAAGCTAGCACTTTTTTCACAAAGTTGGCACACTATCACCCAGGACAAATGGGTCTTCAATATAGTCTCTCAGGGCTACAGGTTCCACTTTCACACCCTTCCAAAGACAAAATGTATGCCAGACCTGCCACACAATCAATGGGCAGAGGCACAAAAACAAGTTTCATCTCTCATGAACATGAGGGCTATTCAGCCAGTGCCACAACAAGAGCAGGGACAAGGATTTTACTGAAGACTTTTCAGTGTACCAAGAAAGGACAAATCCTGGAGACTAATTCTGGACCTGTCTATTCTAAATACTTTTCTGGACGTTCCAAAATTCAAAATGTTGACTCTGCAGTAGCTTCTGCCCATGCTGGGCAAGAAGACTTGGGTTGTAACTTTGGACCTCAAAGAGGCATACCTGCATGTCCCAGTCAGACAGTCTTGCAGAAGATCCCTCAGATTCATAGCTGGCTCAATGCACTACCAATTCTCTGCACTGCCCTTTGGCTTATCTACTGCGCCCAGAGTCTTCACAAAATGCCTGGCACCAGTAATTGCATTTTGCAGACAAAGAGGAATTCAGATATATCCCTACTTGGACGACAGCCTTATTCAAGCAGAGACCAAAGACATTCTACTAAAGCATCTGGCGTTTGTAAAAAGATTACTAATGTGCCTAGGGTACACAGCAAACGAAAAGAAATCAAAACTAGTACCCTCTCAAGAGATAATATTCCTGGGTGCAGGCTTAAATACAACTGCCCAGATGGCTTATCTCACGCCAGACAAACAAAGGCAACTGACTTCTTACTTTGAAAGCATGGCAACAAAGACCCAGTTATCTGCAAGAAAAATTCTGCAGGCTCTGTGGGCTTCATGGCATCCTGCATTCTGCTAATTCCATATGCAAGACTGCATATGAGGAAGCTACAATGGTATCTAAAAAGTGTTTGGACTCAACATTGCCACAGCTTGGAATCATTAATTTCACTCATTCCCTGCCTGCAACAGGAGTTTCGATGGTGGGCACAGGCCTGTCACCACAACAAGGGGCAGCCATTCACTTTACCCACAGCCAGGCAAACGCTAACAACAGATGCGTCAGATTATGCCTGGGGGGCCCACATGGCAGGAAAATGTGTATTCAGGGCACATGGCCCGCAAGCCAAAGACATCTTCACATCAGTCAAATAGAGATGCTAGCTGTACAAAATACCCTGACAGCCTTCAAGGGCCTACTTCATCCAGGACAGCTGCTGATAAAGACGGACAGTACTACAGTCATGTGGTACATAAACAAGCAGGGAGGTACACATTCTTACCCCCTCTGCAGACAAGCCATGATTTTGTGGAGCACAGCATTGACTTAACAAGTACACCTGCAAGCACAATTCCTGCCAGGAAAAACAAATGCTCTGGCAGACTAAGCAGAAACCTCATGGATCCTTATGAGTGGACACTAGATCTACAAATCTTCAACATGATAACAAGGAAATGGGGATGCCCAGACATAGATCTGTTTGCCTCCCCTCACAACTGCCAACTACAGAGATTCTGCACAAGGACTTATCACAAGCAAGCATGGAAAGTGGATGTTTTGTCATTCAGCTGGAACAACCTTACAGTATATGCCTTTCCTCCACTGCCTCTCCTCCCCAAGGTACTCCTCAAGGTCAGACAAGAGAAGCCACAAATAATACTGATTGCCCCGGATTGGCCATGCCAGCACTGGTACCCACTCCTAAGGAGCTTGTCTCAAGGCCCAGCCTGGACATTGCCTCAAATCCCTCATTTACTGACCCGACAAAACAATCAGATCCTGCACAGCCAGCTCAGAACCCTAAATCTAGCTGCATGGCGGGATAGTGTAACCATTCCGAATGCACCTCTCTCTAAAGCGGTTATGGACGTTATTTTGGAGGCCAGGAGGCCCAACACCAGAAAATCTTGTGCAGAAAAATGAGATTCTGTGCTTGGAACCAGGCACAAGGAATTGACACGCTTGTACCAAATCTCCCTCAGATTTTACAATACCTAACTGAGATGCTGGACAAAGGCCTATCCTTCTCATCAGTTAAGACCCATGCCTCTGCCATTTCAGCTCATTACAATACGGACCCACCTATTTTTTCACATCCATTGCTTAGGCAGTACCTCAGAGGGGTCAAAAACATAAGACCTCCAAGGAGAGCACTAATACCTGCATGGGACCTCAATTTTGTCTTGGAAAAACTCACACTTCCTCCTTTCGAGCCAGCCAGTACAGCTGAGATAAAATTCTTATCATGGAAAACAGCTCTGCTCCTAGCAATAACTTCAGCAAGAAGAGTCTCAATTACAGGCATTAATGGCTGTGGAAGCTTTTATTATCTTCCATCCAGACAGGGTTTCTCTAAGGACAAAACCCAACATTTATGCCTAAGGTAGTGTCCAGTGTGGCTCTTAACCAAACCATTCACTTGCCTACTTTTTACCCAAACCCACAGAATAAAGGGGAGAGACTTCTGCATTCTTTGGACATACACAGACAGCTACGCTTCTACTTGGACAAAACTAAAGTTTTCAGAAAGACTGAGCAACTTTTAGTGGCATATGTTGCAGGATCACAAGGAAAGGCTATCTCAAAGCAGACTGTTTCAAAATGGATAGGACATTGCATTCGTTTCTGCTATTCACAACATTGCAAATCAGTGCCTAAGGGCATTAAACCACATTCGACCAGGGCAGCAGCAACCTCAGCAGCCTTCCTCAGAGGAATACCAACTAAGGATATTTTGGAGGCTGCAACTTGTACTTCAGTTCACACTTTTACTAAGCACTACCACTTACCTCTTTACTCTAAATCCAGAGCAGGCTTTGCCACTGCAGTTCTGCAGGGCCTCATAGCCACTCCTAATTCTATTTAGATCCAGCTGCCCAACCTCAGCTTTGGGATTCAACCCAAGTGTAATGACTGCAACAGTGAAATACGATGAACATAGTACAGTTGTGTACCTACCATAAATGTAGATGTTCGAGTGTATTCACTGTTGCAGTCCAGGTTACCCACCCACCATCCCCCTTTCTTTGCTGGGACTTATCTGTACTTCTCTATTCTATACAACCTATGTGGTGTATTTGCTTGTAGATGAAGGTAATGTTTATTTTAGTGCATTCTTTTTATAAGCAATATTTTTAGCCTACCCTTTTGGGGGCACCTGACATCTGGGGCAAGAAAAACTGAAGAAAATGGCGTCGGCTGCATCTTATATACCCCTGGCGCACTGACGTCAGGGAAGAGGCGACAGCAACTGACACCAGACCAGGACTTTGGAATTCAGGCCGACTGTGGGTAGCCTGCCAGCAGGATAACCCAAGTGTAATGACTGCAACAGTGAATACACTCGAACATCTACATTTATGGTAGGTACACAACTGTACTTTTTAAAGCCCCCATGCTGAAGGATAGCACTGTCCAAGCTGCAAAATCCTTTAATGCATTCTGCAGGCACCTACAAGAATGCATGGATCAGCCATCCCAAGCAAAACCAAGACTCACTCCTCCAAGAAGAGGAAACCAGTCTGGTGGACTCCTGCCATAAACAAGCTATACAATAGAAGGAGGAAACTAGTACAGAAGAGTAAAATCCCAAGAAGAGAAGACATCCCTGATCAGTATCAGCAAGAAACTACGATCCCTCATAAAGTCATCCAAGGCGAGGTTTGAAAGAAAAATTGCCATGGACTCCAGAGGTAACCACAAGGCATTCTTTAGCTATGTCAAGAATCAAAGTGGCAATGCTCAGATCTGCTCGGAGTTAGTGCAGAATGGCACAAAATACACTGAACCGACCGATATTGACAGCATCCTGGCAGACAGGTTCAGAGTAAACCTCACCCCCCTTCTCACCCCCAAAAGGGCCCATAACCATACTAGAAGAATGTAGAGTCCCTGAAATTACAGACACTCAGGTTAAAGCAGCCCTCTCCAAAGCCTAAAACACAGCATCAATGAGACCGGATGGTGTCCCAGGCTGCATCCTACATGAGCTCAAAGACGAACTAACCCCTTACCTAAACGCACTGTTCAAACTCGGCCTCTCCTCGGGCTACGTACCCGTAGAGTGGCGCACAGCAACGGTTATTCCACTCCACAAAGCTGAAGCCACAACAGACCTCGGGAACTATCACACTATAAGGCAGACTAGCGAGGTCTGCAAGGCTATGGAGCGCATCATCATGGAACTCATTAACAGAGACATTGGGAACCTCCAAACACTGGACCCTACCCAGTTCAGCTTTAAGGGCAGATCATGCCTGTTAAACCTGGTGGACTTCTTTGAGACAGTTACCAAGGCTATAGACAAGGTAAAGGTGGTACACACAGCCTACCTAGACCTCACTAAGGCCTTCAATGCCATTCCCCATTCCTGTATTATAGACAAGCTCACCAGCCTGAACATAAACCCCTACGTCACAAGATGGGGTTGCCAACTGGCTCACGGACAGAACACAATGAATGGTGAGAGTTGCGGGAGCTAGGTCTGACTCTAAACCAGTTTCAAGTGGCGTTCCCCAGGGCTTAGTCCTAGGACTCCGCCTGTTCGGCATATACTTCTTAGGGGTATAGGCAAGCACAGGAGGACTATGGCTGACCAAGTTCGCAGACGACTGCAAACTAGGGCTATAGTTTACTCTCTGGCTGACGCAGACATCCTACAAAAGAGTCTCACTGAGACGGATACCTGGTGTCAAAATCATGGCCTCAAGCTAAATGCTAAAAAGTGCATAGTCATCCCCTTTGGAAAAAAGTACCCACAAACTACCACATAGGTAGTAGTCCCCTAAATACGGAAGACATAATAAGGCATCTAGGGACCCAAGTAGATAGTAATCTCACCTTTGATAATCACATTGCCAAAGTGGTTAGAAAATCCTTCTACGTGGCCCACCTAATCACAAAAGGGTTCGCATCCAGATCAAAAGAGGTCATTGTGCCCCACTAGTTATCCCTCATCAGACCCTTCATATAGGGTACAATGCCCCATTTGGGATGTACCTTACAAGACACCTGCAACAGCTGGAAAGATCACATAAGTACCTCACCAAGAGGATCACTAGCCTCAAACAGATGCCCTATGCAGCTCGACTGAAGAAACTACAGCTGTACTCTGTTGCATACCGCCTAGTCAGAGATGATCTCTGCCTGACATGCAAGGCCATGTCCAACCCAGAATTGATGGACATGCTCCACCTAAAGAAAATCTTATCCCCTCGAGCCACACGTTCTAGGGATCTAAACCTCACCACAACAATAAATAGGACGTGCTGGAGGAATAGATTGCTGTCCCAGAGACTTCCCATGCTTTGGAATAAGATCCCAATCTACATTAGGCAGAGCTCCTCACTAACGCTCTTCAAAAGAAACCTTGACGAGTGGATGGGAAACCGAAAGTTTACCTCTGTGATCACTTCAGTGGCTCTGCTGGACAGAGGCACAGGGAACTAATCTAAGGGGCCGGCGAAAGCCAGCACATTCTGGCTAGGCTTATAAATGCCTTCGGGCAGATAGCCTAGTACCTACCTATGATTCCCACAAGTTCCTTTTTAAAAATCCTACTGTGGATCCTGAGACCATTTCATGGGGATTAAAGGACATTAAGGCTACTACTGCCAAAAATCCTACCCCCTCTAATAGAGATTCCAGGGCCCTGGATAAGAGGGAGTAAGAAGGTATAAACCTCTGCATCCTTGGCCATCAGGGTCTTAATTTGTCAGCTTCATATGTTAGTGTCAGCAGCATATTATTGGATTGCTAAAACAGAAAATGATGTTGATTCCTGATTGTGTTGAAAATAAGGATTTACAGGATTTAACGCATTCTGCTGAACAGGTTGGAAAACTTACTTTGCAATGTGGTTTTGTTTCACTAGAGGCATCTTGCAGGGCTGCTGTCACTTGGTCTTTACTTAGAAGGCTTACTTGGCTTAAGGAGCAATCTTTTGCCAGATCATGTTAAAACTAAATTGCTGGATGCTCCCTTAAATTAGGACAGCCTGTTTGGCAACAAAGCAGAAGTTGTTCTTAAAAAGATGTAGGAAAAAGCTAAATCTATGCAAACTTTCAAACTGTTAAAGATTTCTTACAAGTGCAGCATCCAAGATTTAGTAGGGATTGGTCCTCAAAGAAATTGGTCCTTTCCAGCCTCCTCCAGGCCTTCTCAGTTTTAATCCAGAACCAGCAGAACACCCAGGCTTCAGTCCCAGGGTACGCACAGGACTAAGCAGTGGGGGGCTCCCACTTCCAAAGCTGAAAGTAGTAAGACACCCCCTATGAAAAAATGTCACGATGACTTAACCTTAACCCTTCCAAGCCCTGCTCAGCTGCCTGCTCCCTTAGGAGGAAAGCTCGCCCTTCATGCAAAAAACTGGGAACTCATTACCTAGGACGAATGGGTTTTAAATATAGTTTTCCAAGTATACAGATTCCACTTCTACACCTTACCCAACCCCAAGTGGTTGGCCAGACCTACTCCCAAATCAGTAGGCTGAGGCTCAACAGCAGGATGTTCATCGTGCATACAGCTGCAGTCATAACAGATGGGTTCTCCTGCCGTCAGGTGGGTCCTCGGTCGGCCGAATTCCAAAGTCTAGGTCCGGCGTCTGTTGTCGTCGCTTCTTCCCTGACGTCAGTGTGACAGGGGTATAAAGGAACCAGCCGACGCCATTTTCTTCATTCTTTCTTGCTGCACGGTGCCCGAAGCAGCAGTTCGCAAGTGCCGGTCGGCCAGCTCCTGAGATTACGAAAATTTGGAAACCAAAGTCTTCTTAAAAGCTAAGTACCCCGTTGGGGAAACTTTTCTTGCCTCAGACCGATGTCAGACAAAGCTAATAATTGTATTTCTTGTGGGAAGCAAATATCACATAAGGATTTCCATTCCCTCTGTATACCTTGTTTAGGCCCAAACCACGACGTCTCGGTCTGTCGTTTTTGTGCTACATTCAACAAATGCACTATTAAGCGTCGGGCGGAGTTCGCCCAGCATTATTTTGGGAAAGCATTTAACTATACTATGTTGTCGGATACTCCGACTGCGGTTTGGTCTAAAAAACGCAAAGACAAGGGCCGACACACGAGGTCCGCGGCCTCTACCGACACCACGCCAAAGCCGACTACACGTGGTCCGGTTCTCAGCGAGGCACCTACGCAGCCCCTGACTACCGACGACATTTCTTTGACAGTGTCTCTTGTGCCCGAGGTCGCAGGCTCCTCGGACCACACCCCGACTACAGATACCGAAGCCACTCTTGGCATTGAAACTGAGAATGTGGAAAGGTCCACCTCCACTCAAGGTGTCTACAGACCTTCCTCTTCTTTCTCCATCAAGGCTTTCACAAAGTCTAAAGCAACCATGCACTCTAAGAGACCAGCTACACAGGGCCCATCTCCAGGCCCCATGCCTAAGAAACAGATGCTTAAAATGGCTGAGGATTTAATTACTCTTATCAGAAGTTCTCAGCCCCCTCCGGACAAAAGGCCTAGAGTGGAGGAAGATTCCCCCTCCTCTGATCAGGGCTCCATTATTTCAGAGCACTCTGATGATCAGAAACATTCTTACTCCCCTTTTGAAGACTCTGATGCAGAGGAGTCCATCCCTTCTGTATCCCCCCCCCCCCTGAGGATTACTCATTTGGGGAAACTTTGCATACCTTAAGGGAACACTTCCACTGGGAAGGCCAGGATTATTCAGATTCCAAGAAAAGGCTCAGGGAAATGTCCTTCAAGGATGCATCTGCAGTCCTAACAAATGGGTTGTCCTGCCTCAGGCAGCCCTTCGGTCGGCCGGATTCCAAAGTCTGGGTCTGGCCTCGGCTGATGTCGCACTTCACCCGACGTCATAGCTGCAGTTAACCGGGTATAAAGGCATCAGCCGACGCCATTTTCCTCAGTCTTTCTTGCCGCGTGGCGCCCGAAGCTGTCTTGGACATCCTTGATGATGTTTACTCTGAGGCCTGCCTCAACCCGGACTCTCTACCTCCAGCTCCAGTTAAGCCTGACAGGTACTACAGGGTCCCTGACTCACATCAATTTCTATACAAAAACCATGCTGCTGACCCAGAAACCATCTCACAGGGCCCCAAGGGAGTTGAGGCCTCCATTGCTAAAAATCCATTGCCTTCCGAGAGAGATTCCAGACCCTTAGAAAGGTGGGGAAAAAAGGTATATATCTCTGCTACCTTATCCATGAGGGCCTTAAACTGTCAGTTTCATATGCTTAAATACCAACAGTTTTTGTTATCACAGTTGAAAAGTAAAATGTCACAACCTGAACAACCAGACTTGAAGGAGTTGCATGATTTGATGCATAGTGCAGAACAAGTGGGTAAGCATACCTTACAATGTGGTTTTGATGCTCTAGAGGCCTCATGTAGAGCTGCTGTTACAGGATCAGTCATACGTAGGCATGCCTGGCTCAAGGAACAAGCCTTGCCTGATCATGTCAAAGCTAAATTACTATACACCCCTCTTCAAAAGTTTGTACTATTTGGTGCTAATGCTGAGGAGGTATTAAGGAAAATGGAGGAAAAGGCTAAATCAATGCAAACTGTGAAAGAATTCCTACAGGTTCAACCCCCACGTTTTAGTAGAAATTGGCCTTCCAAAAACTGGACCTTTCCTGCCACAGACAGACCCCAAAGAGGCAGATACAGGTGCCCGAGGGGCAGAAATTTAATCCCAAGGATTGTTTAGAGGCAGACAATGGCAAGCTCCTACACAAAGAGGTGGTGAGGATAACTCACAATCTTTCAGAAAGCAAACCCAATGACTTTCCCCTTTGCATGCCAACCAGGTCTCAAATGGCAGCCCCCTTAGGAGGAAAGCTGGTATTATTTTCAAAAAATTGGCATATTGTCACAAAGGACAAATGGATCCTGGACATTATAAACAGAGGCTACAAATTCCATTTTCACACCCTTCCAAAAATGAGAGGCATGCCAAACCTGCCACACAATCAAAGGGCAGAGGCACAAAGGCAAATTACAGATCTCATAAACATGAAAGCTATTCAAGAGGTACTTACGCACAAACAAGGTCAAGGTTTTTATTCCAGGCTATTTCTGGTGCCAAGGAAGGGAAAAGATTGGAGACCTATTTTGGATCTATCCATCCTAAACACATTTGTACTCGTACCAAAATTCAAGATGCTCACTCTACAGCAACTTCTTCCCATGCTGGGCAAGGAGTCTTGGCTGGTAACATTGGGCCTCAAGGAGGCATACCTGCATGTCCCAATCAGACAAAATTGCAGAAGGTACCTCAGATTTCTTGCAGGTTCAACCCATTATCAATTCTCTGCATTGCCCTTTGGCTTATCTACTTCGCCCAGAGTATTCACGAAATGCCTGGCATCAGTAATTGCCTACTGCAGACTTCAAGGGATACAATATACCCCTATTTGGACGACTGCCTGATCCAAGCGGACAGCAAGCACATTCTTCTGAAACATCTGGCTTATGTAATAATGTTATTGAACTCTCTGGGATACACAGTCAACAAAAGAAATCAAGGCTAATACCCTCTCGAAGATAATTTTCCTGGGTGCCAATTTGGACACAAACACCCAGATGGCCTACCTCACGCCAGAGAAGCAGGGGCAACTAATTCAATACTTCAGAACACTAGCAAATTGCACCAGGCTGACTGCAAGGAAAATCCTGCAGGCTCTGGGATTCATGGCATCTTGCATCTTACTAATCCCATGTGCAAAGCTGCATATGAGGAAACTACAATGGTACCTGAAAAACATATGGTCTCAACACAGCCACAGTTTGGAAACAATAATACCACTAATTCCATGTCTGCAAAAGGAATTTCTGTGGTGGGCTCAAGCATGTCAAACAAACACAGGTCTTCCATTCAGCAAGCCTCAAGCAAATCAAGTCATCACAACAGACGCCTCGGACTACGCCTGGGGGGCGCACATGACAGATCGGTGCATTCAGGGCAAATGGTCCCAAAAAGAAAAGCACCTTCACATCAATCAAAAATAAATGCTAGCAGTAATAAATGCTATTATAGCTTTCAAGGACCTTCTACAACCAGGTCAACTATTGATAAGAACGGACAACACCACAGTTATGTGGTACATAAACAAGCAGGGGGGAACACATTCTTACCCTCTATGCAGACTGGCCATGTCACTTTGGAACATGGCCACGGACTTACAAATGGAACTACAAGCACAGTACTTGCCAGGCAAGGAAAACACGCTGACAGACAACCTAAGCAGGAATATGACAGATCCACACGAATGGAAATTGCATCCAAAAGTTTTTACAGAAATAATCCAAGAATGGGGAAGGCCAGACATAGATCTCTTTGCCTCCCACAAAAACATCAATTGACAAAATTCTGCTCAAGGATCTTCCATACAAAGGCCTGGAGAAGTGGACGCTCTCTCTTTCAGTTGGACATCAATGGCAGTTTATGCCTTCCCACCTCTTCCTCTGCTGCCCAAAGTTCTATTGAAGACCAGAGCAGACAGACCAAAGATGATCCTCATTACTCCGGACTGGCCAAGGGAACACTGGTACCCACTCCTGAGGAGCCTGACTCATTCCCCACCATGGACCCTGCCTCTTCTTCTGACTCAGCACAGCTTCAAAACTCTTCACAGCCAGCTAAAAACACTCAATCTAGCCGCATGGAAGATTCCTTAGCATCCCAACAGGCTCTACTCTCCAAGGAGGTGCAGGATGTCATTTTGGAGGCCATCAACTAGAAAAGCTTACTCCGCAAAATGGAAACGTTTTTGTGTCTGGAATGAGAAAAAGGGCCAGGATCCTGGAAAACTGAATTTACCTCAAATACTACAATATTTGGCTGAACTACTAAGCAGTGGACTTTCTTTCTCCTCCATCAAAATCCATGCCTCGGCTATTTCTGCAGAATACAACACTGATCCACCTTTATTCTCTCACCCTCTCTTAAGACAGTTCCTCAGAGGGGCTAAGAATTAAGACCTCCAAGGAAACAACCAATACCTGCTTGGGATCTTAATTTCATTGTGGAAAAACTGACCTTGCCTCCCTTTGAGCCAGCTGCCTCATCAGATTTGCAGTATTTGACCTGGAAAACAGCTTTCCTTCTGGCTATCACCTCGGCTCGTAGAGTTTCAGAACTACAGGCTCTCATGGCTGTCCAGCCTTTTATCATCTTCCATCAGGACAGAGTTTCCTTACTAACCAACCCGTCCTTTATGCCTAAAGTGGTATCCAGGGTAGCTTTAAATCAGGCCATACATTTACCTACTTTTTATCCTAATCCTCAAAACAAAGGGGAGAGATTACTACATTCCTTGAACATCCACAGACAACTGTGTTATTATTTGGACAGAACAAAGCCTTTCAGAAAATCAGAACAACTCTTTGTGGCCTATGCGGTAGGAGCTCAAGGAAAGCCAATTTTCAAACAGACAATCTCAAAATGGATAGCTCACTGCATACGCTTTTGCTATTCCTTTCATGGCAAAACTGTACCTACAGGCATTAGAGCTCATTCCACCAGGGCCACAGCCACCTCTGCAGCCTTCCTCAGAGGAGTTCCTACCAAGGATATTTTGGAAGCAGCCACTTGGAGTTCTGTGCATACCTTCTCCAAGCACTACAACCTACCATTATACTCCAAATCTAGTGCAGGCTTTGCCACTGCAGTCTTGCAAGGCATTTTGGCTCCTCCTAGTTCCACCTAGTGCCTACCACCCCTTTCTTAGCTTTGGGATTCTACCCATCTGTTATGACTGCAGCTGTATGCACGATGAACATAGTACAGTTTTGTACCTACCATAAATGTAGATGTTGAGTGCTAATACAGCTGCAGTCCAGGTTTCCCTCCCTCCTTCCCCTCTTGGGACAGGCCTATAGGCTAACACTTACTCATACAACCTGATTGGGGTACTCATTTATGGTGTATTTGCTTGCAACTACTGTATTTTGATTATATTGCACTGCATTATTACACAAATTTATGTATTGCCTTCCTTCTGGGGGCACCTGACATGTGGGGCAAGAAAAACTGAAGAAAATGGCGTCGGCTGGTTCCTTTATACCCCCTGTCGCACTGACGTCAGGGAAGAAGCGACGACAATCGACGCCGGACTTAGACTTTGGAATTCGGCCGACCGAGGACCCGCCTGACGGCAGGAGAACCCATCTGTTACGACTGCAGCTGTATTAGCACTCAAACATCTACATTTATGGTAGGTACAAAACTGTACTTTCTCTCTCTTCTAAGTGTCAGGACCATCCAACCTGTCCTAGCAGAAGAAAAGGGACAAGGTTTTTACTCAAGACTTTCCCTGGTACCCAGAAAAGGCAGCTTCTGGTGTCTTATCCTGGACCTCTCTATTCTAAACACCTTTTTTGGTAATCCCAAAATTCAGATTGCTAACACTTCAACAGCTGCTTCCTATGCAAGGCAGAGATGCCTGGTTGGCAACCTTAGACTTAAAGGAAGCTTACCTGCACATTCCAGTAAGGGAATCTTGCAGGAAATACCTATGCTTCAGAGTAGGCTCCATGCACTATCAGTTCTCTGCACTTCCCTTTGGCTTACCTGCTGCGCCCAGGGTATTCACCAAGTGTCTAGCTCCAGCCATTGAATTTTGCAGGCAGAGAAATATTCAAATATACCCATACCTGGACGATTGTCTAATTCAGGCAGAAAGCCAGGACATGCTATTAAAACATCTGGCATTTATAAAGAAACTTCTAACCTCGCTGGGGTACACCATAAACGAAAAGAAATCTCATCTGGTACCCTGCCAACAGATTGTATTCCTGTGAGCAAGCTTGAACACAAGTTCCCAGATGGCTTACCTCACGCCAGAGAATCAAGTTTATTTGACAGCCTACTTCAAACTACTGACCACAAAGACCCAGCTATCTGCAAGGAAAATTTTGCAAGCCCTTGGGTTCATGGCCTCTTGCATTCTACTAATTCTTATGGAAGTCTACATATGAGGAAACTACAATGGTATCTAAAAAGCCTATGTTGTCAACATTCTCAAGACCTGGAATCAATGATTCCTATCATTCCTTGTATAAAGACAGAGTTCCTTTGGTGGGCAGAGGCCTGCCATCTCAACAAGGGGCTCCCTTTTAATCTACCCCCTGCCGCCCAAACCCTGACTACAGATGCATCAGACTAATCATGGGGGGCTCACTTGGCAGGGCAGGTTATTCAAGGCAAATGGAACCAGAGTCAGATGCACCTGCATATCAACCAAAAAGAAATGATAGCTGTACAGAATTCCCGGACAACCTTCAATGACCACATCCTTTCAGGACAATTATTGGTAAAGACAGAACACCACAGTTATGTGGTACATAAACAAGCAGGGGGGAACCCACTCGTACCCTCTCTGCAGACTAGCCATGGCTCTGTGGAACACAGCCTTAAGCTACCAAGTGCACCTTCAATCACAATTCCTGCCAGGCAAGCTAAATTCACTGGCAGATGACCTAAGCAGAAATCTCATGGACCCACACAAATGGAAACTGGAAACAAAAATATTCAACCTCTTAAGGAACAAATGAGGGACTTAAGAGATGGACCTGTTTGCCTCCCCCCAGAACTACCAATTGGACAAATTCTGCACAAGGACTCCCCACAGTCAACTTGGAAAGTGGATGCCCTGTCCTTTACTTGGGAAAGCCTCTCGGTTTATGCCTATCCCCCCCCCCCCGTCTTCTCTCAAAGGTTCTGCTAAAGATCAAACGGGACAGACCAAGGGCAATTCTTATTGCACCAGACTGGCCTTGCCAGCACTGGTACCCCCTCTTGTGCAGCATGATACTGCTGGATCTATGGCACCTACCTCAGACACCTTCCCTGCTGTCCCAGCAGGCAGGCCAGATTCTGCACCCTCAGCTTCAAGCCCTGAACCTTGCAGCCTGGCTAATTCCTTGAGCTGTCCAATAGTATTCCTAAGTAAGCAGGTGCTAGAGGTCATTCTGGAAGCAAGGAGACCTAGTACTAGAAAGTCCTATGCTGAAAAGTGGAAAATGTACTGTTTCTGGAGCCATACCCAGGGTATGGGCACTATGGTGCCCAGTTTACTTCATATTCTTCAGTACTTAACAGAAATGCTCCACAAGGGCCTGTCCTTCTCGTCAATTAAAATTCATGTGTCTGCAATTTCCGCACATTATAATACTGAACCACCCCTCTTCTCTCAACCCTTGTTAAAGCAATTCCTCAGAGGGGAAAAAAATGTAAGACACCCCCCCCCCCCCAGGAGACCCCTACTCCAGCCTGGGACCTTAACTTTGTATTGGAAAAGCTCACTCTCCCTCCATTTGAACCAGCTGCAACTGCAGAGTTGAAATTCCTTTCTTGGAAAACAGCCTTCCTTCTAGCCATCATTTCAGCAAGAAGAGTGTCTGAATTACAGGCCCTCATGGCACTGGATCCCTTCATTATCTTCCATGCCGACAGGGTTTCCATCAGGACCAAATCCTTCCTTTTTGCCCACGGTGGTGTGTAGCGGGGCCCTAAATCAGTCCATTCATTTGCCTATCTTTTTTCCCTAATCCACAAAACAAAGGAGAACGAATTCTGCACTCTTGGGACGTGCACAGTCAACTTAGATTTTATTTGGACAGGACTAAGCCTCTCAGAAAATCTGAACAGCTGCTAGTTGGCTTTGCTGCAGGGGCAAAGGGGAAGGCCATTTCAAAGCAAACCATTTCTAAATGGATAGCTCATTGCATTCATTTCTGCTGCAAGCACCAGGGAAAACATACCCCACAGGGGATAAGATCACATTCCACCAGGGCTGCATCTTAACTATGCAGCCTTTCTCAGAGGAGTCCCTACCAGGACATCCTAGAAGCTTCTACCTGGAGCTCTGTTCATACCTTCACCAAGCATTACCACATGCCTATTTTTTCTAAACCCAGAGCTGGTTTTGCCACTGCAGTCTTGCAGGGCTTAATAGCTGGTCCTAATGCTTTCTAACTTCCTTCTCACTCACTTAGCTTTGTGAATCTACCAAATGTAATGACTACAACAGTGAAACACGAAGAACATAGTACAGTTGTGTACACTTACCATAAATGCAGATGTTTGAGTGTATTCACTGTTGCAGTCCTGGTTACCCTCCCTCCAGCCCCCTGTCTTCTCTTGACTCTACCTTTCCTTCTTGTTTGGTGTATGTGAGCTTTCTAGTGTGTTTGCTTTTTGTTGGAAATGTAACATACCTTATAAATGCTTCCCATTATGGGGGCACCTGACATCTGGGGCAAGAAAACCTGATGTAATGGCGTCGGCTGCATGTTTTATACCCCCTGACAACCTGACGTCATGGAAGGTGGGACAGCATCCGATGCAGAAATCCAAGATTCTGGTATTCAGGCCGGCTGAGGGCTACCTGCAGGCAGATAGCCCAAATGTAATGACTGCAACAGTGAATACGTTTGAACGTCTACATTTATGGTAAGTGTACACAACTGTAATTTTCCCCCTACTTCACAAGCTAGCCAAGGGCAATCACTTCAAATTACCCTACAAAAGTGGTCCTACTGACACGACAAAGGAACTCTCCTATACCCACACTTACAGATGATGTCCCTGACTCTGTGGATGATAGACTTTTGATCCCCTTCAGACACCATTACTCAGAGGGCGTGCTTTCTGTCCTACGGGAAGCAAGGAAACCTACCACCAGAAAATCTTACCTGGCTAAGTGGGAAATATTTACAAAATGGTGTTTGCACAAGGAAGGCACAAGGAAGGGGACCCTTGCTCTGCTGTGGTCCCCCTGGTTCTGTCTTGTGTGTGTCAACTGATTTAAAAGTGGACTCTTATTCTGTAAAAGTGCACTTTTCTGCTATATCAGCCTGCGTGCTCCTTGACCCCCCCCCCCCCCTTGCTAGCCAGGCTCGACGTAAAAGCTCTTCCTTAAAGGGGTCTTAAACATGAGACCACCAGAGAAACCTATCCCTCCACCCTGGGACCTTAACTACATCTTAGATAAACTAACCCAGCATCCTTTTGAACCGGCTGGGTCCTCTTCCCTACAGATGTGTACATGGAAGACAGTCCTTCTGGTGACCATCACTTCAGCCAGAAGGGTGTCAGAGTTGCAGGCCTTAATGTCCTGTCCCCCCTACACCATTTTCTACAAAGACCGAGTAACCCTGAGAACCAATCCCTCCTTTATGCCCAAGGTGGTCAATGACTTGTCTAGAAACCAATCTGTCCATCTGCCCACTTTTCTTTCCCTGCCCCACTAACGAAGGGGAGAGGATTCTACACTCCTTAGACGTGCACAGGCAACTAAGGTTCTACCTGGACAAAACCAAAACCATGAGGAAAACTAACCACCTTTTTGTCTCCTTTCACCCCAGAGTTCTGGGCAAGGCAGTCTCCAAGCAAACCATCGCATGCTGGATCAGGAAAACTATTTGCCTTTGTTACTCCCACCATGAAAAGGAACCACCAGTGGGAGGAGAGTAAAGGCCCATTCCACTAGAGCTGTGGCCTTCTCCAGGGCATTCATGAAAGGTCTAGACACGACATCCATTAGGGAAGCAGCCACATGGGCCACTATCCACACTTTCACCAAATATTACAAACTTGACCAAGTTTCCAGAGCTCAGACAGGATTGGATAGGACAATCCTGCAGGGATTTATAGAATCCTCTTCAACTACCATCACCCTCTCATCCACATAAGCTGTGGTACGCTCCCACATCTAGAATACTGCAACATAGGAATAGAAGGACATAGAATAGTTGTGTAAAATCTTACCGTAGCCGTAGATGTCCTTCCATGTTGCTATATTCCTTCCAAACCACCAGTTCCCCCAAGTCACTTTCCTGTACCTGGCTTGCACATACTACAGTAGGACACCAGGTCACACACCTGCTAACCACTGGCATTCCTCCCGCTGGGCCTTATTCTCTGCCTGTTGGCCTTCAAGTTCTGAGGGTTGTGTGTGCAGGCATCACATTTAAGGCCCCTGGTTTATGACGTTATGTCCAATGCACACTGCAACAGCCAAGCTGAAGCTTTTGTATAGAAGCCAACATACAAGTCGCCTGAGGGCAGGAAATCCCTCCTTTAGATTACTGCAACATGGAAGAGAAGGACATCTATATTAAGATTTTACACAACTATTATTTCCCTCTACTTCATCTTTCCAAGGGCAATCACCACAAGTTACCCCCCCCCCCCCTCAGTGGACCTACTCACACAGCACAAGGGGACACACCCACAGTGGCAGTCTCTGCACCTCATCCTGTGGCAAATAGGATTCTGATCCCCTTCAGATACCTTTACAATGAGGGTGTGCTTTCAGTCCTGCAGGAGGCCAGGAAATCCAATACTAGAAAATCCTGTATCTCCAAATGGAAAAGGTTTTCTGTCTGGTGTCATAAAAGACAGATGGACCCGCTGGACAGTATTATTCCCCTGATTCTGTCTTACTTGTGTGAACTCTTGCAGTCAGGTGTGTCCTACTCCTCACTAAAAGCTCACCTGTCTGCCATCTTTGCCTGCCTATGCACCCTCCGCTTGCATCCAGACTCCCAGCCAAACTTTTCCTCAAGGGTGTCCTGCACCTAAGACTTCCCAGGAAACTGTCTCCTCCTGCCTGGGATCGCAATTATGTGCTAGAAAAACTCACGCGGTCACCCTTCGAACCAGCTGACAAGGGCCCCCTTAAAGTTTTGCACATGGAGAACTGTAATGCTAGTAGCTTTGACCTTGGCCAGAAGGGTCTCAGATCTTCAAGCCCTTATGGCTATAACCCCCCTTTCTTGTTTTTCATATGGACATTGTCACCTTTAGGACAAACCCTTCCTTCACTCCCAAGGTGGTCAACGACCTTTCCTTGAATTGGGCTATCCACCTGCCTACCTTCTTCAGTAACCCACAGGGAAATAGTAATTGAGACCTTCATTCCCTAGACGTGCACAGGCAACTCATATTTGCATAAAACCAGACCTTTTTACAAATCAGACCAACTGTTTGTCTCCTTTCACCCTAGGACTTTGGGAAAGCAGTCACCAAGCAGTCAGTTTCATCCTGGATTTCCGGGGCTATTTCCTTTTGCTACTCACACCACGGGAAGACCTTGCCAGGCAATGTCAGGGCCCATTCCACAAGAGCTGTGGCCTCTTCTGGAGCCTTTTTTAAAGAACTAGACACTCATTCAATTCTGGAGGCAGCTGCCTGGTCCTCGGTACACACCTTCGCCAGACACTACAAACTGGACCATATCTCCAGGGCAGGTTTTGCCAGGGCTATCCTGCATGGATTCCTGGTGTCCTCTTCCAGGCCACCTCCCAGTCAGTAGTGAGCTTTGGTACTTGCCCGATAGTAGAATACTGCAACATTCGAATAGAAGGACATGGGAAAGGTGTGTAAAATCTTACCAAAACCATAGATGTCCTCCTCTTCCATGTTGCAGTCCCCCCCTCACCTTCCCGTCATACTCTTGCACTTGCTTTCTTCTGCTTCTGGACAGGCTATGCCCTTCAGGACTGGCTCTGTGTGGGGCTTATATATATGTTCTTAGTGCTGGTGCATGCAGACGTCACTTTTATGGCCCACGTTGCCTCCACGTCAGATGTCCAACGGACCAAGAGGGGCTGAAAATCTTTGGAAACCTGGCCAAACAACCTTATCAGAAGAAGGGTAAACCCAATAGTAGAATACTGCAACATGGAAGAGAAGGACATCTATGGTTATGGTAAGATTTTACACAACTTTCCTATACAGTACTGTTTTCACATGATATTACAGAACTTACTGTGATAATAAATGGAAATTACCATTACAGGTAATCTAGTGATGTAGTTAATGTGGGAGGTGGATGCAAAGTACAGACTGAGTAAAAGAGGAAAGTGCTGAATAGTACATCAGCTTGCAGCAAGATAAGGTATTAGAGTAAGAGTGGTGATGTAGGCAGCTTGGGGTTGGTCAGCTAGGGGAGTCTAAGCATTTGCACTAGCTAGACAGTGTTTTGATGTAGTCTTTGAACACAATAGTAGTGGAAGCCTCCTAATGTTTTTTCCATTACTGAGCTGGTAGATTATGGACTTTACCATTGCATTTTGCGAAAGCAAATATTTAGTCAGCTTTGAGAACAAGTTAAGATATCTGGTTTGATAATGGGGTCTTTACTCAGAATTTACATGCTTGCCATCTCTTTAATAACCACTTGTGTGATTTTACAACAAACTAAAGCAGTAATGACCTGGACACAAGTTGAACATTCCTTCCCAGTGAGCATGGTTTGCTTACATTAAAAACTTGTGTTCTTCCATGGGACATAGACATTGTCTGTGCTAGTCGAAAAATATGATGATGGGTTTGTTTTGTTTAAATAGGGAGGGTCTTTCGTCTGTGACTGTGTACCTGAACACCACTACTAGTTACCACCTGGACCTTTGGCGGATGGTGCAGCAGGATGTTCACACAGGATCTGAGAAACGAGTCCGGGTTGCTTTGGAAGATCGTGGAAGCTGTAAGTGCTGCTTTTGTTAACCTTGCTTCTCTGAGCCGTTGTTTAACTTACTCCCTTTGGTAGCTTTTGTGACTCTTGCTTCACGTGCTCCTCACTTGCCACTGATTTTTGCCAGGTATTTTTTTTTCTACTGCTTTGAAGTGGTTTTGTCTCTCACTTGGATGGTGTATTGCTTCTTTTAAATTTTTCTTCTAGTATATGCTTGCTTTTGTATCAGCATGAGTTAGTTCCATCGATGCTCAAAATCTTTGAGGCAGTCTTAGCCAGCTTGTCCAACTTTTTAA
This sequence comes from Protopterus annectens, assembly GCF_019279795.1. NCBI lineage: Eukaryota > Metazoa > Chordata > Ceratodontiformes > Protopteridae > Protopterus > Protopterus annectens. The sequence goes on from NC_056750.1 coordinate 235,982,630, forward strand.
CTTCCCACCAGGAGATGATGCTGTCCTTGCACTTTCTTGGCTGTTCTGATTCGTCTAAAAATTTGCCTCTACCATCTTTATTGACAAAAGAGCTGTCTGTAGCAAGGCCCAAGCATGACTTTGCTGATTTCTTCCCTGCCTGTGAAAGTATCAGTAGGACTGAGCTCACTCGTTCATATTTTTGTAATTATCAGTATTTTGGTGAAAGTGACTTAACCACCTCCTTCCTCTACCTATCATTCAGTTTCTATCTCCTTGTTTTTTCAGCAAATCAACACCCTTAGAATATACATGTTGCATGTAGCACTGTAGACACTGCTTTTGTTTAAGCTGCTATACTGTACATGTCTCTGTTGTAAAACATCCAATCTGTAATTTAACCTCCTGTCAGTGTATTTACTGTACTATGTGTTATCCATCTAATTGTGTAATGTACTTAATTATGTTACTAATTATTTTACTATGCTAAAACTAATTACATTCAAGAAGTTAGAATTGGGGAGTCCACCTCTACAGAGAGGCCAGTCCAAGTGGAGTTCCTCTGGGATCAGTCCTTGGACCACTCCTTTTTGGCGTTTACTTCTCAGAAGTCGAGGCCAATGTCGGTGGTCTCTGGCTGACTAAATTTGAGGATGATTGCAAATTAGGAGCTGTCTTTGAATCTCACACTGACACAGATGTTCTCCAGGAGGGGCTGACACAGACAATCAGTTGGTGTCAGAGCCATGGGCTAAAACTAAATGCCAGGAAATGCATAATAGTATCCTTTGAGAAGATGTCCATCCCTGGTAGCTATCATATTGACAACACACCCCTTAGAGCCGACCCAGTAGTCGGGGACTTAGGGACACACATGGATAGTAATCTAGCCTTTGACCATCACGTGTCTGCAGTGATGAGATCATTCTTTGTTGCGCAACATGTAAGTAAAGGTATGGCATCTAAATCCAAGGAAGTCATTGTTCCACTGTATTCAGCATTCATCAGACCTATCATTGAGTACAATGCGTCTTTTGGTATGTACCTAACTAGGCATATCCAACAATTGGAACGTCCACAGAGGTTCCTCACTAAAAGAATAAAGTAAGTAAAATGTCCTGTGCAGACCGCCTCAGAAAATGGTCCAGTGGGATTAGAGGGCCATCCAGGTCAACAAACAAAGGTGTGTAGAATTAGCTCTAAGCATCACAGTGTGTACAAGGAGTTATCACTGTCCCACAGGAAAAGTTTCTTCCATCTGGACTTTATTCCTAATGTCCATTGAAAGGGCTCTTTGGAGGTCAGACCCCACCTTTTGGTGCCCAACCCTCATGATGTTACCTCAAGGAAGAGGTGCTGGACCATTCCAGAGTCTCTAATCAAAGATTTAATACAAGAGAGACCCCAACGAGAAGTCCTCTTTGTGTCAGAATTTAGTTTTCTGTTTATTTTAAGCCTTCTTGCTTGATAATTTTGCATACAATGATGTGCGTAGACTGTAAGACCTAGCTCTTGAGCCTGTTATTTTTTCTGATGCTCCCTTGTTTCGGATCTTGATTGTGATGCATATTTGTGAAAGTTTTCTTCTTTATGCGGTTAAAAATAGCCTCAGTGTGCAGGTGTCTGATGTAAGTTGAGACATGCACAGACATTCTTTACTGTCTGGTAGAACAAGATGTCAGAGACTGCCATTAATGCCACTGGTTTAACCCAGCTGCTGCAATCATTGTAGCAGAAAGTGTTGGCAGTGCAGAGGACTAAAGCTATTGCTAGTTAATGGGCTGCTTCCTGTGCAAAGCATAAAAGATGCGAGTCTTTCCACCTTCATTTGCCTACTGTATGACCTTGAGCATGTCTGTTAACAAGACAGTGTTTTAGGTCATTTGGTAATTTGAGTTAGGCTCTTTTAATGGTCTCTTGGACTACATGTCTAGCTGACACCTGTGAATATTACAAGATATCCTAGGTAGACTGCATCATTTGATAGATGTGTTCATCATATTGCTCATTATTGTAATAGTGATACCATTTGCATCTTCTGCCACAGAAGGCTCATTGTCTGGCCTGAATTCAAGTGCTTCTTACCCTTCCCCATCCTAGTAGGGTAGGCACTGTCCCCCTTGGATGTCCGAGTGTGCAGTGTAAGAGGGATGTATGTCTTATTCATCGTCATTTCTTTTTTGCCATCGTATGAGAGAGTTCATTTTTAGTGCAAGTTACTATGTATTGTTAGTCATTTCAGCTCGGATTCCACAGTACAAATATGAACCTGGATGAGGAGAAAGCCATACTGTGTAAGTATGTACAAAGAATTGTTCCAGGAGATATTAAATATTAGGGCTGTAGACATAAGCACGTAAAACTAATAACGGAATTATTTGAATTGCTTGGCTGTGGCTGTAGGTGTCAGCTTGTAAAAATGACAACTGCATTATTTGTAAAAGTGCAAATCCTGTTGTAACAGCGCTTTTTTGTTCTTGGGAATGGAGCACAATGTTGCATGTTCTTCGTGTTTCACTGTTGCAGTCATTACATTTCGGTTATTTGCTTGCAGGTAGTCCTCAGTTGGCCTGATTATCAAAGTCTTCGGTCCTGCGTCGGTTGCTGTCTCGTCTTCCATGGCGTCAGGTAGTCAGGGGTATAAAGCATGCAGCCGATGCCATTACATCAGTTTTCTTGCCGTAAGGTGCCTGAAGAAGCTGTTCGCAATTGCCGGTCGGCTGACTCCTGAAAATTTCATTTTCGACCTTCAGATCTGAAGTCTTCAACTAAGCCAAGTACCCCATTGGGGATCCTTTTTCTTACTCTAAACCGATGTCATTAAAAGTTAACAATTGTATTTCTTGTGGAAAGCAAATACCTCATAAATTTTCATTCATACTGCATTCCTTCCTAGGCCCAGACCACAACGTACCTCGCTGTCGGTTTTGTGCCTTATTCAAACCTCATACTATTCGTCGTTGGTACATTTTCGCATCTAAATATTTTGGTACTCTGTTCAGTTATCCAGAAATGGCTTCGGTAAGCCACCCGACTACCGACTTTCTGAAAAAACGCAAACATAAAGACAGAGACAGACCGCATAGGTCCAAAGCTGCCAGCGACGCTTCTCCTAAGCTAGTTGCCAATTCGCCGGTACTCAGTGAGGCGCTTTCGCAGCCCCTGATACCTGCTGCTTCAGATTCGCAGGCTCTACTGACCCATTTGGACTCTGGTATGCCGCGAGATGCTTCTTCAACTGTGGAACCTGTGGATGTCTCTATCTTGGATGGGTCCGGAGCCGCTGTGCAGGCACCGACTTCTGAGGCTGTATTCAGGCCTACTGACTTGCATATTAAACCAATATCATCTTCTTCAAGGCGTAAAACTCGATCCGTGCCCAGAAAACCAACGCCCAGGCCATATGGTCAGGCCCCTATGCTTATAAAACAAATAAGAATGGTTGAAGACCTTATTACTCTAATCATGGGAAGCCACCCTTCCCGCTCTTGAGACCTAGGACTGATTTTCCTTCTGATTCTTCTGATCAGGATTCTGAAATTTCTGTTTTCTCTGATGACCAGGAGTTGCCCTTATCTGCTTATGAGGATTCTGATGCAGAGGACTCCATTCCCTCTGTTTCCCCTCCAGAGGATTTCTCTTTTGGTGAAACTTTGCATACTCTTAGGGAGCATTTCTGCTGGGAAAGCCAGGATTACTCTGATTCCAAAAAGAAACTTGGAAAATTTTTACTCCCACCTCAACACATGCCTTTAGCTGTCCCTCCTGTACTGGACATTGTAGATGATGCCTTCTTGGAATCTAGCATGGCCCCTGACACTTTACCTCTGGCTCCCAGAAAACCTGACCGGTATTACAGAGAACCCGACTCTCACAAGATGATGTTCATAGTGTTACCCTGCTGCAGTCATCACACTTGGGTTATCCTGCCGTCAGGTGGTCCTGCAGTCGGCCTGAGTTCCAAAGTCTTGGTCCGATGTCGGTTGCTGTCGCTTCCTCCCTGACATCAGTGCGACGCCATTTTCTTTAGTCTTTCTTGCCATGCGATGCCCGAAGCAGAAGCAGTTTGCAAGTGCCGGTCGGCCGACACCTGAGATTTTCAAATCGAATTTCAGTCCGAAGTCTTCAATAAAGCTAAGTACCCCATTGGGGAACCTTTTCTTGCCTCAGTCCGATGTCAGAAAAAGTTAACAATTGCATTTCTTGTGGGAAGCAAATACCTCATAAGAACTTCCACTCTTATTGTATTCCTTGCCTAGGCCCAGACCACGACGTCACAGGTTGTCGGTTTTGTGCTAGGTTTGATAAACGAACTATCAAACGCCGTTTTGACTTCGCACGACATTACTTTAGTAGAAAATTTAATTATATCATGCCGTCGGAGCAGCCGACGACCGGCATGCATAAAAAACGCAAGGATAGGGACAGGCAGCCTAGAACCAAGCCAGACTCCGAGGCCTCTGCTGGGCCTGTCGCCGGTTCTCTGGTTTTCAGTGAGGTGCCTACGCAGCCCCTGATGACCGCGGAAATGGAACCCCAGACAGCTTCGGATTCTCAAGTGGAGTGTACTAGGCCGTCGCAACCATCTTCATTAGGCCCTTCCGACACTGGAGCAGAGGGTGATCCCCGATGCAGTAGAAACACCTTTGGTTTCAGAAGGTGTCTTCAGACTGACTACACTCACCATTAAATCTTATGCTAAGCTAAAAACTCCATTAAAACCAAAAAAGACTGTACTTCAGTCTCCTCTTCAAGGCCCCATACCTAAGAAATAGATGCTTAAGATGGCTGAAGATTTGATTTCCCTCATCAGGGGTTCTCATCCCCTTCCTGATAAAAGGCCTAGGCAAGGGGAGGACTATGCTTCCTCTGACCAGGTTTCTATTTCCTCAGATTCTTCTGAGGAACAGGATTACGCTATTCCCCCTTATGAAGACTCTGATGCTGAAGACTCTATTCCCTCAGCATCTCCCCCTGAAGACTACTCCTTCGGGGAAACTTTACATACCATGAGGGAACATTTCCACTGGGAAGGCCAGGACTACTCTGATTCTAAGAAAAGGCTCCGAGAGTTTCTTTTACTACCCCAGCACAGACCATTTGCTATCCCTCCAGTTTTAGATAGTGTGGATGATATCTTAGTCTAGCCTAAATCCAGACTGCCTTCCTCCTGCTTAAGCCAAACCAGACAGATACTACAGAGTACCTGACTCACACAAATTCCTTTATAAAAGCCATCTGGCTGACCCAGAAACAATTTCCCAGGGTCCCAAAGGGGCTAAAGCTTCTATAGCGAAAATCCTGTACCCTCTGAAAGGGATTCCAGAGCCCTAGATAGATGGGGAAAGAAGATATACACCTCAGCTACTCTAGTTATGAGAGCATTAAATTATCAGTTCCACATGCTGAAATATCAGCAATACGTAATGTCTCACTTAAAACTAAAACTGAGCACACATTCTGAACAGGCTAAATTCAAAGAAATGCAGGATCTGTTGCATGCAGCTGAACAGGTGGGCAAACATACTTACAATGTGGATTTGATTCATTGGAAGCTTCCTGTAGAGCAGCTGTTACTGGGTCTGTCATACGCAGACATGCTTGGTTAAAAGAACAAACCCTACCTGATCATGTTAAAGCAAAATTATTGGATGCACCTTTACAGCAGGATGTCTTATTTGGTGTCAAAGCAGAAGAGGTTTTAAAGAAAATGGAGGATACTGCAAAGTATATGCAGATGGTCAAGGATTTCTTACAGGTACAACCCCCTCATTTCAACAGAAATTGGTCAACAAAAAACTTGTCCTTTCCAGCTTCTGACAGACCACAGTGGGGCAAATACAGATGCACAAGGGGCAGAGGTCAGTCACAAGGGCCTTACAAACCTCGCCAATGGGGGGGCCACAACCCAGAAAGGAGGTGAAGACAGAGGCCCCAAGCTAGCAGAAGACAAACACAATGACTCAACCCTCCAACTACCAAGCATATCTCTCTTGGCAGCTCCCTTGGGCGGAAAATTAGCACTTTTTGCAGACAACTGGCACATCATCACAAAAGACAAATGGGTCCTAAACATTGTGTCACAAGGATACATATTCCACTTTCATACCTTGCCAAGGATAAAAGGAATGCCAAACCTCCCACCAAATCAATGGGCAGAGGCACAAAAACAAATTACAGCCCTCATGGACATGAGAGCCATTCAACAGGTACCAACATGGGAGCAAGGACAAGGCTTTTACTCAAGACTCTTTCTAGTCCCCAGAAAGGACAAAGCATGGAGACCCATTCCGGATCTTTCAGTTATGAACACCTATCTGCAAGTACCAAAATTCAAGATGCTAACACTACAGCAGCTTCTTCCCATGCTGGGCAAGAAGGCTTGGCTAGTAACATTGGATCTCAAAGAGGCATACCTGCATGTCCCTATCAGACAAAATTGCAGAAGATACCTCCGCTTCATTGCAGGTTCAACCCATTAGCAATTCTCTGCACTGCCCTTTGGCTTATCTACTGCGCCCAGAGTCTTCACAAAATTCCTGGCACCAGTAATTGCATACTGCAGACAGAGGAATTCAAATATACCCATACCTGGACGACTGCCTTATTCAAGCAGAAAGCAAGGACATTCTTTTAAAACATCTGGCATTTGTCAAACACCATCTAAGTTGCCCTAGGGTACACAGTAAACGAAAAGAAATCAAAACTAGTGCCCTCACAAAACTTAATATTCCTGGGTGCCAGCTTGAATACAACGGCCCAGATGGCTTATCTCGCGTCAGACAAGCAACGACAGCTGACTCCAATACTTCAAAATAATGGCAACAAAGACCCAACTCCCTGCAAGAAAAATTCTGCAGGCCTTGGGATTCATGGCATCTTGCATACTACTAATATCATTTGCAAAACTGCATATGAGGAAATTACAATGGTACCTGAAAAGCGTTTGGACTCAGCAGAGCCGTAGTTTGGAAACAATGATACCACTCATTCCCTGCCTTCAACAGGAGTTTCTATGGTGGGCACAGGCATGTCACCTCAACAAGGGTCAGCCTTTCACATTACCCACAGCCAGGCAAACTATGACAACAGATGCATCGGACTATGCCTGGGGAGCACACATGGCAGGACAGTGCATTCAGGGAAAATAGACTACAGATCAAAGGCATCTGCATATCAATCAAAAGGAAATGCTAGCAGTACAGAAAGCCCTAACAGCTTTCAAGGACCTCTTACACCCAGGACAACTACTGATAGACGGACAATACCACAGTAATGTGGTACATCAACAAGCAAGGGGGCACACATTCCTACTCTCTATGCAGGCAAGCAATGACATTGTGGAACACAGCACTGTCTTATCAAGTTCAACTACAAGCACAATTCCTGCCAGGAAAGAAAAACACATTGGCAGACGACCTAAGCAGAAACATCATGGATCCCCACGAGTGGAAACTGGATCCACAAGTATTTTCAATGAAAACTCAAAAATGGGGACGCCCAGACATAGATCTGTTTGCCAACCCCCAACACTACCAACTTCAAAGATTTTGCACAAGGACATTCCACCCACAAGCTTGGAAAGTGGACGCCCTCTCATTCAGTTGGAAAAACATTAACAGTGTATGCCTTTCCTCCACTGCCTCTTCTAGCAAAGGTGCTGCTGAAAATCAGATTAGAGAGGCCACAAATGATACTCATTGCACCAGACTGGCCACTCCAGCACTGGTATCCAATTCTAAAGAACATGGCCCACGGCCCACCATGGATTTTACCACAAATTCCTCACCTGCTCACCCAGCGAGACAATCAAATTCTACACAGCCAGCTCAAGACTTTAAACCTGGCTGCATGGCAAATTACCTAAGCAATCAACCAACACCACTATCCAGAGCTGTTATGGATGTCATTCTGGAGGCCAGGAGGCCCAGCACCAGGAAAACCTATTCAAACAAATGGAAAAGATTTTGTGCCTGGAACCAGGCTAAAGGCCAAAATCCCCTTGATCCAAACATTCCTCAGATTCTACAATATCTGACTGAGATGTTGCACAAAGGACTTTCTTTTTTCATCTATTAAGATCCACGCCTCAGCAATTTCAGCTGATTTAAAGTTTCTTTCATGGAAAACTGCCCTGCTGCTAGCAATAACTTCAGCTGGAAGAGTCTCAGAGCAACAGGCTCTAATGGCAGTGGAGCCTTTCCTCATTTTTCATCAAGACAGAGTCTCTCTGCGAACTAACCCTTTCTTTATGCCAAAAGTGGTATCCAGTGTGGCCCTAAACCAAACCATTAATTTGCCCAACTTTTTCCCAAATCCCCAAAACAAAGGAGAAAGACTCCTGCACTTTTTGGACATTCACAGACAATTATGTTACTGCTTGGATAAAACCAAGGCTTTCAGAAACTCTGACCAGCTCTTTGTAGCCTATGCTGCAGGAGCACAAGGAAAAGCTATCTCAAAACAGACCATTTCAAAATGGATAGGTCATTGCATACGTTTCTGCTACACGCATCATGGGAAACCGGTACCTACTAGCATTAGGCCCCACTCCACCGGGGCCGCAGCTACATCAGCAGCCTTTCTCAGGGGGGTACCAACCAATGATATTCTGGAAGCTGCTACTTGGAGTTCAGTGCATACTTTCGCCAAACACTATCACTTACCTCTGTATGCTAAGACTAGAGCTGGCTTTGCCACTGCTGTTTTGCAGGGGCCTACTAGCTTCTTCTAACCCTGTTTAACTCCACCACCCATCCTTAGCTTTGGGATTCAACCCAAGTGTGATGACTGCAGCAGGGTAACACGATGAACATAGTACAGTTTTGTACCTACCATAAATGTAGATGTTCGAGTGTTCACCCTGCTGCAGTCCAGGTTACCCTCCCTCCATCCCCTCTGAACTAGCTAGACTTATCCAGACCTTTCTATCCTATACAACCTATGTGGTGTATTTGCTTGTGACTGAAAGTATTGTTTCATTTTTGCTTGTGTGTATATATATATATATATATATATATATCAATATATAACAATATGTATTGCCTACCTATTGGGGGCACCTGACATCTGGGGCAAGAAAAACTGAAGAAAACGGCATTGGATGCCTCTTACATATACCCCCTGGCGCACTGACGTCAGGGAGGAAGCGACAGCAACCAACGACCAAGACTTTGGAACTCAGGATAACCCAAGTGTGATGACTGCAGCAGGGTGAACACTCGAACATCTACATTTATGGTAGGTACAAAACTGTACTTTCTTCATGTTTCACTGTTGCAGTCATTACATTTGGGTAATCTACTGGCAGGTTGCCCCTCAGTCGGCCTGATTAACAAAGTCTTGGGTCCCGTGTCGGTTGCTGTCCCTTCTTCCACGACGTCAGGTCATCAGGGGTGTAAGACATGCAGCCGATGCCATTTTCATCAGTCTTTCTTGCCGTGCGGTGCCCGAAGCAGAAGCAGTTCACAAGTGCCGGTCGGCAGACTCCTGAAATTTTCGAGTTTCAGAACCGAAGTCTTCAACCTAAAGCTAAGTACCCTGTTGGGGAAACTTTTTCTTGCTCTTTACCAATGTCAGTAAAAGTTAATAATTGTATTACTTGTGGGAAGCAAATACCTCATAAGGATTTTCATTTGTACTGTATTCCTTGCCTAGGCCGTGACCACAACGTGCCTTGCTGATGGTTTTGTGCTAAATTTAACCAATGCACTATTAAGCGTCGGTATATTTTTGCATCTAAATATTTTGGCTCAAGGTATAACTATCCAGAAATGTCGTCTGTTAGCAATCCGACTACAGGAATTCACAAAAAATGCAAAGAAAAAGGCAGAGACAGGCCGTCTAGGTCCAAAACCGATGAAGCTTCTGCTAAGCCAATCGGCGGTAATGAGGCGCTTTCGCAGCCCCTGATACCCGCTACATTTGATTCACAGGCCTCTACTGAGATCCATTCGGAGTCCGGTATGCCGTGAGACACTTTTAAGTATTGAACCCGAGGATGTCTCTACCTTAGATGGGTCAGGAGCCCTTGCGAAGGCACCGGCTTCTGAGGGTGTTTTCAGGCCTAAAGATTTGTATATTAAACAAACGCTATCTTCAAAACCAAGGCCAAAACCAACTTCTGTGTTTAAAAAAACCAACACTTGGGCCACGTGCACAGGCCCCTATGCCTAAAAAACAAATGATCAAAATGGATGAGGATTTAATTACCTTGATCAGGGGTACCCATCCCAATACTGCTAAGAGGCCTAGGCAAGGCACTGATTATGAATCTTCAGATCAGGTTTCCATTTCTTCTGATTCCTCTTCTGATCAGGAATTATCTGTTCCACCTTATGAGGACTCTGATGCAGAAGAATCCATCCCTTCTGCTTCTCCTCCTGAGGATTTTTCTTTTGGAGAAACTTTACATACCTTAAGGGAACATTTTCATTGGGAGAGTCAGGATTTTTCAGAATCCAAAAAGGGGCTTGGGGATTTCCTTCTTCCTCAGCATAGGCCTTTGGCTATACCTCCTGATGTCCTTCAAGGATGCATCTGCAGTCCTTACAAATGGGTAGTCCTGTCGTCAGGCAGCCCTTCGGTCGGCCGGATTCCAAAGTCTGGGTCTGGCTTCGGCTGGTGTCGCACTTCACCCGACGTCATAGCTGCAGTTTTTCGGGTATAAAGGCATCAGCCGACGCCATCTTCCTCAGTCTTTCTTGCCGCGTGGCCAAGCAGAAGCTGTTCGCAAGTGCCGGTCGGTCAGAACCAGAGATTTCATACCGAATACTACTTCGAAGACTTCTAAAAAGCTAAGTACCCCATTGGGGACTCTTTCTTGCCTCAGCCGATGTCAGAAAAAGTGAATAACTGTTTAACTTGTGGGAAACAAATACCTCATAAAGATTTCCACTCTTACTGCTTACCTTGTTTAGGCCCAGACCACGACGTAGCAGCTTGTCTAGCCTGTGCTTCTTTTAACAGACGGACGCTTAGAAGTCGGTCAGAATTTGCAGAACAGTTTTTCGGCTCTGATTTTGCTTATATCATGCCGTCGGACCCTCCGACTTCACAAATTACCAAAAAACGCAGGGAAAAGGACCGACACTCGCGGTCCGCGGTTTCGGCCGAAACCGGTTAATAACGCGAGTGTCTCGGTTTCGGCTGAAACCGAGCAAGCGGTTCTTCCCCCGGCCGAAAACATGCCTTCTACCGAGGCCTCTTCTAGCCAGGTGGAATCGGCTTCTGAAATCCAACCTTCTGTTGCGGTTTCTCAGGAATTATCAGACACTATTCCCTTGGATATTTCAACCCCTGCACGTGGAGCTGCTAGGCCTCCTGCAGCCATGTCTATTAAGGCCTTTGCCAGGGCTAAAGCAGCTAAAGCTTCAAAAACGGTGCCTGTTAAACCCCCCTCTCACAGGCCCAGCACCAGTTCCCATATGCTTTCTTTGGCTGAGGATCTCATTTCATTAATTCGTGGCTCGCAGCCTCATCCAGACAGGGCCTCTCATCCACCTCCTGAGAAGAGGCCTAGAGCAGAGCCCCCTGAACCAGTATCCACGGATGACTCCTCTGATGACTCAGAACATACAGATCCTCCTGAGGCTCCTTATTCCCCTTACGAAGACTCTGATGCTGAAGAGTCCATTCCTTCAGCCTCTCCTCCTGAGGAATTTTCCTTTGGGGAAACCTTGCATGCTGTGAGGGAACAATTTGAGTGGCAGGGCCAAGATTTCTCAGACTCCAGAAAAAGGCTTAGAACCTTTCTACATTTGCCACAGCATAGGCCTTTAGCTATACCTCCAGTTCTTTCTGTTGTAGATGATGCATTTAATGATGCTTGCACTGCTCCTGATTCATTACCTCCGGCCCCTGCTAAGCCCGATAGGTTCTACAGGGTCCCGGACACTCATCACCATTTATACAAGGCTCCCTTTGCAGATCCAGAGACCATCTCCCAGGGTCCTAAGGCTGTAGCAACTACATCTGCTAAAAACCCCCTCCCCTCTGAAAGGGAATCCAGATCCTTAGAGATGGGGTAAAAAAGTTTACACTTCTGCTACTTTGTCAGCTAGAGCTTTGAACTGCCAATTCCATATGATTCAATATTAAGAGTTTATGCTTGACCAGTTAACTAAAAAGCTGTCCTCTGAAGAATCTCTAGATAAAAAATATGTTCAGGAAATGGTACATAACATACAGCAGGTTAGTAACCATTCTTTAAAATGTGGCTATGATGCACTGGAGGCTTCCTTTAGATCAGCCATGACTGGCACAGTTATCCGGAGACATGCATGGTTGAAAGAGCAGGCATTACCAGACCATGTCAAATCTAAGCTTTTGGATGCACCCATGGACAAGGTCAATTTATTTGGTTCCCTGCACAGCAGGTACTAAAGAAGATGGAAGAGAAGGCAAAATCTGTACAAACAGTGAAAGATTTCTTACAGGTTCAACCTCCAAGGTTTAGCAGGAACTGGCCCTCCAAAAATTGGTCCTTTCCAGACTCCTCTAAGACACAGAGAGGCAGGAATAGGCGTTCAAGAGGCAGAAACCAATCCAGGGGTGCCTACAGGGGACGCCAGTGGCAAGGTAACAACCAGCGGCGCGCAGCCACCACCACTACAACACCACAATCACAGTGACTTGGATGTGGCACCGCCGACCAGGGAACAACTGGAAGCACCCTTAGGCGGAAAGCTAACCTTATTTTCAAAGAACTAGCATTGCATCACAAGGGAAAAATGGATTTTGAAAACTATAGACCAAGGTTACAGGTTCCATTTCCATACTCTACCAGGAAAGAGAGGAATGCCAAACCTACCACCTACTCAAAGGGCAGAAGCTCTAAAGCAAATATCTCAATTATTAAGAATGAGAGCTGTGGAAAAGGTACCATCTATGGAGCACGGAAAGGGATTTTACTCCAGACTCTTCCTGGTACCAAGAAAAGAAAACAAATGGAGGCCTATTCTCGACCTGTCCACTTTAAACACATTCCTCATTGTTCCAAAATTCAAAATGCTGACCCTACAGCAGCTTCTTCCCATGCTGGGCAAGGAGTCTTGGCTGGTAACTCTAGATCTCAAGGAGGCATACCTGCACGTCCCCATACGACCAATTTGCAGAAGATACCTCAGATTTCTTGCAGGATCAGAGCATTATCAATTCTCAGCATTGCCCTTTGGCTTACCTACTGCGCCCAGAGTGTTCACGAAATGCCTGGCATCAGTAATTGCTCATTGCAGACTTCAGGGGATCCAAATTTATCCCTACCTGGACGACTGCCTGATTCAAGCGGACAACAAAAGCAAACTAACAGAAGACTTACAAAGAGTCATTTGCCTACTGCAAGCCCTGGGATATACAGTCAATATAAAAAAGTCAAGGCTGACTCCATCCCAAAGAATAACTTTTCTGGGTGCAGAGCTGGACACATCAAAACAAATGGCATTCCTGACTGCAGAAAAGCAAGAGCAACTACCTCTCTACTTCTTGGCATTAACAAAGCAGAACCATCTAACTGCAAGAAAAGTACTGCAAGCCCTAGGCTTCATGGCATCCTGCATAATTGTGGTCCCTCATGCCAGACTGCATATGAGAAAGCTACAGTGGTACCTAAAGAATTTGTGGTCCCAACACAAGCACAGCCTAGAAACCAAAATTCCAATACTCCCTTGCCTGAAACAAGAGTTCCTATGGTGGGCTCAGGCCTGTCAATCAAACAAAGGATTGCCCTTCTGCAACAGTCAACCAAGCCAAACCATCACGACAGATGCCTCAGACCTCGGTTGGGGGGCACACATGCTGGACAAGTACATACAAGGCTTATGGACTCGAGACCAGCTGCGCCTGCACATAAATCTAAAGGAAATGCTGGCAGTAAAATTGGCAATCCAGTCCTTCAGACCATTTCTCCAAGAAGGTCAGTTGATAAGGACAGACAACACCACAGTTATGTGGTACATCAACAAACAGGGAGGCACACACTCATATCCTCTCTGCCGGCTGGCACTGGACCTATGGGATGTGGCTCTGAGCTACAACATTCAGTTACAAGCAATTTTTGTACCGGGAAAAGAAAACATTCTGGCAGACATTTTAAGCAGAACTACCACAGATGCCCACGAATGGATGCTGCATCCGGGCATCTTCAAGGCCATCACAAGAGAATGGGGATTACTACAAATAGACTTATTTGCATCCCCACTCAATCACCAGCTAAAGAAATTCTGCACAAGGACGTACCACCCACTTGCTTGGAAGGTGGACTCCCTATCCTTCAGTTGGAAAAACCTGACAGCTTATGCATTCCCACCACTTCCTTTGATGCACAAGGTGCTTTTGAAGATCAAAGAGGAACGTCCAAGGATCATTCTGATAGCTCCAGACTGGCCAAGACAACATTGGTACCCATTGCTGTGGAGCATGTCTCGGGAACAAATATGGACACTGCCCCTGATTCCATTGCTGTTAACACAGAACAACTACAACATCCTGCATCCAAACCTGAAAACTCTGCAGCTAACTGCCTGGAACATTACATAAGGACAATTAACCCAGATTTATCCCAAAGGGTTAAAGACATAATCCTTGAGGCTCGTAGACCTTCAACAAGAAAGAATTATGCAGCAAAATGGAAAAGATATCTCATTTGGAGTACTGCAAAAGGAGAAGATGTGGCACTAGTAAACATAGCCAACATCCTGGAGTACTTGGCAGAGCTCTTCCATGCAGGCCTGTCCTATTCTTCCATCAAGATACATGCATCAGCTATTTCAGCAGAATACAGCTTGGATCCTCCTGTCTTCTCTCATCCTCTGCTCAGACAGTTTCTGAGAGGAATTAAAAATGTAAAACCTCCCAGGAAACCACCATTGCCAGCATGGGACTTGAACTTTGTGTTAGAAAAATTGACACTTCCCCCTTTTGACACTTCCCCCTTTCGAACCAGCAGCAACAGCAGAATTACAATACTTATCCTGGAAGACTGCTTTCCTACTGGCAATCACCTCAGCGAGAAGGGTCTCTGAACTACAGGCATTAATGGCAGTGCAACCCTTCCTGATCTTCCATCAAGATAGAGTGTCCATGAGAACAAATCCCACATTTATGCCTAAGGTGGTATCCAGAGTGTCTTTAAATCAGGCTATCCACCTACCTACATTCTTCCCCAACCCACAGAACAGGGGAGAAAGACTGTTGCATACCTTGGATGTACATAGGCAATTACGCTACTACCTGGACAGGACCAAGTCCAATAGAAAAACTGACCAGCTTCTGGTAGCATATGCAACAGGAAAGGAAGGAAAATCTATTTCAAAACAGACAATCTCCAAATGGATAGGAAATTGCATTAGATTTTGTTACTCCTACCATGGAAAGAAAACTCCAGAGAACATCAGGCCTCACTCCACAAGGGCTACAGCCACTACCACAGCTTTCTTACGAGGAGTGGCTACCAAGGACATTATAGAGGCTGCTACTTGGACCTCCGTGCATACATTTGCCAAGCATTACAATTTACCTTTATACTCTAGATCCCGAGCAGGTTTTGCCACTGCTGTTTTGCAAGGGATCCTAACTACACCATAATCTCTACTTTTTCCTCCTCCCTAGTTTAGCTATGGTATTCTACCCATTTGTAAGGACTGCAGATGCATCCTTGAAGGACATAGTACAGTTTTGTACCTACCATAAATGTAGATGTCCGATAGGAATGCATCTGCAGTCAGGATTACCCACCCACCTTCCCCTCTGTGGTACTCCTAGGGTATTTGCCATCCTTCAGCTAGCTTGGGGGGGATCTATTATGGTGTATTTGTTTGTATATATGTACATACATGCTTATTTTATGTGTTTGCTCTCTACTATTTGGAAACATTGGCATTTATCCAAATTTAGCCATCAAGAGGGCACCTGGCATCTGGGGCAAGAAACACTGAGGAAGATGGCGTCGGCTGATGCCTTTATACTCGAAAAACTGCAGCTATGACGTCGGGTGAAGTGCGACACCAGCCGAAGCCAGACCCAGACTTTGGAATCCGGCCGACCGAAGGGCTGCCTGACGACAGGACTACCCATTTGTAAGGACTGCAGATGCATTCCTATCGGACATCTACATTTATGGTAGGTACAAAACTGTACTTTCTAGACATTGGTGATGATGTTTTCTCAGAATCCAGCCTGGCTCCTGATTCCCTGCCTCCGGCTCCTAGTAAGCCAGACAGATATTACAGGGTTCCTGACTCCCCCAAATTTCTTCTTTACAAACCCTACTGCTGACCCTGAAACAATTTCTCAGGGTCCCAGGGGTGTTAAGGCTTCTGCTACAAACCTACCCCTTCTGTTAGAGACTCCAGGGCGCTGGATAGATGGGGTAAGAAGGTTTACACGTCTGCAACCCTGGCAATCCAGGCTTTAAACTGTCAATTTCATATGCTTAAATATCAGCAGCATGTCATGGGCTTACTTAAACAGAAAGTGATGGATGTTGATTTCTGACTGTGTGGAAAATAGTTACAGGATTTATTGCATTCATCTGAACAATTTGGAAAGCGTACTTTGCAATGTGGTTTTGATTCCTTGGAGGCCTCTTGCAGGGCCACCTGTAACTGGATCTGTGATAAGAAGGCATGCTTGGCTCAAGTAGCAAAATCTGCCTGATAATGTTAAAGATAAATTGTTGGATGCTCCTTTACCAACAGGACAGTCTATTTGGTAATAAGGCAGAAGAAGTTTTGAAAAAGATGGAAGACTAAGCTAAATCTATGCAAACTGTAAAAGATTTCTTACAAGTGCAGCCACCCAGGTTAAGTAGGCGCTGGCCTACTAAGAATTGGTCCTTTCCAGTACCCACCAGAGCCGCTCAGGTCAAACCCAAACACTCCAAAGGCTCCAGGTTTTAGTCACAAGGAACTTACAGAACAAAACAATGGGGTGCCTCCACCTCCAAATCTGGAAGTAGCAAGGCACATCCCTTAAACAGTGTCAATGACTTTCCTCTGCCATTTCCAAGCACTTATCTTTTGGCAGCCCCTTTGGGGGTAAAACTAGCACTTCATGCACAAAATTGGCATCTAATTACCCAGGGCAAGTGGGTTTTAAATATAGTATCCCAGGGATACAGATTTCATTTCCACACATTGCCATTTCCAAACGGATGGTCGGATCTGCCTCCAAATCAGTGGGCAGAGGCCCAGAAACAAGTTATGTCCCTCATGAATATGGGGGCTATTCAACCAGTACCAGAAAAGGAAAAGGGACAAGGTTTTTACTCGAGACTTTTCCTGGTACCCAGAAAAGACAAATCATGGCGTCCAATTCTGGACTTATCCATTCTAAATACTTTCCTGGACATTCCAAAATTCAAGATGCTGACTCTACAACAGTTACTGCCTATACTAGGCAAGGATGCCTGGTTGGTAACTCTAGACTTAAGGGCTTACCTGCATATCCCAATCAGGGAATCTTGCAGAAGATACCTGAGCTTCAAAGCAGGCTATTTGCATTACCAGTTCTCTGCACTGCCCTTTGGCTTATCTACTGCACCCAGGGTCTTCACAAAGTGCCTGGCGCTAGAAATAGCATTTTGTAGACAAAGAAACATTCAAATTTATGCTTATCTGGACGGTTGTCTAATTCAGGCAGAAAACAAGGACACTTCTACAGCATCTGGCATTTGTAAAAAGACTTTTAACTTGCCTAGGGTACACCATAAACGAAAAGAAGTCACAACTGGTACCCTCTCAAAAAATTACATTCCTGGGTGCAAGTTTAAATACAACTGCCCAGATGGCTTACCTCACGCCAGACAAATCCAATTGATGACTTACTTCAAGTGGCCACAAAAACCCATTTATCTGCAAGACACATTCTGCAGGCCTTGGGGTTCATGGCTTCCTGCATTCTTCTAATTCCATATGCAAGACTGCATACGAGGAAACTTCAGTGGTACCTAAAAAACTTAGAGTCAGCATTGTCACAGCTTGAAAACAATGATTCCTATCATTCCTTGCCTGCAGCAAGAGTTCCTATGGTGGGCAGAGGCCTCTCACCAAAACAAGGGACAGTCATTCATTCCACCCCTTGCTACCCAAACCCTGACTACAGACTCATCAGACTATTCTTGGGGGGCACATCTGGCAGGGAGATACATTCAGGGCGAATGGAGCCCAAATCAAATGCACCTGCATAACAACCAGAAAGAGATGCTGGCTGTACAGAATGCTCTGACAGCTTTCAAGGACTTTCTTCATCCAGGACAACTACTGATAAAGACGGACAACACCACAGTCATGTGGTACATAAACAAGCAGGGGGGTACCCATTCCTACCCTCCTTTGCAGACTAGCCGTGGCTTTGTGGAACACAGCCTTGACTTGCCAAATACATCTACAAGCTCAATTCCTGCCACAAAAGCAAAATACTCTGGCAGACGAACTAAGCAGAAATCTTGCAGCTTTCCTCAGAGGGGTTCCTACCAGAGACATTGTAGAAGCTGCTACCTGGAGCTCAGTTCATACGTTCACCAAACATTACCATTTACCTCTCTTCTCTAAATCCAGAGCAGGCTTTGCCACTTGGAGAACAGGCATTTTGATAGCTCCAGATTGGCCAAAGCAACACTGGTACCCATTGCTGTTGAGCATAACTCGGACCAAGCCGTGGCCTCTGCCCCTATGGCCCCTGCTCCTAACACAACACAACTACAGGACTGTTCACCAAAACCTGAAAACATTACATCTGACAGCCTGGAGGTTACCTTAACTCCTTCCGCTTCCAATCTTTCCAAGGCAGTTCAGGACATCTTATTGGAAGCACGCAGACCATCCACCAGAAAAGCCTATTCAGCCAAGTGGAAGAGATTCAGCATCTGGGCAGCCAACAGGGGTCAAGATACAACAGTACTGAGTATACCTCAGATATTGGAATACTTGGCAGAAATGTTTCATTCTGGACTCTTATATTCCTCCATAAAGATTCATGCCTCAGCAATCTCAGCAAGATACAATTCCACCAGTGTTCTCACATCCTTTGCTAAGACAGTTCCTGAGAGGGATAAAGAATATCAAGCCTCCCAGAAAACAACCAATACCTGCATGGGACTTCAGTTTCGTATTGGAAAAAATAACTCTTCCTCCCTTTGAGCCAGCAGCAACCTCAGAGATGCATTTTCTATCATGGAAAACGGTTTTTCTATTGGCAGTCACATCAGCAAGAAGAGTCCAGAGAGGGTCCATTGAGTTTAATGGAACTTTCCGAACTACTGTGGTAGATTAGATTGAGCGCCTGTAATCCTCCAGGCTTAAATATGATCTCATTAGCTTGTTTATTAAAGTTGGAGAGTATTCAGAGACGAAAAATATAAATTATATTATGTGAATACATATATGATGTTCATCGTGCATACAGCTGCAGTCATTACAGATGGGTTATCCTGCCATCAGGCGGGTCCTCGGTCGGCCGAATTTCAAAGTCTAGGTCCGGCGTTGGTTGTCGTCGCTTCTTCCCTGACGTCAGTGCGACAGGGGTATAAAATAGGCAGCCGACGCCATTTTCTTCAGTCTTTCTTGCCGCGCGGTGCCCGAAGCAGAAGCAGTTAGCAAGTGCCGGTCGGCCAGCTCCTGAGATTTACGAAAGTATTTCAGCCGAAGTCTTCTTTAAAGCCAAGTACCCCATTGGGGAAACTTTTCTTGCCTCAGACCGACACCAGAAGAGACCTAAGAAAAACTTCAGTTTTCTCCTACTTCTGCCTCAAATTCCAAATGGCTAAACAGCCCTTTCCTGATTGGATGGTCTCCTCCTCCTCGTGACTCTTCCAGCAACCTGTCCTGCCCTCCCCTTTTCCAGCTCCCATCCCTATCCCTTCCATTCTGGGAACTCCTCACTCAAGACTGTTGAGTGTTGAGCAACATCAAAAGAGGGGATACTTCATGGTTTGAGGGGATACTTCATGGCTTGGTAAAAGGTGCCTCCTTTCAGGGTTATTCCCCTGCCACCAAAAAAACAGACCCCCTTTTCCCTCCAGTCCTGCAAAGCCTTCTAGAACAGGGTACTGTTGAGCCTGTTCCCCCAGGGTAAAATGGAAGAGGTTTCTACTCCACCTTATTCCTAGTTCCCAGGAAGGAAGGTCCTTGGAGACCTATTCTAGACCTTTTCTATCTCAACGACTTTCTCGTAGTTCCGTCATTCATAATGTTAATTTTGCAGACCCTGTTCTTTCTTATCCTCCCTCAGGCATTCCTAGCTTCCGTAGACATCAGTGATACCTACCGCCATATTCCCATCCACCCTAAATGCAGGAAATTCTTATGATTCTCTTTGGGATCCTTGCACTATCAATTCTCAGCTTTGCGTTTTGGACTCTCCACTGCCCCGAGAATCTTCATAAAATGTCTAGCCCCAGTGATGGTTTGTAACAGACTGCAAGGATTCATAATTTGCCGCTACTTAGATCATGTTTTGATTCAACCCAGCTCTCAAACAGAATTGAGCAGCAATCTCTAAATGGCAATTGCCATTCTACAAGGCCTGGGATTTACCATGAGCTTCAAGAAATTTATCCCTGGCCCCATCCCAAGTTCATACCTTTTTGGTTTGCAGATTTCGAACCCAGAGTATGATCGTCTCACTTCCTTCTTATAAGGCACAGGAAATGTCAGTATTGTTTGCAGAGTCACTCCCCTTGGACCAGATGACTGCCAAACAGTTTCTCAGAATCCTGGGGCTGATGACATCCACCATCCCTATGTTTTCTCTAGTAAGATTACACACAAGGAAATTCCAATGGTTCCTCAAGTCTGTATGGTCTCAACATGGCCACCCTGTAAAATCCCAAATCCCCCTTCCTTCTGCCCTGTTTAAAGAAGGCGCTCCAGTGGTGGCTAACACAACTGTCTGTAAATCCAGGCCACTCTAGTCTCTCACTGCCACCAACTCAAGTCCCGTTCACCAGTGCATCGGACACGGGTTGGGGAGCAGCCCTGGATCACCACACACAGTTCAAGGAGAGTAGTCACCCTCCCAAATGAGGGACCACATTACCGCCAGGGAAATGAAGGCAGTAATCTTTGCCCTTCAGACCTTCCAACCCCTTATCATACCAGGGAGATTACATGTACACACACACGTCAGTCTTGTGGTACATAAATGGGGGGTACCAGATCCTACCTCCTTTACAGACTAGCCATGCAGGTCTTGGATCTAGCACACCTTCTGGATGAATTCTACCAGGCAGTATACCTCCCTTACAGTCAGAATACCGTGGCAGACACTCAGTGCACATCCAAAACACAAGCCCTCGAATTAATGCTTCACAGGGATGTGTTCCTGGACATTGTCCACCAGTGGGGTGTTCTAGAGAGAGAGTTGTTTGCCTCCCCATTGAACAAACAACTCCCGCATTTTTATGGCTGAGAACCCTATCTTCAGGCATGGGGAGTGGACACCCCATCAGTCTCCTGGAATGGGAAATTTCTATGTACATGCCCTCCCCTTCCACTCATCCCAAAACTTCTACTGAAAATCCAACAGGAAAAAAAAAATCTTGCTGGTGACTCCCTATTGGCCAAGACAGCATTGGTTCCCCCCCCCCCTTCTCTTACACGTAACCAAGGTCGATCACCACAAGTTGCCCCACAGAGTGGATCTACTAACATAGAACAAAGGATCACTCCTCCAACTAACTCTCTTCATGATAGAGCCCTGATCCCATTCAGACACCTATACTCTGAGGACGTGCTTAAAGTCCTGCCGAAGGCCAGGAAACCTTTTACTAGAAAATCTAACCTCTCCAAATGGAAGAGGTTTTCCATCTGGTATCTTGCTAGGAACCAGGATTCCCTGATGGCAGACCCACCTATGGTTCTTTCCTGTCTGTGTGAATTGCTTAATGCAGGATTAGCTTTCTCTTCCATAAAACCTCATTTGTCAGCTGTCTCTGCTTGTCTGCCACTTTCCCTACCCCTGTCCTCTAGATTTGAAGCTAAACAATTTCTCAAAGCCATCCTTTAAATCAGATCCCCAGGATACCTGTAGCTCCAGCCTCAACTTTGTGCTGGAGAAACTGACTCGAGCACCTTTTGAACCACCTCATTCTAGTTCACTCAAACACTGTACTTGGGAAAACTGTCCTCCTGGTGGCCAATATTTTTTGCCATGAGGGTTTGAGTTACACACCCTTATGGCATCTTCTTTCCACAAAAACAGGGTTTCCCTCAAGACCAGTCACTCTTTCATGCCCAAGGTTGTCAGCGAATTGTCCTTAAACCAGGCAGTTCACTTTCCCACCTTCTTTCCTTCTCCCCACAACAGCAGTGAGAGGATCCTTCACACCCTTGATGTACACAGGCATTTCAGGTTCTACTTACACAAGATTAAACCCTTTAGGAAATCAGACAAATTGTGCCCTTTCACTTCAGGGCTCTGGGATTGTCTGTGTCTAAACAGACAATCTCCAGTTAGATATCAAAATCCATTGCCTTTTGCAAGCCTCACCATGGTAAAGTTCTTCCAGTTTCTGTCAAAGCTCACTGTATAAGGGCAGTATCTTCTTTAAGGGGCCTTCCTCAACGGTTTAGACACAAACTCTATTCTAAAAGCTGCTACTTTGACATGTGTCCATACCTTCACCACACACTATAAGCTGGATTCAGTCACCAAATCCAGGGCAGGATGTGACAAGGCCATTCTCCATGGCTTTATAAAAAAAAAAAAAAAATCCTCTGCCATCTCCCCCTCCCTTTCTTCATGAGCTTTTGTACTCTCCCTTATGTCAGGAGTACTGCAACAGATAAATAGAAGGACGTGGATTAGTTGTGTAAGAACTTAACATAACGATAGATGTCCTCAGGTTCTTTGGATACATTGATCCTCATTCCCTTAGACTGTCTCTCCGCCTGGCGTCTCTGTTCTGAAAGTGGTGCGCCAGTACATTTCTCTCATGACCGTCTGTTGGTGACCTACGTCAGACTCTAGGTAGTAAAAGACTTTGGTATACTGGCTGACATCGGGATGTCACCTTGACAGGCAACTCCCTTATGTCAGGAATACTGCAACAGAAAAGAAAAGGTCATCTTTTGTTATGGTAAGTTCTTACACAAATAATCTTTGCCCTGATAATCCTAAGCTCTGCTACCTACTTGTCAGACAATTTTTTTGATGCACAGTATTGAGTCTCCATGGGAATTCCATTTTTATTTATCATGTTTGTGAGGAAGTGTACTACTTTTCTCTCAAAAAGTGTTATTGGGGTCTGAAAACAGTATATTCAGCGGCTAGCACTAAAATTTTATCTCAGACTGTAATTTTCTGTCAGGAGACAAGACTGATTATTAAAATCTCCACTAACCATTTGTTGGACAACTTTTGTGACAAGGACATAAGCTTTGGTCCTGGTAATTCAGTTGATGTTAGTGTTACACTGCAGCAGTCATTACACTTGGGTTATCCTGCCGTTGGGCGGTACCGCAGTCGGCCAGAGTTCCAAAGTCTTGGTCCGGCATCGGTTGCTGCGCTTCTTCCCTGACATCAGTGCGCCAGGGGTATATAATATGCATCCGACGCCATTTTCTTCAGTCTTTCTTGCCGCGCAGTGCCCGAAGCAGAAGCAGTTCGCAAGTGCTGGTCGGCCGACTCCTGAGATTTTCGAAGTCGAAATTCTGATCTGAAGTCTTCAATAAAGCTAAGTACCCCATTGGGAAAACTTTTTTCTTGCCTCAGACTGATGTCAAAAAAAGTTAATAATTGTATTTCTTGTGGGAAGCAAATACCTCACTTCCACTCTTACTGTATTCCATGCCTAGGCCTGATCACGACGTCACTAGTTGTCGGTTTTGTGCTAGATTTAACAAACGCACTATAAAAAGACATTTTGATTTTGCTTTGCACTACTTCGGCCGAAGGTTCAATTATACTATGCCGTTGGATCAACCGACGACCGCAATTCCGAAAAAACACAAAGACAAGGATAAAGACAGGCATCCAAGGTTCAAAACCGACGACAAAACCTCTTCTAGGCCATTTGCCAGTTCTCAGCGAGGTGCTTTAGCAGCCCGACACCTGCTACCTCAGAGCCACAGGCCGCCTCTGACTCCCACATGGAGACAACTAGGCCTCTAGAAACTCAAGGTATAGGGCCTACGGAAACTAATCCCTCAGATGGGTCCGGAGCCACTGAGCAGGCATCGGCTTCTGAGGGTGTTTTCAGACCTTCACAACTTACCATTACAGCAAAGACTAAAGTACCATTAAAGACAAAGAAGCAAGTACAGCATTCTCCTGGACAGTCCTCCATGCCTAAGAAACAGATGCTTAAAATGGCCGAAGACCTCATTACTCTAATCAGGGGTTCCCATCCCCCTCCTGAGAAAAGGCCTAGGCAGGATACAGACTACGATTCCTCTGATCAGGTTTCCATTTCGTCTGATTCCTCTTCAGACAAGGGATACTCTCTACCCCACTATGAGGACTGTGATGCTGAAGAATCTATCCCTTCAGCCTCTCCTCCTGAGGATTATTCATTTGGGGAAACTTTACATACCATGAGGGAGCATTTCCATTGGGAAAGTCAGGATTATTCGGAATCCAAGAAAAGTCTCAGGGATTTCCTTTTATTGCCTCAGCACAGGCCCCTGGCTATTCCGCCTGTGCTAGATATTGTGGATGATGTGTTCTCTGAATCCAGCTTATCTCCTGATTCTTTGCCCCCTGCACCAGCCAAGCCAGAATAGATATTATAGAGTCCCTGATTCTCACAGGTTTCTTTATAAAAACCCTTCTGCTGATCCAGAAACTATTTCCCAGGGTCCAAAAGGGGTTAAGGCTTCCATTGCAAAAAATCCAGTACCCTCTGACAGAGATTCCAGAGCTTTGGATGGATGGGGGAAGAAAGTTTACACTTCTGCAACTTTAGCAGTAAGGGCTCTAAATTGCCATTTTCACATGCTTAAGTACCAACAATATTTAATGGCTCAGTTAAAACAGAAAATGCTTGCAAGCTCAGAAGCTCCTGGCTGTAAAGAAATGCAGGATTTATTGCATGCAGTTGAACAGGTGGGAAAACATACTCTGCAATGTGGTTTTGATTCTTTAGAGGCCTCTTGTAGAGCCGCAGTTACAGGATGTCCTTCAAGGATGCATCTGCAGTCCTTACAAATGGGGTTGTCCTGTCGTCAGGCAGCCCTTCGGTCGGCCGGATTCCAAAGTCAGGGTCTGGCCTCGGCTGGTGTCGCACTTCACCCGACGTCATAGCTGCAGTTATTCGGGTATAAAGGCATCAGCTGACGCCATTTTCCTCAGTCTTTCTTGCCGCGTGGCACCCGAAGCAGAAGCTGTTCGCAAGTGCCGGTCGGTCAGAACCAGAGATTACTACTACCGAATACGTCTACTACTACCGAAGACTTCTAAAAAGCTAAGTACCCCGTTGGGGACTCTTTCTTGCCTCAGCCAATGTCAGAAAAAGTGAATAACTGTTTAACTTGTGGGGAACAAATACCTCATAAAGATTTCCACTCTTACTGCTTACCTTGTTTAGGCCCAGACCACGACGTAGCAGCTTGTCTAGCCTGTGCTTCTTTTAACCGACGGACCCTTAGACGTCGGTCGGAATTTGCTGAGGAGTTTTTCGGCTCAGATTTTGCTTACATTATGCCGTCAGATCCTCCGACTACGCAAATATCTAAAAAGCGCAAGGAAAAGGACCGACACTCGCGGTCCGCGGTTTCGGCCGAAACCGTGGTTAAGCCAACCGCGAGTGTCTCGGTTTCGGCTGAAACCGAGCAAGCGGTTCTTCCTTCAGCCGAAAACTTACCTCCTACCGAAGCCTCTTCCACCCTGGTGGAATCGGCTTCTGAAATCACTCCTGCTCTTACAGTTTCTCAGGAATTATCTGACACTATCCCCTTGGATATTTCTACCCCTGCACGTGGAGCTGCTAGGCCACCTGCATCCATGTCCATTAAGGCCTTTGCCAAGGCCAAAGCAGCTAAAACTACTAAATCTGTGCCTGCTAAGATCCCCTCTCACAGGCCTAGCTCTAGTTCACAAATGCTTAGTTTAGCAGAGGACCTCATTTCTTTACTCCGGGGATCCCAACCTCACCCAGACAGGGCCTCTCACCCACCTCCAGAGAAGAGGCCTAGAGCAGAGCCCCCTGAGCCTGTTTCAACAGATGATTCCGATAACACTAACCCTCCAGAGGCTCCTTTCTCCCCTTATGAAGACTCTGATGCTGAAGAGTCCATTCCTTCTGCCTCTCCGCCTGAGGAATTTTCCTTTGGGGAAACCTTGCATGCTATGAGGGAACAATTTCAGTGGCAGGGCCAGGATTTTTCAGACTCCAGAAAAAGGCTTAGAACCTTTCTGCATTTACCACAACATAGGCCTTTAGCCATACCTCCAGTTCTTTCTGTTGTAGATGATGCATTTAATGATGCTTGTACTGCTCCTGATTCTCTACCTCCGGCCCCTGCTAAGCCCGATAGGTACTACAGGGTCCCGGACACGCATTACCATTTGTATAAGGCTCCCTTTGCAGATCCCGAGACTATCTCCCAGGGTCCTAAGGCTGTAGCAGCTACCTCTGCCAAAAACCCCCTCCCCTCTGAAAGGGAATCCAGGTCCTTAGAGAGATGGGGTAAAAAAGTTTACACTTCTGCTACTCTTTCAGCTAGGGCCTTGAACTGTCAATTAAACATGATCCAGTATCAAGAATTTATGCTAGACCAATTAACCAAAAAACTGTCCTCGGATGAACCATTAGACAAAAAATCTGTTCAGGAAATGGTACATAACATTCAGCAAGTCAGTAACCATTCCTTAAAATGCAGCTATGATGCACTGGAGGCTTCCTTTAGATCAGCCATGACTGGCACAGTTATCAGAAGGCATGCGTGGTTAAAAGAGCAGGCCTTACCTGACCATGTCAAATCAAAACTACTAGATGCTCCCATGGACAAGATCAATTTGTTTGGCTCTCCTGCACAACAGGTGCTGAAGAAGATGGAAGAGAAGGCAAAATCTGTCCAAACAGTGAAAGATTTCTTACAGGTCCAATCTCCAAGGTTTAGCAGGAATTGGCCCTCCAAGAATTGGTCCTTTCCAGACTCCTCCAGAGCTCAGAGAGGCAGGAATAGGCGTTCAAGAGGCAGAAGCCAATCCAGGGGTGCCTACAGGGGCGCCAGTGGCAGGGTAACAACCAGCGAGGTGCAGCCACAGACACAGCCACCACCACTACTACAGGACAATCACAGTGACTTGGCTCTAGCACCGCCTACCAGGGAACAACTAGAAGCACCCTTGGGCGGAAAGCTAGCTTTATTTTCAGTAAACTGGCATTACATCACAAGAGACAAGTGGATTTTGCAGACAATAGACCAAGGTTACAGGTTTCACTTCCATACTCTACCAGGGAAGAGAGGAATGCCAAACCTACCTCCAAATCAAAAGGCAGAAGCTCTAAAACAAATAACTCAATTATTAAGGATGAGAGCTGTGGAAAAGGTACCATCTATGGAGCAAGGACAGGGATTTTACTCCAGGCTCTTCCTGGTACCAAGAAAAGAAAGCACATGGAGACCTATTCTCGACCTGTCCGCTTTAAACACATTCCTCATTGTTCCAAAATTCAAAATGCTGACCCTACAGCAGCTTCTTCCCATGCTGGGCAAGGAGTCTTGGCTGGTAACTCTAGATCTCAAGGAGGCAGATCTGCACGTCCCCATACGACCAAATTGCAGAAGATACCTCAGATTTCTTGCAGGATCAGAGCATTATCAATTCTCAGCATTGCCCTTTGGCTTATCTACTGCGCCCAGAGTGTTCACGAAATGCCTGGCATCAGTAATTGCTCATTGCAGGCTTCAGGGAATCCAAATCTACCCTTACCTGGACGACTGCCTGATACAAGCGGACAACAAAAACAAGCTAGCAGAAGACTTGAAAAGGGTCATTTACCTACTACAAGCTCTGGGATACACAGTCAATATAAAAAAGTCAAGACTGATACCATCCCAAAGGATAACTTTTTGGGTGCAGAGCTGGACACAACGAAACAAATGGCATTCCTAACAGTAGAAAAACAGGAGCAACTCCCTCTCTACTTCTTGGCATTCACAAAGCAGAATCATCTAACAGCAAGAAAAGTCCTGCAAGCCTTGGGTTTCATGGCATCCTGCATAATATTGGTTCCACATGCCAGACTGCATATGAGAAAGTTACAGTGGTACCCAAGGAATTTATGG
The DNA here is from genome assembly GCF_019279795.1 of Protopterus annectens. Lineage (NCBI taxonomy): Eukaryota > Metazoa > Chordata > Ceratodontiformes > Protopteridae > Protopterus > Protopterus annectens. The sequence continues at coordinate 236,010,838 of NC_056750.1, forward strand.
TCTCAGCACAAGCACAGCCTAGAAACCCAAATTCCAATAATTCCATGCCTGAAGCAAGAATTCCAATGGTGGGCTCAGGCCTGTCAATCAAACAAAGGATTGCCTTTCCACAACACTCAACCAAGCCAAACCATCACAACGGACGCCTCAGACCTCGGTTGGGGGGCCCACATGCTGGACAAGTGCATTCAAGGTTTATGGACTCAAGACCAGCTGCACCTACACATAAATCAAAAGGAAATGCTGGCAGTAAAACTGGCAATTCAGGCATTCAGACCTTTTCTTCGACAGGGTCAACTGTTGATAAGGACAGACAACACCACAGTTATGTGGTACATCAACAAACAGGGAGGCACACATTCGTACCCTCTATGCCGGATGGCAATGGACCTCTGGAATGTGGCCCTGAGCTACAACATTCAGTTACAAGCAATTTTTGTACCAGGAAAAGAAAACATTCTAGCAGACATACTAAGCAGAACTACCACGGATGCCCACGAATGGATGCTGCATCCGGACATCTTCAAAACCATTACAAGAAAATGGGGGCTCCCACAAATAGACTTATTTGCATCCCCACGCAATCACCAACTAAAGAAATTCTGCACAAGGACGTACCACCCACTTGCTTGGAAGGTGAACTCCCTATCTTTCAGCTGGAAAAACCTGACAGCATATGCATTCCCACCACTTCCTTTGATGCACAAGGTGCTATTGAAGATCAAAGAGGACCGTCCAAGGATCATTCTGATAGCTCCAGACTGGCCAAGACAACATTGGTACCCATTACTGAGGAGCATGTCTCGGGAACAAATATGGCCTCTACCCTTTGTTCCCTTGCTGTTAACACAGAACAACTACAACACCCTGCATCCAAACCTGAAAACACTGCAGCTGACTGCCTGGAACATTGCATAAGAACAAATAACCCAAACTTATCCCAAAGGGTTAAAGACATTATCTTGGAGGCTCGCAGACCCTCAACAAGAAAAATTATTCAGCAAAATGGAAAAGATATTTCATTTGGAGTACTGCAAAAGGAGAAAATGTGTCACTGGTAAACATAGCCAACATCCTGGAATACTTGGCAGAGCTCTTCCACAAAGGCCTGTCCTATTCTTCCATCAAGATTCATGCATCAGCTATTTCAGCAGAATACGACTTGAATCCTCCAGTCTTCTCACATCCTCTGCTCAGGCAGTTTCTGAGAGGAATTAAAAATGTAAAACCACCTAGAAAGCCACCATTGCCAGCATGGGACTTGAACTTTGTGCTAGAAAAATTGACACTTCCTCCTTTCGAACCAGCAGCAACAGCAGAATTACAATACTTATCATGGAAAACTGCTTTCCTGCTGGCAATCACTTCAGCAAGAAGGGTATCTGAGCTGCAGGCACTAATGGCAGTACAGCCCTTCCTGATCTTCCATCAAGATAGAGTATCCATGAGAACTAATCCAATTTTTTATGCCTAAGGTGGTCTCCAGAGTATCTTTGAATCAGGCTATCCACCTACCTACATTCTTCCCCAACCCACAGAACAGGGGAGAAAGACTGTTGCATACCTTGGATGTGCATAGACAATTACGCTACTACCTGGACAGGACCAAGGGCAATAGGAAAACTGACCAGCTACTGGTAGCATATGCAACAGGAATGGAAGGAAAAGCAATTTCAAAACAGACAAATCTCTAAGTGGATAGGAAATTGCATTAGATTTTGTTACTCCTACCATGGAAAGAAAACTCCAGAAAACATCAGGCCTCACTCTACAAGGGCTACAGCCACTACCACAGCTTTTCTACGAGGAGTGGCTACCAAAGACATTTTAGAGGCTGCTACTTGGAGCTCCGTGCATACTTTTGCCAAGCATTATAATTTACCTTTATACTCCAGATCCCGAGCAGGTTTTGCCACTGCTGTTTTGCAAGGGATCTTAACTACACCATAATTTTATTTCTCCTCCTCCCCCAGTTTGGCTATGTTATTCTACCCATTTGTAAGGACTGCAGACGCATCCTTGAAGGACATAGTACAGTTTTGTACCTACCATAAATGTAGATGTCGATAGGAATGCATCTGCAGTCAGTATTATCCACCCTCCTTCCCCTCTGTGGTACTCCTAGGGTATTTGCCCATCTTGTAGCTAGCTGGGGGAATCTATTATGGTGTATTTGTTTGTATATATGTACATACATACTTATTTTTTGTTTGCTTTCTACTACTTGGAATCATTTGCATTTATCCAAATTTAGCCTTCCTAGAGGGCACCTGGCATCTGGGGCAAGAAACACTGAGGAAAATGGCGTCGGCTGATGCCTTTATACCCGAATAACTGCAGCTATGATGTCGGGTGAAGTGCGACACCAGCCGAGGCCAGACCCAGACTTTGGAATCCGGCCGACCGAAGGGCTGCCTGACGACAGGACAACCCCATTTGTAAGGACTGCAGATGCATTCCTATCGGACATCTACATTTATGGTAGGTACAAAACTGTACTTTCTGTGATTCGAAGACATGCTTGGTTAAAAGAACAGAGTTTACCTGATCATGTTAAGGCAAAATTATTGGATGCTCCTTTACAGCATGATACCTTGTTTGGTGTTAAGGCAGAAGAGGTGTTAAAGAAAATGGAGGATAAAACTAAATCTATGCAAACAGTCAAGGATTTCTTACAGGTACAGCCACCTCGATTTAGCAGAAATTGGCCAACAAAGAATTGGTCCTTCCCCGTGTCAGACAGGCCACAGAGAGGCAGATACAGACGCCCAAGAGGCAGATCTCAACCCCAAGGCTCTAACAGACAATGACAGTGGGGCACCTCAACCCCCAAAAAAGGTGAGGACAAGTCTCAACCTTACAGGAAACGGTCCCAATGACTTCCCCCTTCGTATGCCAAGCAGTTCCCTATTGGCAGCCCCCTTAGGGGGAAAACTAGCACTTTTTTCACAAAACTGGCAAACAATCACCCAAGACAAATGGGTTCTGAATATTGTGTCTCAAGGTTACAGGTTCCACTTTCATACTTTACCAAGGCTAAAAGGAATGCCAGACCTGCCACAAAATCAATAGGCAGAGGCACAACAACAAATTTCAGCCCTCATGGACATGAGAGCTATTCAAAAAGTACCACAACAGGAACAAGGACAAGGATTTTACTCCAGACTCTTCCTGTTCCCCAGAAAGGACAAGGCCTGGAGGCCCATACTAGACCTTTCAATTCTAAATACTTACCTGGATATTCCGAAATTCAAAATGTTGACATTATAGCAGCTTCTACCCATGCTGGGCAAGAGGGCTTGGCTTGTTACTCTGGACCTCAGAGGCATACCTGCATGTCCCTATCAGACAAAATTGCAGAAGATACCTCCATTCAAAGCTGGTACAATGCACTACCAATTCTCTGCCCTGCCCTTTGGCTTATCTACTGCACCCAGGGTCTTTACAAAGTGACTGGCACCAGTAATTGCATTTTGCAGACAAAAAGGAATTCAGATATATCCATACCTGGACGACTGCCTCATTCAAGCAGAGACAAAGGACTTTCTTCTACAGCATCTGGCGTTTATAAAAAGGTTGCTAATTTCTCTAGGGTACACAGTAAACGAAAAGAAGTCAAAACTAGTGCCCTCACAACAGATTACATTCCTGGGTGCCAGCTTAAATACAACGGCCCAGATGGCTTATCTCACGCCAGACAAACAAGTTCAACTAACTCAATATTTTCAATTACTGGCAAAAAAGTCCCATCTCCCTGCAAGAAAAATTCTGCAGGCCCTGGGATTCTTGGCATCCTGCATACTACTAATACCATATGCCAGACTGCATATGAGGAAATTACAATGGTACCTAAAAAGTGTTTGGACTCAACACTCCCACAGTTTAGAAGCAGTAATACCAATGATTCCCTGCCTACAACAGGAGTTTCTATGGTGGGCACAGGCATGTCACCTAAACAAGGGTCAGCCTTTTACCCTACCCACAGCCAGGCAGACTATAACAGATGCTTCGGATTACGCCTGGGGAGCACACATGGCAGGAAAATACATTCAGGGCAAGTGGACCACAGACAAGATGCATCTTCACATCAATCAAAAAGAGATGTTGGCTGTTCAAAATGCCCTAACAGCTTTCAAGGACCTTCTGCATCCAGGACAATTATTATTAAAGACTGACAACACCACAGTAATGCGGTACATAAACAAGCAAGGGGGCACTCATTCTTATCCCCTATGCAGGCAAGCCATGACTTTGTGGAACACAGCTCTAACGTATCAAGTTAATCTGCAAGCACAATTCCTGCCAGGAAAGAAAAATACTCTGGCAGATGATCTAAGCAGAAATATCATGGACCCTCATGAATGGAAATTGAATCCACAAATCTTCAGCATGGTAACGCAAAAATGGTGATGCCCAGACATAGATCTTTTTGCCTCCCCACTGAATTGCCAACTACAAAAAATTTGCACAAGGACTTAACACACACAAGCATGGAAAGTGGATGCTCTCTCGTTCAGCTGGAAAACCCTAAAAGTTTATGCCTTCCCACCACTGCCTCTCCTTTCAAAGGTACTCCTAAAAGCCAGACAAGAAAAACCACAGATGATCCTGATTGCTCCAGACTGGCCACGCCAGCACCGGTACCCAATCTTAAAGAACTTAGCTCAAGGCCCACCATGGATTTTGCCTCAAATTCCACACCTTCTGACTCAACAAAACAATCAGATCCTGCATGGTCAGCTCAAAACCCTAAACCTGGCTGCATGGCAGATTCATAAGTCAAACAGGCAACACCTCTCTCTAAAGTTGTTATGGATGTCATTTTGGAGGCCAGGAGGGCTAGCACCAGGAAAGCTTACTCAGAAAAGTGGAAGAGATTCTGCGCCTGGAACCAGGCTCAAAGCCTTGACCCTCTTGTCCCAAACATTCCTCAGATTTTACAGTACTTAACTGAGATGCTGGACAAAGGCTTATCCTTCTCATCAATCAAGATCCACGCCTCGGCCATTTCAGCACATTACAACACGGATTCTCCTTTATTCTCTCATCCCTTGCTAAAGCAGTACCTCAGAGGAGCTAAAAGCATAAGACCACCCCGTAGAGCACCAACACCAACTTGGGACCTCAATTTCAATTTGGAAAAACTGACCCTGCCACCTTTTGAACCAGCCAGTACAGCCGATCTAAAATTTTTATCATGGAAAACAGCTCTGCTCCTTGGCAGTAACTTCAGCACGAAGAGTCTCAGAGCTACAGGCATTAATGGCAGTTGAACCTTTTATAATTTTTCATCAGGACAGGGTTTGTTTAAGGACAAACCCTACCTTTATGCCAAAAGTGGTATCTAGTGTGGCTCTTAACCAAACCATCCATTTGCCAACTTTTTATCCAAACCCCCAGAATAAAGGGGAGAAACTTCTGCACTCTTTGGACATACACAGGCAGCTATACTTCTGCTTGGACAAAACAAAAGGTTTCAGGAAAACTGAGCAACTCTTTGTAGCATATGCTGCAGGATCACAGGGCAAGGCTGTCTCAAAGCAGACTATATCCAAATGCATAGGACACTGTATTCGTTACTGCTACACAAGCATGGAAAATCAGTCCCTAATAACATTAGGCCACATTCCACCAGGGCAACAGCCACTTCAACAGCCTTTCTCAGAGGAATACCTATCAAGGAAATTTTGGAGGCTGCAACTTAGAGTTCAACGCACACCTTTACCAAGCATTGCCACTTGCTTCTTTACTCTAAATCCAGAGCAGGATTTGCCACTGCAGTTCTGCAGGGCCTCATAGCCAATCCTAACTCCTTATAGACCAGTCACCCAACCTTAGCTTTGGGATTCTACCAAAGTGTAATGACTGCAGCAGTGTAACACGATGAACATAGTACAGTTTTGTACCTACCATAAATGTAGATGTTAGAGTGTTCACACTGCTGCAGTCCAGGTTACCCTTCCTCCATCCCCTCTGAACTAGCTGGACTTACCTATACCTTTCTATCCTATACAACCATTGTGTATTTGCTTGTAACTGAAGGTATTGTTTTTTATTTTATATGTATATTTTTTATTAGCAATATGTATTGCCTATCTACTTGGGGGCACCTGACATCTGGGGCAAGAAAAACTGAAGAAAATGGCGTCTGATTCGTATTATATACCCCTGGCGCACTGAGGTCAGGGAAGAAGTGACAGCAACCGACGCCGGACCAAGACTTTGGAACTCTGGCCGACTGCGGGACCGCCTGATGGCAGGATAACCCAAGTGTAATGACTGCAGCAGTGTGAACACTCGAACATCTACATTTATGGTAGGTACAAAACTGTACTTTTCCTATCTGAGCTGCAAGAAGAAATGTTATCTGTGGAGTTTGTTTAATGTAGCTTCCCTTTCCCCTCAGTCACTGATTGGTGATGTTATCTTTTGATTGGCAGACTGCTCATCTCTTTTCTTTTATTCCTTCTGGTGCTACTCTTTAAGAAGCCACTAAGTACCAGGAGGCAGATATGTCCTCTGCGACTGTTCGGCTACCCTTGTCTGGTCAGGGAGAACCAGTCTTGCTGGCACTGTGGAAGGGACCAGGTGATGCTTCACTAAGCCGCTCTGTGGAGCTTCATTACTTGAGAAGGGACCATCCTTCAAGCCTCTTTTTCTGTTTGGGACGCCCTGAAAAAAAGAAACGGTTGTAGACATTTATCTTCTACTAAAGCAAAAAATGGAGTGTCGGCTGGGTTTTGCAGTGTACAGCTTTTCAGTCTACATGTCGAGTCTTCCCCTCATGTTTCTCTCTCTTTGTTACTGATCATAAGTTTGAGACAAGATTTAGACTTGGACTTTTTTTTTCCAAATTCCCATCACATAGTATGAGGAATCTGACTGTTAGAAAAAGTTATTCTTTAAATTATCCTCCGTAAGAGTTGTATTTTTCTGATATTATTGCTAGAATTATGGACTTGTTTCAGTAGGAGCAAAACAAAATACCACAATTCCAGCAAAGATGTAATTAGTTACAGGTGGATTTCCTTGACCTGCAGCTGTTTCTGTTATGTTGCCAGCCGTAATGGGTGCTTTCTTTGCAGCCAGCATTTGCCTGACAATTAGCCACCTGCTCCCAGAAGGTCTGATAATTGTAGAACGTGCCCCAGTCCATCAAATTCCTTTTTTTTTTCTAACCCAAAGTTAGATACTGCATTAATTCAACGTCTGTCAAACTCCTTATGGCAACTACCTTTCTTCCCAATCTGTCAAGGCTTTTCCCAGCCTGTGAAAAGGAAATAGTTTTATACTACTTCCACTTTAGCTTTCAGAACATTGAAATGTCAGGTTAGTATGTCTTGTGTTTTTCTTTTTTGACAGTAAGTTAATTGCTGACATTCCTTCTTCAGAGACAGTCATCTCTGAATTCTTCAGTATCCTCTACAGTGTGCTCATGACACTTCTGATGATTTTTCCAGAGTAACTTCCACTGGGTCAGTGATAAGACTTGCCTGGCTACGTTCACAGAATTTACCAGAAAATGTCACCTCTAAGATCCTGAATGAAGAAATCTTATGTTTGGTCATTCCTGTGCTGAGGTCCTCAAGAAGTTGGAGGAAAGGGAGAAAAGTTAATTCAGAGTGCTACCCAGATTTTTCAACTATCCTTCCCAAGACATAATTTAAACTTTTCTTCTTGTTCTGGGTCCTTTTTCAGGAGACAGAATAAGCAATGTCTTTCCTTGATCACTCTTGAAGTGTTACTAAATGATGGGATATCCTGCCAAATATAACTAAGTCCGGCCAGCATACCAAAACCTAGGTGCCCTTTCTTGCACTGTACGTTTGATATACGACCTCAACTCAGCAGCCCCAGAGGTACATAAGGAAAGTACAGACACAGAGTGCTTCAGAACTTTTATACTTCAGTACTCTTAACTGCATTAGTTCAGCTTTGGGGTCTCAGCCTTACAATCCATGCCTCTTCCTCGGCCATTGGGCTGATAATTATCCCTGGTGGGAACACTCCTCTTTTCTCTTTTTTATGCTTCAAAAGATGTCCTTTTATTCCCTCCTATGTTGCAGTATTCTTGGTGTGAGATTTTCCGCCTCAGGCGACCCGTAGGTCAGCTCCTATACAAAAGCTTCAGCTTGGCTGCTGCTGTTGCATGGGACGTCACACGTAAGGCCATAAACCAGGGAATTTAAATGTGATGTCTGCATGCACAGACCTCAGAACTTTTCAGCCGCAAACTACCTTCACATCGTGTGCTTCACTCCTTCACTGCAAGACGTCTTAAAGCCAAGTTCCCCATTGGGGTTTTTTTCTTTAACCTCTAGCTAAAGCTTGGCTTGTTGTAGTAATCTTTAGCCAATGTCGGCAAAAAAGGGCAAATGCCAGTGCGGTCACCTGATACTCCATAAATACGTGCACGACCGCTGCATTTTTTGCTGAGGCCGGGAGCACGATCACAACGCTTGCTCTATCTGCCAATCTTTCATCAATAAGACCCTACGCAGCCATCTGGCTGCACTTAATCTATACCTAGAAAACCAGTGACTTAAAAAATTAGCACTCCGGATGAATTCAGTCTTTGAAGCCCCGACTGAACCTCCGCGAAAGAAGCCCAAGAGTCGTAGGCCCTCTTCCATTGCCACTCCGCTTTCGGATGCCCTGCCAACTACCGATTTAGGAGTTGAGGGACGTCCGATAGATCTGTTAACTTCTACGGCGACCTTTGAGGAAGCCGCTTCGCATTTGGAGCATGCCACCGGAGCTAGCCCAGATATCGGATATCCCCGAGATCGAGGGGAACCAGACACAACCGGGCCTCCGACCGGGATTCCTCCTCCCGACACAGCTACCCTTAGCCAGGCAATCCAATTCCAGGTCTACGCCTAAGTCTATCCCAGTCAAAAAGAAACAAAAAACCAAACATCTGGCTACACCCACCGATGGCCTACACGACTGGCAGTCCTTCACCTTATCTTTGATGCAGGCCTTTATGGCCCTTAGGCCATCAGCCTCTTCTCCATCTACTCTTCCTCTCCTCAGCCCTAGCCCTGCCTCTTCTGTTCCACCACTTACCTCACAAGACAGGGAAGAAGAGCAAAAGACCTATTATTTATCTTCAGATGAATCTATGTCTTATACTTCCCAAATAGCCTATCCTCAATAGTATTATTCGCCAGATGAATAATCCATTGAAGGGAACTCCCCTCCAGAGGATATCACCTTTGATGAAACTGGACACCGCACATGTGTCTGATACTCAAAAAAGGTATTTTGAACTTTTAGAAGTGGAATCTCCCTGCCCTTCTGCCATTCCACCTGTCATTCTTGCCTATTTAGATGCCTTTTCCTCAGCATCAGAGATACCAGATTCTCAGCCACCTGCCCCTAAGAAGCCAGACCCTCTCCTACAAGGTGCCTGATGACCAGAGATTTCTAGTCAAACCTACCCTGGAAGATCCTGCTGTGGTTGGCATTTCTCCAGATCCAGATTCTTTCTGTCTGCCTCTCTCTTAGCTACGGATAAAGACAGCAGAACAATGGATAGAATTGGAAAGAAGGTTTACACCTTTTCCACACTGGCCTTTAGAGCAATCAACTATCAAACCCATATGACCAAATATGCTCTGGACCTGGTCTGTCAAGCTGCTACTCCAGACTGCCCCACTAAGTCTGACATCTCTTACAAACCATCTCTTGCTGCCCAAGTAGCCGGACACCCCATTAGATGCAGTTATGATGTGCAGAGGCCTCTGCACGCTCTACAGCATCTGTCACTGTACTCAGGAGATATTCCTGGCTTCGTCTGCAACACTTGCCAGAAGACTTCAAGTTTGGTAAACAGGCAGTAGACCTATTCAGAAATCTGCAGGAAGAGAGTAAGGAATTGCAAGACATCAAGCATCTTCTGGTGTCCCCTATTCCTAAATATTACAGAAATTACACTGCCAAAGCCACCTTTCTCAGAAGAAACCCTGGCCCTGCTGGACCTACGTCTTCCAGACATAGAAGAGGGGCCAGAAGTCAAACCCCTTCCAGGCCAGCTGTTTCTTAGCCCCTGCCTTTAGACAGCCCTTTCATGATAGAGAAGGCCCCAATAATGAGTGACTGCTTTGCCCCCTTTCCTTTGTCCGCCTGCCTCTCTCACTGCATCCCCTTTTGGAAAACCATCACCACAGACAAATGGGTTCTGGCTATTATTCAAAAAGGACGCTTCCTCTCCTGGAAAGAAAGGCCATTCTTAAGGGATGTCCCCTTCCTCCCAAAAAATCAGAGACACCTCTTCCCACAGATTCTGACAGGCCTTTTGAACTTGGGCACCAATAGAACATGTCCCTCCAGGGTAGGAAGGAAAGGACTTCTATTCATGACTATTTCTGGTCCCCAAAAAAGATGGACAATGTAGACCAATTCTAGACCTTTCCTTCTTAAACCTATTCTTAAAAAAGTGCCCACCTTCAGAATGTTGTCCTTACCAAATTTACTCCCTCTCATACCAGCCCAGGCTTTTATAGCCACACTCAGCCTGAAAGAAGCCTATCTGCACATACCCATTCTACCTTCCCACAGAAATGTCTTAAGTTTTTCTGGCCTTTCCTCACTTCCAATTTACTGCATTGCCCTTTGATATCCTGATCCTAGCAGACAGCAAGAAAACCCTGTTAATCCATCTAGTGTTCACCATGTGCCTACTACAAAGACTGGGGTTCACCCTCAACCTCCCAAAATCCTCCTTGACCCCAGAACAAGTCAAAATATTTCTGGGTTGCAGGATCAAAACAGACATAATGAAAGCCTTTCTTCCCTAGGACAAGGTCAGCTCCTTAACTTACCACTTCAGAGCCCTGCTGAAGACCCAGCAAATAACTCCAAGGCAATTCCTATGGACCCTGGGCCTAATGGCAGCAACCATCCCATGCTGCCACTAGCCAGAATGGACATGCAAAAACTACAGTGGCATCTAAAAAAATGTATGGTCACTGCACCAACATCCTCTAGAGCAACAAATCATTCTCCTACCCTGCCTACAGTCAGAATTAAAATGATGGATTCAACAAGTTCAGCTGAATCCGGGCCTTCCGCTGCAGCTACCTCTCCCAAACCAGTTTATGCATACACATGCTTCAGACTTAGGATGGGGAGCCACAGTGGCAAGCTACAAGGTTCAAGCAAAGTGGCACCCTTCATTAAAGAGCAAACTCATCAACATGAGGGAAATAATGGTCCTTCCGGCACTGAAAGCCTTCCTTCCACTCCTACAGCCAGGTGATGTCCTTCTATTCCTTTGTTGCAGTATTCATACTGTGGGATTTCCAGCCCTCAGGTGTTATGATGTCTGCTCCTATACAAAAGCTTAAGCCTGGCTGCTGTAAGTGTGTGGGACATCACACGTAGGGCCATAAAGCGGGAGCTATAAATGTGGCGTCTGCACACACAGACCTCAGAACTTTTCAGCTGCAGATGACGTACGCTTCGACCGTTCCACTCCTTAGTCCGAAGACTTCAAAAACGTTAAGTACCCCACTGGGATTTTCGTTTTTCTTACTACTTGAGCTTGGTTGCTGCAGGTTTTGTTTCAGCTATTTAGCTGATGTCTGAGAAAAAGAGCAAATGTAATTGCGGGCATCAGACACTGCATAAGATTCACATGACAAGTGCATGTTTTGCTTAGGTGAGGAGCATGACCATAAGGCCTGCTCTGTTTGTCAGTCACTGGTACCAAAAACCCTTTGCAGTAATCTGGCAGGTTTAAATTTGTATCTTGAGAATCAAAGATTGAAACGCCATGCTCGCAGGATGGATCCCGAGTCGGCTACCCAATCCGAACAGCCGAGGAAGAAGGCCAAGGTTTCCAGACCTACTCCCATTGCCGCTCTGTCATCAGACATCCTGCCGACTACCGATTTAGGGGCTGAGGGTCTGCAGATTCTCCTGTCAACTTCGATGTATCCTCTGGAAGAAGCCGTTAGTGCAGCAGTGTAGAGCATGTCAGTGGAGCCGACCCAGACACTGGCCTCAACCCACATAGATAACACCACAGTTATGTTGTACCTCAACAAGTGTGGAGGGACAAAAGCATACCACCTTTGCAGACTAACCTTGTTAATCTGGGACCTAGCCTCACAACACAACTTGTCCCTGCAGGTATCCTACATCCCCTTGCAGGACAACAAACAAGCAGACCTTCTCAGCAAGGGCATCCTCTCCAAATCATGTATGGATGCTGGACAGGAATGGTTTTGTAGATCTTGTCCACTGGTGGGGCACACCTCAAGTAGATTTGTTTGCCTCCCCCGAGAACAAACAACTGCAGACCTTCTGCTCTAAGACCTACACCCCACCAGCTTGGAGAGTAGACACATTCAGCATTTCATGGAAGGGAAGTTTTCTGTATGCCTTGCCTCCCTTCCCATTAATTGAAAAGGTCCTTCTGAAAATCAGGAGAGACAAACCAAAAATCTTCTTGGTGACCCCCTACTGGCCAAGGCAACACTGGTTCCCCCTGCTTCTCAATCTAGCCAAGGGCAGTCAACCCCAAGTTACCACACAAGGTGGACCTTCTGACACAATAAAAGGGAACCCTCATCCACCCACACTTGCAGTTGTTGTCAGTGACACTGTGGGTGATAAACTTCTAATTCCCTTCAGGCATAGCTCTCAACCTTCCATCTCCAAAATGAGAACACTCGCCTTCATAATGTGGAACAAATGGGCAAAATGTGGAACACATACTAATGGCTTACCAACAACTTCAACTAGGAAGGTCATAGGATGGTTAAAATATGCTGATTTTACTTATAAAGAAGATCCTTTAATGAATTAATATGATTAATTTCTATTTACCATGGATTTCACTTTAAAAAATTCCTAACACTGAATGTGTGATTCAGTGTGGAACTTTGAGGAACTTCGTGGAACATGAACTTTTTAAGACCCCAAATGAGGTACACTTGAGAGGTATGTCAGGCACCACTACTCATAGGACGTGCTTTCAGGCCTGATGGAGGCCAGGAAACCCACTACAAAAAAATCTTAGCTAAATGGGAGAGATTTTCAAAATGGTGTCTCTACAAGGGCAGGGATCCATGCATCACAGATGCCCCCCCCCCCCCCCCCCCCCAGTTCTTGCCTGTGTGTGTCAACTAGTAAAGGGGGGACTCTCTTACTCTTCAGTGAAAGTCCATCTTTCAGCAATCTCAGCCTGCCTGCCACTAGACCCTGCCCCTACTAGCCAGGCTTTTGATGTGAAGCTATTCTTAAAAGGGGGCTTACACATCAGACCACCAAGAAAACCCATCCCACCACCATGGGACCTGAACTTCATCATGCAAAAACAAAGTCTCCATTTGAACCTGCTAATACGGCTACTCTGCAAATGTGCACATGGAAGACGGTCCTGCTAGTGGCCATAACTTCAGCCAGAAGGGTGTCTGAATTACAGGCCCTAATGGCCTGCCCTCCATAAACTACCTTCCACAAGGACAGGGTAACACCAAGAACTAACCCTTCCTTTATGCCGAAGGTGGTCAGTGATCTGTCTTTAAACCAATCTATTCATCTTACCACCTTCTACCCCTCTCCTACCAATAATGGTGAGAGAATACGCCACTCCCTGGAAGTACACAGACAGCGGAGATTTTATCTAGACAAAACAAAATCCATCAGAAAATCCAGTCAACTCTGTTTCCTTCCACCCCGGGGCCCTGGGCAGAGCAGTCTCCAAACAAACCATTGCATGTTGGATTAGGAAAGCCATTTGCCACTGTTACTCAAACCATGGCAAAAAAAAAACTCCCACAGGGAGTCGAGGCTCGCTCCACCAGGGCAGTGGTAGCCTCCAAAGCCTTCAAAAAAGGCCTGGACACCGCTTCCATACTGGAAACAGCCACATGGTCCACCATTCACACTTTCACCAAACACTACAAGTTCGACAATGTCTCCAGAGCACAGGCAGGATTTGCCAGGGCAGTCCTGCAGGGCTTTGTGGAATCAGCCTCTTCTACCTCCATCCTTCCTTCCACACCAAGAATACTGCAACATAGGAATAGGAGGACATAGAATAGTTGTGTAAAATCTTACCATAACCATAGATGTTCTTTGTGTTTCACTGTTGCAGTCATCACACTTGGGTTATCCTGCCAGGGATAGCCCTCAGTCGGCCCGAATACCAGAGGCTTAGTATTTCTGCATCGGTTGCTGTCGTTCCAGGGCTGACGTCAGTGGTATAAAAACAGGCAGTAGACACCATTACATCAATCTTTCTTGCGAGGAGCCCGAAGCAGAAGCTGTTCGCACGAGTGCTGGTCAGCCACTACCTGAGTTTTCGTTTCCGAAATTGAAGTTGGTCTTCTAAAGCGAAGGACCCCGTTGGGGATCCTTTTCTTTTCTTGCTTTAACCGATGTCAGAAAAAGTTAACAATTGTCTTGCCTGTGGAAAGCAAATATCACACCGAGATTTCCATTCTTACTACGTCACATGTTTAGGTCCAGACCTCTATGTCCCTTGCTGCCAGTTTTGTGCTTTGTTCATCTCCAGAACTATACGTCCATAGTCATAGTCCCTTATGGTAGCTAAATACTTTCGCTCTCGATCTCCATATTCCAAAATGGCTTCGGTAAGCCATCCGAGCAACTGATCTTCCGAAAAAACGTATGGATAAAGACAGAGACAGACCGCACAGGTCCTAAACTGCCGACGGTGCTTCCGTTAAGCTAGTCACTAGTTCGGAGGTACTCAGTGAGGCACTTTCACAGCCTCTGATGCCAGCTTCTACGGATTCGCAGGCCGCTACTGAGACCCGTTCAGAGTCTAGTATGCCGCAAGACTCTTCTTTGAGTACGGAACCTGCGGATGTCTCTACCTTGGATGGGTCTGGAGCCGCTAAGCAGGCACCGGCTTCTGAGGAAATTCTTCGCACTACTGTTATTAGACTCAAACCAAAGACTTCTTTTGCTTCTTCAGTTCTTTCTAAACCTACCGAGTTTCTAAGGCCTAGGATACGAACTGGGCCTAAAAAAAATGATGACCCAAGCTCAAGCACCTGTTTCCATGCCTCAATCTCAAATGCTTAAAATGGCGGAAGACCTTATCATGCTGATTAGGGGAAGCCAGCCTACCCCTTCTAAAAAAGACTTGTCCCCAGCAGCTTTATCTGACCAGGAGTCCGACTCTGAGGTTTCTGATTATGAAGACATGCCCTTGTCTGCTTATGAGGATTCAGATGCAGAGGAATCCATTCCTTCTGCCTCTCCTCCAGAGGATTTTTCTTTTGGTGCAACCCTACATACTTTGAGAGAGCATTTCCATTGGGAATGCTAGGATTATCCTCAGTCCAAAAAGAGACTTGGGGAATTTTTACATTTACCACAACACAGACCCTTAGCTATTCCTCCTGTTCTGGATGTTGTGGATAATTTTTTCATGGAATCGAGTTTAACTCCTGATACTCTACCTCTTTCTTCCAGGAAACCTGATGGGTATTACAGAGTCCCTGACTCTCTCAAATTTATTTTCAAAAATCCTACTGCTGACCCAGAGGTAATCTCCCAATGACCTAAAGGAATAAAAGCAGCCACAGCTAAGAATCCCACCCCTTCGGACAGGGATTCCCGAGCTTCAGATAGATGGGGTAAAAAAGTATACACCTCTGCAACCCTTGCCATTAGAGCATTCAGTTGTCAGTTCCACATGTTGAAATACCAGCAACATACAATGGAACTTCTTAAACAAAAATCGTCTACCTTTCCATCTTGTGTAGAAAATAAAGAAGCACAGGTGCTAGCTTATGCATTCTGCAAGCCAAGTTACTAAGCATACCCTGCAATGTTTGGTTGATGCCCTAGAAGCATCCTGCAGGGCAGCAGTCACAGGTTCTGTACTTAGAAGGCATGCTTGGTTTAAGGAACAGACCTTGCCAGACCATGTCAAATTACAGTTGTTGGACACACCACTGAACAAAGACAATTTGTTTGGCACCAAGGCAGAAGAGGTTTTAAAAAAAGATGGAAGAAAAAGCTAAATCTGTGCACAGTTAAAGACTTTTTGCAAATCCAGCCTCCAAGATTCAGTAGGCATTGCCCCTCAAAACACTGGCCCTTTAAAGCCCCCTCAAGGCCGGCTCAGACTAGACCTAGGGGAAGCAGACCCCCCAGACAGCAGTCCCAGGGAATGCAGAGATCTAAGCAATGGAGTACTTCCACTTTTAAAACAGGGAGTGCTAAGCCACCCCCTTATGGCAAGAATTCATAATAACTTTTCAACTCCACCCCTTACCTCTGCCCACCTGCTTGTACCCCTAGGAGGAAAACTTACCTCCCATGCAAAAAATTCGGCCTCCATCACCACTGACCGATGGGGCCTCAGTATAGTGTCCCAGGGGTACAAATTTTATTTCCACACACTGTCAACCACAGAAGTGCTCCTGGATCTTCTCAAAACCAAGTTCATTCCCTGCTTTCCATGAGGGTAATTCACCCTGTTCCTGCAGACCAGATAGGCCAAGGTTTCTATTCCAGACTTTTCCTGATACCCAGAAAAGAGGGCACCTGGCGCCTAATACTAGATCTATTCATTCTAAACACCTTCCTGGTGATACCAAAATTCAAAATGCTCACCCTCCAGCAGCTTCTTCCTATGCTTTCCAAAGATGCTTGGTTTAGCCACTCTAGACCTAAAAGAGGTCTATCTGCACATCCCAATCAAACACTCTTGCAGGAAATATCTGCAATGTTCTTCGTGTTTCATGTTGCAGTCATTACATTTGGGTAATCTGCTGGCAGGTTGCCCTCATTTGGCATGAATTCCAAAGTCTTGGGTCATGCATCGGTTGCCATCTCCTCTTCCATGACGTCAGGTCATCAGGGGTGTAAAACATGCAGCCGATGCCATTTTCTTTAGTCTTTCTTGCCACGCGGTGCCCGAAGCAGAAGGATTTTGCAAGTGCCGGTCGGCCGACTACTGAAATATTCGCGTTTGAGTTTCAGAGCTTTTTACTGATGTCAGAAAATGTTAATAATTGTATTACTTATGGGAAGCAAATACCTCATAAGGATTAACATTTATTCTGTATTCCTTGCCTAGGCCCTGATCACAACGTGCCTGGCTGTCAGTTTTGTGCTAGATTTAACCAGCGCACTATTAAGCGTCGGTATATTTTTGCATCCAAGTATTTTGGAAACAGATTTAACTACCCAGAAATGTCGTCTGAGAGCAATCCGACTACCATAGTACATAAAAAAACGCAAAGAAAAGGACAGAGAAAGGCAGTCGAGATCCAAAACCGACGAAGAAGCTTCTCCTAAGCCAGTCGCCGGTACTCAGTGAGGCACTTTCGCAGCCCCTGATACCTGCTACCTTCGAGTCTCAGGCCTCTACAGACACCCATGTGGAGTCCGGCATGCCGCAAGATACTCAGGGTATTGGACCGATGGATGTATCTCCCTCGGATGGGTCCGGAGCTGCCGAGCAGGCACCGGCTTCTGAGGGTGTATTCAGACCTCAACATTTTTATATCTAACCGACGAAAGCTGCAAAACCAAAGGCTAAGACACCTTCAAAAACTAAAAAAAAAAAACGACGCCTGAGCCATGTGCACAGGCCTCTATGCCTAAAAAACATGATCAAAATGGCTGAAGACCTTATTACCATAATCAGGGGTACCCATCCCCCTCCAGATAAGAGGCTTAGGCAAGACACTGACTATGAATCTTCAGATCAGGTTTCTATTTCTTCTGATTCCTCTTCTGATCAGGAATTATCTTTACCTCCCTATGAAGATTCTGATGCTGAGGAGTCTATTGGAGAAACCTTGCATACTTTGAGAGACCATTTTCACTGGGAGAGTCACGACTTCTCAGAATCAAAAAAGAGGCTCAGGGATTTCCTCCTCCTCCCTCAGCACAAGCCTTTAGCCATTCCTCCTGTGTTAGACATTGTGGATGATGTTTTTTTCAAAGTCAAGCCTGACCCCGGACTCTTAACCTCCGGCTCCCAGTAAGCATGCCAGGTATTACAGGTCCCCTGACTCTCATAAATTTTTATTTAGAAACCCTGCTGTTGATCCTGAAACTATTTCACAGGGTCCAAAGGGAGTTAAGGCCTCGACAGCAAAAAACCCTACCCACTCCGACAGGGATTCAAGGGCACTGGACAGATGGGGGGAAAAAAGGTTTATACATCTGCAACCTTGGCAAATAGGGCCTTAAACTGTCAATTTCATATGCTTAAGTACCAACAACATGTTATGGAATTGCTGAAACAGAAAATGATGTTGATTTCACAATGTGCAGTAAATAAGGAATTGCAGGATTTATTGCAGGCAGCTGAACAAGTTGGAAAGCATATTTTGCAATGTGGTTTTGATTCTTTAGAGGCCTCCTGCAGGGCCGCAGTTACAAGATCTGCGATTAGGAGGCATGCCTGGTTAAAGGAACAAAATTTGCCTGATCATGTTAAAGCTAAATTGCTAGATGCACCTTTACAGTATGATTCTCTGTTTGGTATTAAGGCAGAAGAGGTTTTAAAGAAAATGGAAGACAAAGCTAAGTCTATGCAAACTGTTAAAGATTTCTTGCAAGTGCAGCCACCTAGATTCAGCAGACACTGGCCTACAAAAAATTGGTCCTTTCCTGTGTCAGACAGAGCTCAAAGGGGCAAATCCAGACGCCCTAATGGTTCCAGGTACCAGGCTCAAGACTCATACAGGTCAAAGCAATGGGACGCATCCACCTCCAAATCTGGGGGAGATAAAGCACAAACCTACAGAAAGCAATCCCAATGACTTCCCTCTGCCTACACCAAGCACTTATCTGTTGGCAGCACCCATAGGGGGAAAATTAGCACTTTTTGCTCAAAATTGGCAATTTACCCAGGACAAATGGGTACTGAACATTGTATCACAGGGATACAGATTCCATTTCTGCGCTCTGCCAATGACAGATGGTTGGCCAGACCTGCCAATAAAACAATGGGCAGAGGCACAGAAACAGGTTACGTCCCTCATGGATATGGGGGCCATTCAGACAGTACCAGAACAGGAAAAAGGACAAGTTTTTTACTCAAGGCTGTTCTTGGTACCCAGAAAGGACAAGGCCTGGCAGCCAATACTGGATTTATCGATTTTGAACACATACCTGGACATTCCAAAATTCAAAATGCTCATCTTGCAACAGCTTCTGCCCATGCTGGGCAAGAATGCTTGGCTGGTAACTTTAGACTTAAAAGAGGCATACCTGCATGTCCCAGTAAGATAGTCGTGCAGAAGATACCTCAGATTCAAGGCTGACAATGCATTACCAATTCCCTGCACTGCCCTTTGGCTTATCTACTGCGCCCAGGGTCTTTACAAAGTGCCTGGCACCAGTAATTGCATTTTGCAGACAAAGTAGTATTCAAATATATCCTTACTTGGACGACTGTCTCATTCAAGCAGAGAACAAACACTCTTCTATGATACCTGGCGTTTGCGAAAAGGCTTCTAGCATGCCCAGGGTACACAATAAACGAAAAGAAATCACAACTGGTACCTTCTCAAAAGATAACATTCCTGGGTGCAAGCTTGCATATAACTGCCCAGATGGCTTACCTCACGCCAGACAAAGGCAACTGACTACTTACTTCAAACTGGCAACAAAAACCCAGTCTTCTGCAAGACAAATTCTGCAGGCTCTGGGCTTCATGGCATCCTGCATCCTTCTAATTCCATATGCAAGATTGCATATGAGGAAACTCCAGTGGTACCTGAAAAGTTTATGGAGTCAACATTCACAGTCTGGAAACAATGATTCCTGTCATCCCCTGCCAGTAACAGGAGTTTCTATGGTGGGCAAAGGCCTGTCACCAAAACATGGCACGGCCCTTCACTCTACCCCCTGCCAGCCAAACCTTAACAGACGCATCAGATTATGCCTCGGAGGCCCACATGGCAGGAAGATGCATTCAGGGCATATGGGCACCAAATCAAATGCATCTGCATATCAACCAGAAAGAGATGCTAGCTGTTCAAAATGCCCTAACAGCTTTCAAGGACTTACTTCATCCAGGGCAACTACTGATAAAGATGGACAACACCACAGGCATGTGGTATATAAACAAGCAAGGGGGCACACACTCATACCCCCTTTGCAGATTAGCCATGGCACTGTGGAACACAGCTTTGACCTGTCAAATAAATCTTCAAGCTCAATTCCTGCCAGGAAAACAACATTTTGACAGACGATTTAAGCAGAAACCTTATGGATCCTCCCGAGTGGAAACTAAATCCACAAGTATTCATCTTGATAACAGAGAAATGGGGAAGCCCAGACATAGATCTAGTTGCCTCTCCTAAAAATTATCACTTGAAAAGATTCTGCACAAAGACTTATCACAGACAAGCATTGAAAGTGGACGCCTCATCCTTCAGTTGGAAAAACCTGTCAGTTTACGCCTTCCCTCCTCTGCCTCTTCCCAAGGTCCTCCTAAAAGTCAGACAAGAGAAGCCAAAGATGATATTAATTGCCCCAGACTGGCCCCGCCAATGCTGGTACCCAATCCTAAGGAACTTGTCTCAATACCCAGCTTGGACCTTGCCTCAAAGACCACAACTACTGTCCCAGCAAAACAATCAGATCCTGCATAATCAACTGCAGACTCTGAACCTGGCAGCATGGCTAATCATGTAATCATACGAACGACACCTCTCAGTAAAGCTGTGATGGATGTCATTTTGGAAGCCAGAGGGCTTAGTACTAGAAAATCTTATGCTGACAAATGGAAGAGATTCTGTGCTTGGAATCGAGCACAAGGGACGGATACAGCAGAACCACATATTCCTCAGATATTACAATACTTAACTGAGATGCTTGATAAAGGCCTATCTTAGTCATCAATCAAAATCCATGCCTCTTCCATTTCGGCTCATTACAATACAGAGCCACCAATCTTTTCTCATCCGTTACTAAAGCAGCATCTTAGAAGAGCCAAAAACCTAAGGCCTCCTAGAAGATCACCATTACCTGCATGGGACCTCAATTATGTGTTGGAAAAGCTCACCCTGCCTCCATTTGAACCAGCCACTACTGCTAATATAAAGTTCTTATTGTGGAAGACAGCTCTGCTACTAGCAATTACTTCAGCAAGAAGAGTTTCAGAACTACAGGCCCTCATGGCTGTAGAGCCTTTTATCATATTTTACCCAGACAGGGTGTGTCTGAGGACAAATCCTACTTTTATGCCTAAGGTGGTTTCCAGTGTGGCACTCAACGAAACAATTCATCTGCCAACTTTTTATCCAAATCCACAGAGCAAAGGGGAGAGAATTCTGCATTCCTTGGACGTACACAGACAGCGAAGATTCTACTTGAGCGGGACAAAAGCTTTAAGAAAAACTGAGCAATTACTAGTGTCATATGCTGCAGGATCAGAAGGAAAGGCTATCTCAATGCAGACAATTTTCAAAGTGGATAAGCCACTGCATCCATTTCTGCTAGTTACACCGTGGTAAACCTGTGCCCAAGGGCATTAGGTCACATTCCACCAGAGCTGCAGCTACTTCAGCAGCCTTTCTCAGAGGAGACCAACCAAAGATATTCTAGAGGCTACTACTTGGAGTTCTGTTCACACCTTTACAAAGCATTTCCATTTTCCTCTCTACTCTAAGTCCAGAGCAGGCTTTGCCAATGCAGTACTGCAGGGCTTTATAGCCGCACCTAATGCTGTTTAGTTCCATCCTCCCCAACCATAGCTTTGGGATTCTACCCAAATGTAATGACTGCAACAGTGAAACCCGAAGAACATCGTACAGTTGTGTACACTTACCATAAATGTAGATGTTCGAGTGTATTCACTGTTGCAGTCCAGGTTACCCTCCCGCCATCCCCCTGTCATTCTACAGTTTAATTTTCTTTATCTTCTACAACCTATGTGGTGTATTTGCTTGTCGATGAAGGTAAAGAGGAGACGGCAACCGAAGCAGGACCCAAGACTTTGGAATTCAGGCCGACTGAGGGCAACCTGCCAGCAGATTACCCAAATGTAATGACTGCAACAGTGAATACACTCTAACATCTACATTTATGTTAAGTATACACAACTGTACTTTTCAGGGCAGGATCTATGCACTATCAGTTCTCTGCACTTCCCTTTGGCTTATCCACCGCTCCCAGAGTCTTCACAAAATGCCTGTCTCCAGACAAAGAAATATTCAAATTTACCCCTACTTGGACGGCTGCCTGATTCAGGCAGACAGTCAGGAAAAGTTGTTGCAGCATCTGACCTTTGTAAAGGACCTACTGACCTCACTGGGATGCACTATAAACGAAAAGAAAGCCAAACTAGTCCCCTGTCAGAAAATTGCCTGGACACAGCATCCCAGATGGCATTCCTTACTCCAGAAAAACAAGCCTATCTGACAGGCTTCTTCTCCCAACTAGCCACCAGAACCCAGTTAAATTCAAGGAAAATCCTGCATGCTCTAGGGTTCATGGCTTCCTGCATTCTACTAATTCCATATGCCAGACTGCATATGAGGAAACTTCAAAAGTATAAAATGTCTTTGGTGTCAACATTCTCAGGACCTGGAAACTGTTATGCCTATGATACCTTGTCTAAGGAAAGATATGGTGGGGAGCAGCATGCAGCCACATCAATGGACTTCCCTTTACGCAACCCCACGCTGCCCAGACCCTAACCACAGATGCATAAGACTATGCCTGGTGTGTGCACCTGGACGGCAGGTGCATTCAGGGCCACTGGAGCCCAAATCAAATACATCTGCGCATCAACTAAAAAGAGATGCCGGCTGTTCAGCATGGACTGACAGCTTTCAGGCCCCTACTCTCTCCGGGGCCTCTACTAATCAAAACAGACACCACCACAGTAATGTGGTACATCAACAAGCAGGAAGGAACCTACTCTTTTCCACTCTACAGGCTAGCCATGACCCTTTGGCACACTGCCTCGGCCATGCAAATTTACCTGCTAGCACAATTCCTGCCAGGCAACCAAAATTCTCTGGCAGACAACTTAAGGAGAAATCTCCTAGACCCACATGAGTGGCAGTTAAACCACAACACCTTCAGCTTCGTAACCCAGAAATGGGCTACCTCAGAGGTGGACCTATTTGCCTCCCACAACAACCACCAGCTCAGTAAATTCTGCACCAGGGAACCTCACAGCAAGGCTTGGAAAGTGGATGCCCTATCCTTCCCAATGGATAAACCTCTCAATCTATTCACTTTGTCCTCTACCTCTTCTTACAAGGGTATTACTCAAAATAAGGGAGGAAAAACCAAGGGCAATCCTGATTGCCCCAAACTGGCCACGCCAACACTGGTACCCACTACTGCGCAGTCTGTCACCGCCTCCATGGCACCTTCCTCAGATTCCAACTCTCCTGACCCAGCAGAAGGGAGAGTTCTTGCATCCACAATTGTAAACCCTGAATCTGGCAGCCTGGCTTATTCCTTGACCTCTTCTCCAGTGGCCAGCCTAAGCAGGTAAGTCCTGGACATTATACATGAAGCCAGACATCCCAGCACTAGAAAATCCTATGCTGACAAGTGGAAAAGGTATTGCTGCTGGATCCAGGCTAAAGGAGCTGAACCAGCCCAGCCCTCTTTACCTCTCATCCTGGATTACCTAGCAGACCTTCTTCACAGGGGCCTGTCCTTCTCTTCTATTAAAATTCATGCCTCTGCCATCTCTGCTCAGTACAGCACAGAGCACTTCTTTTCACATCCTCTCATCAAGCAATTCGTTTGAGGGGCTAACACCTTCAGGCCGCCCAGAAGAACCCCCCTACCCCTGCTTGGGACCTTAACTTTGTGTTGGAAAAGCTCATGCTCCCCCCCCCCCCCCCCCTTTGAGCCTGCAGCTTCAGCAGAGTTAAAAATTCCTCTCTTGGAAAACAGCCTTGCTTCTGGCCATCACTTCAGCTAGAAGAGTGTCTGAGGTGCAAGCACTCATGGCTGTGGAACCCTTCATCATTTTTCATGCTGACAGGGTCTCTCTCAGGACTAACCCAACTTTCATGCCTAAAGTGGTGTCCATTGTGGCTCTCAACCAATCTGTTCATTTGCCCACCTTTTTCCCTAAACCTCAAAGTAAGGGGGAAAGGATCCTGCACTCTTTATATGTGCACAGACAGCTCAGATTCTGCCTAGAATAGGACCAAGCCCTTTAGGAAAACTGACCATTTACTACTCCGCTTTGCAGCAGGGGCGGAGGGCAAAGCCATATCAAAACAAACCATTTCCAGATAGATGTAGCAGAAATGGATACAGTGTGCGAAGTACCACAGGAACCCACTACCACAGGATGTCAGAACTCATTCCACTACAGCAACTTCCACCTCTGCATCTTTTCTCAGAGGGGTCCTTACCTGGGACATCCTGGAGGCTGCAACATGGAGTTCTGTTCATACCTTTACCAAGCATTACCACCTGCCTACCTTTTCCAAATCCAGGGCAGGCTTTGCAACTGCAGTCCTGCAGGGCATACTAGCCAGACCCAACTCTTCTTGACTGCCTCCACCCATTACTTCAGCTTTGGGAATCAACCTAATCAAGCTTGGCTTCTAGGTCATTCCAAGGGGATCCAGTATCTGTCTGCCTGGGATGACATGATCGACAAACCACGATGCTTTGCCAGAGATGGCCTGCACCTATCGTCCCTGGGATACCGGATACTGGCTATGGCTCTAGCCACCCCTATAGTGCCTTTTTTAGGCAAGGTTCAAATGACAAATTCACCACCTTAACAGGTACAAGCAAGAGGATTCTGAGGGTATTGCTACTCAATGCTAGAAGTCTAAACCTTAAAATGCACTCACTCGAGGCACTCTTTAAAATGGAGAACATCTAAATCTGTCCAGTGACAGAGACCTGGTTCAAGGCTCCAGAGAGTACCCCTGCATTACCAGGCTATAATTCTTACCACACCTTTCGGCCACCTAACCTGGACCGAAACACTAAAGGCGGAGGCGTGTCCATATCCATTAAGGATATCCACACCTCCAGGCTAGTTGCTCAGCATAATGCAGCCAAGATTATCCAAGTGCAACTAACTCTGGGCATGACCTCAATACAAATTGTAGCTTGCTACAGATCCCCCACCATGCCCCAGGATTCCCACTCCTCATTTCTTGATACACTGGAAAATGTTAGGGTACAACCTAACACCCTAATAATGGGCGATTTCAACCACCCCACCATTAACTGGGAAAACTACTCATGTACGAACTTTTGTGCTCAACGTTTTCTGGAATTCATAAATTCCAATGCCTTGGATCAACTTATCCACACCCCCACCAGGGGCAGCAATATCCTAGACCTGGTTATTACCAACATGGGCAACCGGTGCTCCACATCAGAGGTCATTTCCTCGGTCAGATCCGACGACAGGCTAATCACCCTAGACATTCACATCCTTCCCCCACAGCCCATTAGGGAAACCACAGTAAAAAATTTCTGCAAAGCCAACTTCACGCTTCTTAAGACAGATGTGGCAAACTTCAAGACACCCATGCTGACGGACAATAGAGGTATGACTGCTGAATCCTACACAAATGCACTTTATAAGCACTTACACGAGTGCATGGATTGTGCAATCCCTAACAGAACCAAGATGCTATCCTCCAAAAAAGGAAGCCAATCTGGTGGCCCCCTGCCATAAACAAACACTACAACAGAAGAAAGAAACTGTTGCAAAAAGAGTAAAATCCCATGATTGGAGAAACTCCCTGGTCAGCCTCAGTAAGAAGCTGAGATCACTCATAAAATCCTCCAAAGCTAGTTATGAAAGCAAAATCACCACTGACTAAAGACAACCACAAAGCATTTTATAGCTATGTCAAGAATCTCAGTGGCAACACTCAGATCTGCTCTGAGTTACAGCACCATGGCACTAAATGTACAGAACCAACTGATATTGTCAACATCCTGGCAGATAGGTTCAGTTCTAACTTATCATCCCCTAAAGACCCATCTCTATACCAGAAGAATGCAAAGTTCCTGTAATCACGGCTGCACAGGTAAAAGACACACTATCCAAAGCCAAGAACACAGCATCCATGGGACCCGACAACATCCCAGGCTGTGTTCTACATGAACTGCAGAACAAACTGGCACCCCACCTAAGTACCATGTTCAATCATAGCCTCACCTCAGGCTATGTGTCCACTGAATGGCGCACAGTGACAGTTCTCCCACTCCACAAAGGGGGAGCCACCACGTACCCTGGAACTACCACTCCATTAGCCCAATGAGCCTGGTCTGCAAGGCTATGAAAAGTATCATCATGGAACTTATAAACAATGACATTGATAATCTCGAAACTCAGGATCCCACCCAGTTGGGGTTTGTAAAAGGCAGATCATGTCTCCTAAACCTGATAGACTTCTTTGAAGCAGTCACCAAAGCCGTAGATGAGGGTAAGGTGGTTCACACAGCCTATCTAGGTTTTGCCAAGTCTTTCGACACCATCATCCACTCTGGAATTATAAACTCACTAAACTAGGTATATATCCCTATGTCACAAGATTGGTTGCCAACTGGCTCACTGACAGAGAACCCACACTGTGAAAGTAGCAGACTCCAAATCCAGCTTCAGTCCAGTGACAAGTGGAGTACCACAGGGTTTAGTCCTTGGTCCTCTCCTGTTTGGTATCTACTTCTCTGATGTACAGGCTAACACAGAAGGTCTTTGGCTAACGAAGTTCGCAGATGTCTGCAAACTAGGAGCCATAATCGAAACTCCAAAAGATGTGGACATCCTACAAAAGGGCCTCGCTGAGACAGATGCCTGGTGTCAAAGCCATGGCCTCAAGCTCAGTGCCAAAAAGTGCTTTGCCGTCCCCTTTGGTAAAAACTCTGTACCCATGAACTACCACATAGGCAGTAGTCTACTTAACACCGAATGTGTGATAAGAGACCTTGGGACACAGGTGGACAGTAGTCTCTCATTTGATAATCACATTGCCACAGTAGTCAGGAAATCCTTCTACGTGGCACACCTCATCACAAAAGATTTCTCATCCAGTAAAAAAGAGGTCATTGTTCCCCTCTACTCGTCACTCATTAGACTCATTATAGAGTACAATGCCCCTTTTGGTATGTACCTCACAAGACATCTACAACAACTGGAAAGGCCACAGAAATACTTCACAAAGACGATTACTGGCCTGAAACACATGCCCTACACAGACCGTCTCAAATATCTGCAGCTTTACTCCATTGCATATCGCCTACTCAGAGGCGATCTCTGCCTAACACACAAAGCTATGTCAAACCCAGAGCTTTTAGACATGCTCCACTTAAAGAAATTCCAATCCCTGTGAGCTACACGCTGTAGGGACCTAAACCTTGTCACCACAGTAAACAGAACATGCTGGAGGGATAGATTCCTGTCCCATAGACTTCCCATACTCTGGAACAAGCTACCTATCTATATCAAACAAAGCTCCTCATTAGCACTCTTCAAGAAAAATCTTGATGATTGGATGGGAGATGGGGAATTCACCCCGGGGATCACTTCTGTGGCTCTGCTCGACAGTGGCACAGGAAAATAATTTTCTTGGGTGGCGAAAGCCAGGGTACCTATTTGGCTAGGCTTATATAGGCCCTAGGGCCAATAGCCTAGTACCTACCTATGATCCCAAGTGTGATGACTGCAACAGTGAAACACGAAGAACATAGTACAGTTGTGTACACTTAACATAAATGTAGATGTTCAAGTGTATTCACTGTTGCAGTCCTGAATGTTGCAGTAATTACATTTGGGTTATCTGCCTGCAGGTAGTCCTCAGCCGGCCTGAATACCAGAGTCTTGGGATTTCTGTCAGATGCTGTCGCTTTTTCCATGAAGTCAAGCCGTCAGGGGTATAAAACATGCAACCGATGCCATTACATCAGTCTTACTTGCCGTGCGGTGCCCGAAGCAGAAGCAGTTCGTAAGTGCCGGTCAGCCACCTCCTGAAATTTTCATTTTTCGAGCTTCAGACCTGAAGTCTTCTAAAAGGTATGTACCCCATCGGGGTTCCTTTTTCTTGCTTTAACTGATGTAAAAAAAAAAATGAATTGCCTTGCCTGTGGAAAGCAAATACGTCACAGAGATTTTCCTTCCTACTGCGTCACCTGTTTAGGCCCAGACCACGACATCCCTAGCTTTCGGTTTTGTGCCTTATTCAAAACCCGAACTATTTGTCGTTGGGCTATTTTTGTTGCTAAATTCTTTCTTTCTCGATCTCCGTACTCCGAAATGGCTTCGATAAGCCATCCGACTACCGATCTTCCAAAAAAATGTAAGGATAAAGATAGAGACAGACCGCATAGGTCCAAAACTGCCACCAGCTCTACCGTTAAGCTAGTCGTTAGTCTGCTGGTACTCAATGAGGCACTTTCGCAGCCCCTGATAACCACTTATACAGATTCGCAGGCCTCTACCGAGTCCCATTCGGAGTCCGGTATGCCGCGAGATGCTTCTTCGTCTATGGAACCTGCAGATGTCTCTACCTTGGATGGGTCCGGAGCCGCTGTGCAGGCACCAGCTTTTGAGGGTGTATTCAGGGCTTCTGACTTTCATATTAAACCGATGATTTTGTTTCAAACCAAAAATACCGAATTCCTCAGGCCTAAAGTTTGCACTGCGCCTAGCAAACCAGCGACTAAAGCGCATTCTCAGGCCCTCATGCCTCAAAAAACAAATGCTTAGAATTGCTGAAGACCTCATTACTTTAATTAGGGAAAGTCAGCCTTCCCTCTGAAAAAGACCATAACTTTGATGTTTATGATTACCAGGACATACCCTTATCTACCTATGAGGATTCTGATGCAGAGGATTCCATTCTCTCCAGAAGATTTTTCTTTTGGTGAAACCCTGCATAACCTTATAGAGCATTTCCGCTGGGAGAGTCAGGATTACTCTCAATTTTTAACTTGCCTCAGCACAGACCTCTAGCTATCCCTCCTGTTCTGAAAATTGTAGATGTCTTTTTGGAATCCAGCCTTACCCCTGATACTTTGCCTCTAGCTCCCAGGAAACCTGACAGGTACTATAGAGTACCTGACTCCCACAAATTCCTCTTTAAGAATCCTACTGCGGATCCAGAGACCATTTCCCAGTGACCTAAAGGCATTAATGCTACTACTGCCAAAAATCCAACCCCTTCAGACAGGGATTCTAGGGCTTTAGACAGGTGGGGTAAGAGGGTATACACCTCTGCTACTCTTGCCATTAGGGCTTTAAATTACAGTTTCATATGTTAAATTATCAGCAGAGTATTATGGAGCTAGTTAAACAGAAAATTATGTTGATTCCTGATTATGCAGAACACAAAGATTTACAAGAGTTAATGCATTCTGCTAACCAAGTTGGTAAACATACTTTGCATTGCGGATTTGATGCCTTAGAAGCATCTTGCAAGGCTGCTGTCACTGGGTCTGTTATTAGAAGGCATGCATGGCTTAAGGAACAAAACTTGCCAGATCATATCAAAGCAAAATTACTAGATGCACCAGTAAACCTAGAGCATCTATTTGGCAATTGGCAATAAAGCAAAAAAAGTCCTCAAAAGGATGGAGGAGAAAGCTAAATCTATGCAAACTGTTAAAGATTTCTTACAAGTACAGCCACCTAGATTCAGTAGGCATTGGCCTTCTAAAAACTTGTCCTTTCCAGTCCCTTCCAGGCCTCCTCAGTCCAAACCTAGGGTCAGGAGACCACAAAGATTTCAGACTCAGGTTATGCGCAGATCTAAGCAATGAAGTGCTCCCACGTCCAAAACTATGGGCCATCCTATGGTAAAATTGCCCAATGACTTATCCTTAACTCTTCCAAGCCCTGCCCATGTGCTTGCACCTTTAGAAGGGGAACTCGCCCGGCTTGCCAAAAACTGGGAGTACATTATCCAGGACAGATGGGTCTTACACATTGTTTCCAAGGGACACAGATTCCACTTATATTCACTCCCAACCCTAAGCGGATGGCCAGACATCCTCCCAAACCAGTGGGCAGAGGCCCAAAAGCAAGTACTTTCTCTTCTCAGTATCAAGGCTATTCAACCTGTCCCAACAGAACAAAGGGGGCAAAGCTTTTATTCCAGGCGATTTCTGGTACCCAGAAAAGAAAACTCTTGGCATCCTATCCTGGATCTGTCTATTCTCAACACCTTTCTGGTGGTTCCAAAATTCAAAATGCTAACTCTCCATCAGCTGCTTCCTATGCTAGCCAAGGATTACTGGCTAGCAACCCTAGACTTAAAAGAAGCTTATCTGCACATTCCCATAAGGGAATCTTGCAGGCAATACCTACGCTTCAGAGCAGGCTGTATGCATCATCAGTTCTCTGCACTTCCCTTTGGCTTATCTACTGCGCCCAGGGTGTTCGCAAAGTGCCTAGCAGGCAGAGAATTCAAATTTGCCCATGCTTGGACGATTGCCTGATTCAGGCAGCGAGTCAGGAATTGCTACTACAGCACCTGGCATTTGTAAAGAGACTTCTACCTTCACTGGGATACACCATCAACAAAAAGAAATCACAGCTGGTACCCAGCCAACAGATTTCTATTCCTGGGAGCAAGCTTGAACACAACTTCCCAGATGGCATTCCTCACTCCAGAGAAACAAATTTATTTGAAAAACTACTTCAGTCTACTGGTCACCAAAACCCGGCTATCTGTAAGAATTGTACTGGAAGCCCTAGAGTTCATGGCCTCTAACATTCTACTAATTCCATATGCAAGACTGCAACTGGAAACAATGATTCTATCATTCCTTGCCTAAGGACTGAGTTCTTTTGGTGGGCAGAGGCCTGCAACTACAACAACGGACTCCCTTTCACTCTACTCACTGCTACCCAAACCCTAACAGACGCATCAGACTATGCATGGGGGGCTCACATGGCAGGGCAAATTCAGGGCAAATGGAGCCCAAAGCAAAGGCACCTGGATAGCAATCAAAAAGAAATGTTAGCTGTACAGAATGCTCTGACAGCCTTCAAAGGCGATCTCTGCTTAACATACAAGGCCATGTCAAACCCAGAGCTGTTGGACATGCTACACTTAAAGAAATCCCAATCCCTCAGAGCTACACGCTCCAGGGATCTAAACCTTGTCATCAAAATAAACAAAACATGTTGGAGGGATAGGTTCCTGACCCAGAGACTCCCCAGACTCTGGAATAGATTGCCCATACATGTCAAGCAGAGTGCCTCTTTGGACCTCTTCAAGAGGAACCTTGACGATTGGATGGGAGAAAGGAAATTCACCCCAGGGATCACGTCAGTCGCCCTGCTAGACAGGGGTCCAGGAAAGTAAATAATGTGGGAAGAAATAGCCAGGGAATTGTTATGGCTAGGCTTATATAGGCCCTAGGGCTGATAGCCTAGTACCAACCTATGAACCTATGAAAGGCCTTACTGTTCCAGGACAACTATTGGTAAAGACAGACAACACCACAGTTATGTGGTACATAAACAAGCAGGGGGGAACCCATTCCTACCCACTCTGCAGATTAGCCATGGTTCTGTGGAACACAGCCTTGAGCAGCCAAGTGCATCTGCAAGCTCAATCCCTTCTAGGCAAACTAAATTCACTGGCAGACGACTTGAGCAGAAATCTCATGGACACACACAAGTGGAAACTGGAACCCAAAATATTCCTTTCATGGAAAACAGCTTTACTTCTAGCCATCACGTCAGCAACAAGAGTGTCTGAATTGCAGGCCCTTATGGCAGTGGGAACCCTTCATTATCTTCCATGCGGACAGAGTTTCCCTCAGGACTAACCCATCTTTTATGCCCAAGGTGGTGTCTAGTGTGGCTTTAAACCAGTCAATTCATTTGCCAACTGTTTTCCCTAATCCTCAGAGTAAAGGGGAAAGGATCCTGCACTCCCTGGGTGTGCAGAGGCAGCTTAGGTTCTATCTGGACAGGACTAAGCCTTTCAGAAAATCTGACCAGCTGCTAGTCAGCTTTGCTGCAGGGGCAGAGGGTAAGGCCATTTCAAAGCAAACCATTTCTAAATGGATAGCACACTGCATCCATTTCTGCTACAAACAACATGGGAAACCTACCCCACAGAGGATCAGAACACATCCCACAAGGGCTACATCTACCTCTACAGCATTCCTCAGGGGAATTCCTACCAGGGACATCCTGGAAGCTGCACCCTGGAGCTCTGTACACACCTTCACCAAGCATTCCCACTTAACTATCTTTTCTAAATCCACAGCTGGATTTGCCACAGCAGTCTTGCAGGGTCTGATCGCCAGCCCTAATGCTTCTTAACTACCTCCACCTTTCCGTAGCTTTGGGAATCAACCCAAATGTGATGACTGCAACAGAGAAACACGAAGAACATAGTACAGTTGTGTGCACTTACCATAAATGTTGATGTTCGAGTGTATTCACTGTTGCAGTCCTGGTTACCCTCCCCTCCATCCCCCTTACTTTTTTCTTCTGCCTATCCTTTTTGTTTGGCATATCTTGTATCATGTGTATTTGCTGGGGGTGTTCCACACCATGTAATTGCTTCCTATTTTGGGGCGCACCTGACATATGGAGCAAGAAAAACTGTTTTAATTGCGTCGGCTGCATGTTTTATACCCTTGATTGTCCGTTGTCAAGGAAGAAGCGACAGCATCCAATGCAGAAATCCAAAGACACTGGTATTCAGGGCGGCTGAGGGCTACCTGCAGGCAGATATCCCAAATATGATGACTGCAACAGTGAATACATTCGAACATCTACATTTATAGTAAGTATACACAACTGTACTTTTCCCACCCTCCATCCCCCTTGGCTCTCTCTCTCTCTTCCTCACTCCTTACAGTGCTATTTGGTATTTACTTTCTACTGGTGGTGTTATTCCATCATAACCTACCTCCCTGTTTGGGGGCTCCTGACATTTGGGGCAAGAAAAACTGATGTAATGGTGTTGGCTGTCTGTTTTTATACCACTGACGTCCTAACATCAGTCCTGGAGTGACAGCGACCGACGCAGAAATATTAAGCCTCTGGTATTCGGGCCGACTTAGGGCTACCCCTGGCGGGATAACCCAAGTGTGATGATTGCAACAGTGAATACATTTGAACATCTACATTTACAGTAAGTGTACGCAACTGTACTATGTCCTTCTCTTCCATGTTGCACTGTTCTTTCCCCCCTACCAAAACCCCCCTTATCCTTCTCTCTCTCTCTCTCTGTCTCAATCACTCGTATATTCTCAGGTCTCCCGGGGTCTACACCCTATCCTTTGATTTATGTAACCACATTATGGCTTCTTGACCCTGTGACTGACATCACTGGCTGCTACTCCTGCTGGGCCTTCAAGTTCTGATGTCTGTGCGTGCATACAGCACATTTTAGGTCCCTGGTTTATGGCCCTATGTGTGACGTCCCACCCAACTACAACAGCCAAGTTGAAGTTTTTGTATAGGAGCCAGTGTATGGGTCGCCTGAGGTGGAATATCCATGGAAGAGAGGGACAACTATGGATGTTCATATTTCACTGTTGCAGTCATCACACTTGGGTTAATTGCCTGCAGGTAGCCCTCACTAAGCTCGAGTATCAGAGACTTAGTATTTCTGCGTTGGCCCTGGTCTGACGTTAGGGGTATAAAAACAGGCAGCAGACACCATTACATCAGTCTTTCTTGCGGAGGAGCCTGAGGCAGAAGCAGTTCGCACGAGTGCCTGTCGGCCGCTACCTGAATTTTTGTTTCTGAATTGAGTTATCCTGAAGACTTCTAAAGATAAGTACCCCATTGGGAACCCTTTTTTCATGCTCTAACCGATGTCAGAAAAAGTTAACAATTGTCTTGCCTGTGAAAAGCAAATACCACACTGAGATTTCCATTCTTACTGCATCACCTGTTTAGGCCCAGACCACGACATACCCTGCTGTCAGTTTTGTGCCTTATTCAACGCCCAAACTATTCGTCGTGCCCTTTTTGTTGCTAAATACTTTCATTCTCGATCTTCGTATTCCAAAATGTCTTTGGTAAGCCGTCCGACTACCGATCTTCCTAAAAAAGTTAGGATAAAGACAGAGACAGACCACACAGGTTCAAAGCTGCCAACGACGCTTCCGTTAAGCCAGTCGCCAGATGTCCTTCAAGGATGCATCTGCAGTCATCACATATGGGTTGTCCTGCCTCAGGCAGCCCTTCGGTCGGCCGGATTCCAAAGTCTGGGTCGGCCGGCTGATGTCGCCTTCCCGGCGCCAGAGCGCCTGGGGTATAAAAGCGTCAGCCGGCGCCATCTTCCTCAGTCTTTCTTGCCGCGTGGTGCCCGAAGCAGAAGCAGTTCGCAAGTGCCGGTCGGCCAGCTCCTGTAATTCAGCTAAACCGAAGACTTCAAAAGCTAAGTACCCCGTTGGGGACTCTTACTTGCCTCAGCCGATGTCAGATAAAATTAATAATTGCTTAACTTGTGGGAAACAAATACCTCATAAGGATTTCCACTCTTACTGCCTACCTTGCCTAGGCCCAGACCACGATGTCTCGGCCTGTTCCGCCTGTGCTTCCTTCAACTGACGCACTCTAAGACGTCAGTCAGAGTTTGCAGAGGAATTTTTGGGGGCTAGTTTTGCTTACAAAATGCCGTCGGAGACTCCCGACTTCACATTTAATAAAGAAACGGAAGGACAAGGACCGACACACGCGGTCCGTGGTTTCGGCTGAAACCACGGCTAGGCCTACCGCGAGTGTCTCGGTCTCGGCTGAAACAGAGTCCTTGGTACTACCGTCCACCGAAACCGTACAACCGACAACCTCGGCCCCGGAGGCCACTACTGTATCGGTTGTTGAATCTCCTTTGGAATCTGGTGTCCAGGAACCCTCCGACACCATTCCCTTAGACAAAACTACACCAGCACGTGGTGCAGCCAGGCCTCCTGCATTCATGTCTATTAAGGCATTCTCTAGGGCTAAAGCTGCTAAACTCTCAAAATCTATGCCTCCCAGGGTTATTCCTCAGGGACCCACTACAGGTTCTCAGATCCTTAGTCTAGCAGAGGGCCTTATTTCATTAATTAGGGGCTCTCAGCCTCATCCTGACAGGGGCTCTCAACCTCCTACAGAAAAAAGGCCCAGGGTTGAGCCCTCTGATCCCCTCTCCTCTGATGAGGCCTCTGATGGCTCTGCTCTCTCGGACTACCAGGAGGAGGCTTTTTCGGCCTACGAGGATTCAGATGCAGAGGAATCTATCCCTTCGGCCTCCCCTCCTGAAGAACTGTCTTTTGGAGAAACTCTGCACACTATGAGGGAGCATTTCCAATGGCAGGGCCAGGAATTATCTGATTCCAGGAAGAGATTAAGGACCTTCTTACATTTGCCTCAGCATAGACCTTTGGCTATTCCCCCTGTTTTGAATGTCATTGATGATGTGTACTCTGAATCTAGCACAAGCCCTGACACTCTCCCTCCGGCTCCTGCCAAACCCGATAGGTACTACAGGGTCCTGGAATCGCATCTTTTCCTTTACAAGGCCCACTCTGCTGATCCAGAAACTATTTCCCAGGGCCCTAAAGGGGTTGCAGCTGTCACTACAAAAAATCCACTCCCCTCTGAAAGTGAGTCCAGGGCTTTAGAGCGATGGGGTAGAAAAGTGTATACTTCTGCTACCCTTTCTATGAGGGCTTTAAACTGTCAATTTCATATGATACAGTACCAAGAATATTTGTTAGATGAATTGCATAAAAAGCTGTCTTCACCTGAACCCCTAGATTGCAAATCACTTCAGGATCTGGTACATAACTCTCAACAGGTTAGCAGCCATTTTTTGCAGTGTGGTTATGATGCATTGGAAGCTTCATGTAGGTCAGCTATGACAGGGGCAGTCGTACGTAGGCATGCTTGGCTGAAGGAACAATCTCTGCCAGACTATGTTAAAGCAAAGCTTCTGGATGCTCCACTGGAAAAGCAAACGTTATTTGGCTCCACTGCTCAGGAGGTCTTAAAGAAATTTGAGGAAAAGGCAAAATCTGTACAAACAGTCAAAGATTTTATGCAAGTCCAACCACCAAGATTCAGCAGAAATTGGCCTTCCAAGAACTGGTCCTTTCCAGACACAGACAGATTTCAGAGAGGCAAGAACAGGCGTGCCAGAGGTAGAGGGCAAACTAGAGGCTCCTACAGAGGACGTCAATGGCAGCCTCCCAACCAGAGAGGTAGTGCAGGGCCTACAACTGCTGCACAAGGACAGACTCAATGACTTTACTTTGACACCGCCAACCAGGGCTCAATTGGAAGCACCTTTGGGCGGAAAGCTTTCCTTATTTTCAGAAAATTGGCACATTATTACAAGAGACAAATGGACACTACAAATAATAGACAAAGGATACAGGTTCCATTTCCACGCATTACCAAAAAGAAAAGGCATTCCAGACCTGCCACCAAATCAAAGGGCAGAGGCTTTGAAACAAATCTCCAACTTAATGAGAATGAAAGCAATAGAAAAGGTTCCTCTCGCAGAACAAGGCCAAGGATGTTATTCCAGGCTCTTCCTTGTTCCAAGAAAAGAAAAGCAATGAAGGCCTATTCTCGACTTGTCCGCACTAAATATTTATCTCATTGTGCCAAAATTCAAAATGCTGACTCTACAGCAACTCCTTCCCATGCTGGGCAAGGGGTCTTGGCTGGTAACTCTGGACCTCAAGGAGGCATACCTGCATGTCCCTATCAGACAAAGCTGCAGAAGACACCTCAGATTTCTTGCAGGTTCAGAGCATTATCAATTCTCAGCATTGCCCTTTGGCTTATTTACTGCGCCCAGAGTATTCACGAAATGCCTGGCGTCAGTAATTGCACACTGCAGACTTCAGGGGATGCAAATTTACCCGTATCGGGACTGCCTTATACAAGCGGACAGCCAACAAATTTTGGTAAAACACTTGAATTATGCCATCTATCATCTTCAAGCCTTGGGATATACAGTCAACATTCACAAGTCAAGACTTGTACCATCCCAAAGAATAACTTTTTTGGGTGCGGATCTAGACACAACCACCCAAATGGCTTTCCTCACAGAAGAAAAACAAAACCAACTACCGGATTACTTCACAAACCTGTCAAGACAAACTCAGCTGACTGCAAGAAAAATCCTGCAGGCCCTGGGTTACATGGCTTCTTGCATTCTTCTGATTCCTCAAGCAAAGCTACATATGAGGAAACTCCAATGGTACTTAAGGAGTTTATGGACTCAGCACAGTCACAGCTTGGAAACCTTGATACCACTAATCCCATGCCTTCAAAGGGAATTTCTGTGGTGGGCTCAAGCAAGCCAGTCAAACAGGGGTTTGCCCTTCAGCAAACCAATAACCAGCCAAACCATTGCAAAGGACGCTTCAGACCACGGATGGGGAGCGCACATGGAAGGAAGATGCATTCAAGGACTATGGTCACAAAAAGAGCTGCGCATGCACATAAACCAAAAGGAAATGCTGGCAGTGATACATGCAATCGAGGCCTTCAAGTTATTTTTACATCAGGGCCACCTGCTAATAAGGACAGACAACACTACAGTTATGTGGTACATAAACAAGCAAGGAGGCACCCATTCCTACCCTCTTTGCAGACTGGCAATGAATCTATGGGAACTTTCCTTGACCCTCAATATACAACTGCAATCCCAGTTTGTACCAGGAAAGGACAATATACTGGCGGACAGCTTAAGCAGGACCACCATGGATGCACACGAATGGATGCTGCACCCAGACATCTTCCATCAGATAACACAATCATGGGGGAGACCGGACATAGACCTCTTTGCCTCCCCACACAATCATCAGCTGGAGAAATTCTGCTCAAGGACATACCACCCACAAGCATGGAAAGTGGACGCCCTCTTTCAGCTGGAGAACTCATAACAGTGTATGCATTCCCACCTCTTCCATTAATGACCAAGGTATTACTGAAGATCAGGGCAGAGCAGCCAAGAGTGATTCTGATTGCTCCGGACTGGCCAAGACAGCACTGGTACCCATTGCTAAAGAGCATGTCACAGACAAAACCATGGTTTCTGCCACAATGGCCGCTTCTCCTGACACAGCACAATTACAAAACTCTGCATTCCAACCTGAAAACATTACAACTAGCTGCCTGGAAAATACCTTGACTCATCACCAGGATAAGCTATCCAAGAGAGTGAAGGATATCATCATGGAAGCTCGCAGGTCTTCCACAAGAAAGGCATACTCAGCAAAATGGAAAAGATTTCACATATGCTGCTGGTGCACAAGGAAAAGCAATTTCAAAACAGACAATTTCAAAATGGATAGGGAATTGCATTTGTTTCTGTTACTCCTTTCATGGAAAAACTGTGCCAGCTAACATTAGACCTCATTCGACCAGAGCCACAGCCACCTCCACAGCCTTCTTAAGAGGGGTGGCTACTAAGGACATTTTAGAAGCTGCTACATGGAGCTCCGTGCATACATTTTCCAAGCATTACAACTTACCTTTATATTCCAGATCCAGAGTAGGCTTTGCTACGGCAGTCCTGCAGGGCATTTTAGCTACACCATCCTTTACATAGATCCTCCACCCCCAGATTGGCTATGGTATTCTACCCATATGTGATGACTGCAGATGCATCCTTGAAGGACATAGTACAGTTTTGTACCTACCATAAATGTAGATGTCCGATAGGTATGCATCTGCAGTCAGGCTTACCCTCCCTCCTTCCCCTCTGTGGTATTTCTTGGGTACATTCCCCTCTCATAGCTAGCTGGGGTTATCTATTATGGTGTATTTGTTTTTATATATGTATATATTTTTGTGCATGTTTGGAATTTATTGCATTTCTCCAAATTTAGCCTTCCTTAGAGGGCACCTGGCATCTGGGGCAAGAAAAACTGAGGAAGATGGCGTCGGCTGACGCTTTTATACCCCAGGCGCTCTGACGTCAGGGAAGGGGCGACATCAGCCGACGCCGGACCCAGACTTTGGAATCCGGCCGACCGAAGGGCTGCCTGAGGCAGGACAACCCATATGTGATGACTGCAGATGCATACCTATCGGACATCTACATTTATGGTAGGTACAAAACTGTACTTTTGCCGGTACTCAGTGAGGTGCTTTTGCAGCCCCTGATGCCCACTTCAGTGGATATGCAGGCCTCTACCAAGACCCGTTCAGAGTCCGGTATGCCGCGAGACTCTCTGACTACAGAACCGGCGGATGTCTCTACCTTGGAGGAGTCTGGAACTGCTGAGCAGGCACCGGCTTCTGAGGAAGTTCTTTGCACTACCGAAGTTTGACTCAGACGACTTCCTTCACGTCTTCAGGTCTGTCTAAAACTACCGCGTTTCTAAGGCCAAGGGTACGTGCTACACCTAAAAAACTGACAACCAAAGCACATGCACCTGCTCCCTCGCCACAACATCAAATGCTTAAAATGACAGAGGACCATATTATGATGATTAGGGGAAGTCAGCCTTCCCCTGCTAAGAGAAAGAGACCTGTCCCAAGTAGCTTTAACAGACCATGAGTCCGGCGACTCTAAGGTATCTGATTATGAAGACATGTCCTTATCTGCTTATGAGGATTCAGATGCAGAGGAATCCATTCCCTCTACTTCTCCCATGGAGGATTTTTCTTTTGGGGAAACCTTACATACTTAAGACAGCACTTCCACTGGGAATGCCAAGACTATCCTCAGTCCAAAAAGAGACTCAGAGAATTTCTAGATTTGCCACAAAATAGGCCTTTAGCAATCCCACCAGTCCTGGATGTTGTGGATGATGTCTTTATGGAATCCAGTTTAACTCCTGATACTTACCCTGCTCCTAGGAAACCAGACAGGTACTACAGAGTACCTGATTCTCACAAATTCCTTTTCAGAAATCCTACTGCTGACCCAGAGGTCATCTCCCAAGGGCCTAAAGGTATCAAAGCAACTACAGCTAAGAATCCCACCCCTTCGGACAGGGATTCCAGAGCTTTGGATAGATGGGATAAGAAAGTATATACCTCTACAACTCTTGCCATTTGGGCTCTGAATTGCCAGTTTCACTTGCTGAATTACCAACAACATATTATGGAACTTAAGCAAAAAATAGCTACCTTTACAGACTGTGCAGAAAATAAAGAATTACAAGGGCTTATGTATTCTGCCTGCAAGCCAAGTCAGCAAGCATACATTGCAGTGTGGCTTTGATGCCCTAGAAGCATCTTGCAGGGCAGCAGTTACCAGTTCTGTACTGAGAAGGCATGCTTGGCTTAAGGAGCAGACCTTGCCAGACCATGTCAAATCAAAATTACTAGATGTATATTTGAACAAGGACAATCTGTTGGGCACCAAAGCAGAAGAGGTTCTTAAAAAGATGGAAGAAAAAGCTAAATCTATGCAAACAGTCAAAGATTTCTTGCAAGTACAGCCTCTTGGATTCAGTAGGGATTGCCCCTCGAAACACTGGTCCTTTGCAGCCCCCTCAAGGCCATCTCAAACTAGACCCAGGGGAAACAGACCCCCCCAGACTACAGTCTCAGGGTATGCAGAGATCTAAGCAATGGAGTGCCTCCATCTCAAAAACAGGGAGTGCTAAGCCACCCCCTTACAGAAAGAATTCCCAATGACTTCTCAACTCCACTACCCACCGATGCCCAACTGCTTGTGCCCCTAGGAGGAAAACTTGCCCATCATGCAAAAAACTGGACTTACATCACCAAAGACCGATGGGTCCTCAACATTCTATCCCAGGGGTACAAATTTTATTTCCACTCACTGCCAACCCCAAAAGGGTTCCCAGACCTTCCTCCAAACCAGTTGGCAGAGGCACAAAATCAAGTTCAATCTCTGCTGTCTATAAGGGCAGTTGAACCTGTTCCTGCAGAACAGATAGGTCAAGGGTTCTATTCCAGACTTTTCCTGGTACCCAGAAAAGAGGGCACTTGGCGCCCAATCCTAGATCTTTCCATTCTAAACACCTTCCTGGTGGAACCAAAATTCAAAATGCTCACCCTGCAGCAGCATCTTCCTTTGCTGGCTAAAGGTGCCTGGTTAGCAACCCTAGACTTAAAAGAAGCCTATCTGCACATCCCTATAAGGGACTCATGCAGGAAATATCGAAGCTTCAGGGCAGGATCTATGCATTATCAGTTATCTGCACTTCTCTTTGGCTTGTCCACTGCTCCCAGAATATTCACAACATGCCTGGATCCAGCCATTGCCTACTACAGACAGAGAAAAATTTAAATTTACCCGTACTTGGATGACTGCCTGATTCAGGCAGACGGTCAGGAAATGCTGTTGCAGCACCTGACATTTGTAAAAAAAAAAAAAAAAAAAAAAAAAAAACCTTCTAACCTCCCCGGGGTACACCATCAATGAAAAGAAGTCAAAACTAGTCCCCAGTCAAAAGATTGTATTCCTGGGAGCAAGCTTGGACACAACATCCCAGATGGCATTCCTTACTCCAGAAAAACAAGCTCATCTGACAGACTACTTCACTCAAATGGCCACCAGAACCCAGCTGTCTGCAAGGAAAATCCTGCAGGTCCTATGGTTCATGGCCTCATGCATTCTACTAATTCCGTATGCCAGACTGCATATGAGGAAACTTCAATGGTACTTAAAAAGTCTTTGGTGCCAACATTCTCAGCACCTGGTAATGGTCATTCCTATCGTACATTGTCTAAGGACAGAGTTTCTTTGGTGGACAGCAGCATGCAACCACAACAAGGGACTGCCCTTTAGTCAACCCCACGCTGCCCAGACCCTAATCAGAGATGCATCAGACTATGCCTGGGGGGCACACCTGGCCGGCAAGTGCATTCAGGACCATTGGAGCCCTAGTCAAATTAATTTGCACATCAGCCAAAAAGAGATGCTAGCTGTGCAGCATGCCATAACAGCTTTTAGATCCGTACTCTCACTAGGACCCCTGCTAATAAAGGCAACACCACAGTTATGTGGTATATCAACAAGCAGGGGGGAAGCCACTCTAACCCACTCTGCAGGCTAACCATGGCCCTGTGGAACATGGCCATGGACATGCAGGTCCATCTGCAAGCTCAATTCTTGCCAGGCAAACAAAACTCACTGGCAGACGACTTAAGGAGAAATCTCCTAGACCCACATGAGTGGCAATTAGAGCACAGCACCTTCAGCCTTCTGATTCAGAAATGGAGACCCCAGAGGTGGATTACTTTGCCTCTCCCTGCAATCACCAGATGAGCAAATTCTGAATCGGGACACCTCACAGCAGGGCCTGGAAAGTGGATGCCCTGTCCTTTCAGTGGGTAAACCTCAGTATTTGCATTTCCCCCTGTCCCTTCTTTCAAGAATATTGCTCAAGATACCACAGGACAGACCAAGGCCAATCCTGATTGCCCCGGATTGGCCATGCCAGCACTGGTACCCACTCCTGCGCAGCCTGTCATCGGTGCCACCTGGCACCTACCCCAGATGCCAACTCTGCTCACTCAGCATGGGGACAGATCTTGCATCCGCAACTACAAACCCTAAATCTTGCAGCCAGGCTTATTCCTTGAATCCTCCCCAGTAACCAGCCTAAGCAAGCAGGTGCCGGACGTCATTCTTGAATCCAGAAGACCCAGTACAAGGAAATCCTATGCTGATAAGTGGAAAATGTATTGTTCTTGGATTCAGTGTAAAGGAGAGGGCACAACTCTGCCGTCCTACCTCTAAACCTGGATTGCTTAGCAGATGTACTCCACAGAGGCCTAGCCTTTTA
Organism: Protopterus annectens; assembly: GCF_019279795.1. Classification (NCBI taxonomy): domain Eukaryota; kingdom Metazoa; phylum Chordata; order Ceratodontiformes; family Protopteridae; genus Protopterus; species Protopterus annectens. The sequence continues at coordinate 236,053,504 of NC_056750.1, forward strand.
CTCCATTAAGATCCATGCCTCTGCCATCTCAGCTCATTTCAAATCTGAGCCACCCCTTTTCTCTCACCCTCTCATCAAACAGTTCCTGAGAGGGGCAAAGCACTTAAGGCCACCACGGAGAGCACCCTCTCCTGCTTGGGACCTTAGCTTTGTACTGGAAAAGCTCACACTGCCCCCTTTTGAGCCTGCAGCATCAGCAGACTTAAAATTCCTCTCTTGGAAAACAGCATTGCTCCTGGCCATCACTTCAGCAAGAAGAGTGTCTGAGCTCCAAGCACTTATGGTGTGGAACCCTTCATTATTTTTCATGCTGATAGGGTCTCCCTCAGGACTAATCCTTCCTTTATACCCAAAGTGGTGTCCAGCATGGGCTCTCAACCAATCTATCCATTTGCCAACCTTCTTCCCTAATCCTCAAAATAAAGGGGAAAGGATCCTGCACTCCTTGGACGTACACAGACAGCTCAGATTCTGCCTGGATAGGACTAAGCCCTCCAGGAAATCTGACCAGTTACTACTCAGTTTTGCACCAGGGGCAGAGGGCAAGGCCATTTCAAAACAGACAATTTCCAAATGGATAGCACACTATCCATTTCTGCTACAAACACCATGGGAAACCAACCCCTCAGGGGGTCAAAATACATTCCACTAGGGCAACTTCTACCTCTACAGCATTCCTCAGGGGAGTCCCTACTAGGGACATTCTGGAGACTGCTACCTGGAGTTCTGTACACACTTTCTCCTGCCTATATTTTCCAAATCCAGGGTGGGTTTTGCAACTGCAGTCCTGCAGGGCATACTAGCCACCCCAAACACTTCTTGACTGCCTCCAGCCTTTGTGCATCTTTGGGATACAACCCAAGTGTGATGACTGCAGCAGTGAAATACGAAGAACATAGTACAGTTGTGTACACTTACCATAAATGTAGATGTTAGAGTGTATTCACTGTTGCAGTCCTGGTTTCCCTCCCTCCAGCCCCCTTCTCTCTCCCTTTCCTCTCTGTGTATACTACTCACCCCTTGCAGGGGTATTGGAATTGGTATTTACTTTTTACTGACGTAGATTTTTCCTCCATAGCTTAGCTCCCTATTGGGGGGCTCCTGACATTTGGAGCAAGAAAAACTGATGTAATGGCGTCGGCTGCCTGTTTTTATACCCCTTACGACTTGACATCAGACCTGGAGCTACAGCAACAGACGCAGAAATACTAAGTCTCTGGTATTCCGGCTGACTGATGGCTTACCTGCAGGCAGGTAACCCAAGTGTGATAACTGCAACAGTGAATACACTCTAACATCTACATTTATGGTAAGTGTACACAACTGTACTTTATGGTAAGATTTTACACAACTTTTCTTTCTGTATCTATTCCTTCTGTTTTGCTTGCTTTAGGGAATGTTTTACTCCACTTTTAGTTTACCCTGGTAGTCAACCTCTTGTTCCCAGGGAAGTCTGACAGGTTATATAGGGTACCATAGTACCATAAACATTTTGATTTCAAATCCTAACACTGATCCGTCTGTGATTTCTTAATCCAAAACTCCTTTTGCAAAACAGTTTACTGATGCTTAATTTTTTTGAGACCGTGGAAAACTGTTCTGAGATAATTTCTTGAATGCCTCTCTTATGTTTGCTTTCCAAATGATTAAGCACATTTTAATGTGTGCGAATGATGTGATGATTTTGTTGTCTGGATTACATGATCATCGGATGTTCTTCGTGTTTCACTGTTGCAGTCATTACATTTGGGTAATCTGCTGGCAGGTTGGCCTGATTAACAAAGTCTTAGGTCCTGCGTCGGTTGCTGTCCCTTCTTCCATGATGTCAGGTCATCAGGGGTATAAAACATGCTGCCGATGCCATTACATCAGTCTTTCTTGCTGCGCTGTGCCCGAAGCAGAAGCAGTTTGCAAGTGCCAGTTGGACGATTCCTGAAATTTTCATTTTCGAGTTTCAGAACCGAAGTCTTCAACTAAAAAGCTAAGTACCCTGTTGGGGAAACTTTTTCTTGCTCCTTACCGATGTCAGTAAAAGTTAATTGCATTACTTGTGGTAAGCAAATACCTCATAAGGATTTTCATTCGTACTGTATTCCTTGCCTAGGACCTGACCACAACGTACCTTGCTGTCGGTTTTTGTGCTAAATTTAATCAACGCACTGTTAAACGTCGGTATATTTTGGCTTTTAAATATTTTGACTCACGCTTTAATTATCCAGAAATGTCGTCTGTTAGCAATCCAACTACCGGAATACCTAAAAAACACAACTAAAAAGACAGAGACAGGCCGTCGAGGTCCAAAATTGATGATGACACTTCTAAGCCAGTCGCCAGCTCGCCGGTACTCAGGTGCTTTCGCAGCCGCTGATGCCCGCTACTTCTGATTCGCAGGCCTCTACTGAGACCCATTCGGAGTCCGGTATGCTGCGAGATGCTTCAATTACGGAACCCACGGATGTCTCTACCGTAGATGGGTCCAGAGCCGCTGTGCAGGCACCGGCTTCTGAGGGTGTTTTCAGGCCTACAGATTTGTATATTAGACTACGCCATCTTCAAAACTAAGGCCAAAATCTAAATCTGTCTAAAAAAACCGACGTCTGGGCCACATGTGCCCAGCACCATGTGTATTCACAAAATGTCTTGCTCCAATCCTTGCCTATTGCAAGCTTTAAGACACTTGTATCTTTCCATATTTGGACAACTGTCTTATCTGTGCATAACTGTCCAAAATCATCATCTGTGTTTAGGCATTCTAGTCAACCTTAAGAAATTTCTCATCTCTTCCCATAGAATTGTATTATTGGGATGTCCATTGAATTCTGCCCTGGGAAATACCTTTATTTCTCCACACAAAGTCTTCCTGAGTTTCTCCATTTAATCTTGACACACCTGAGAAGAAATTTCTCAGGATTTGGAGATGTATGGCTTCTCCGATTCTCATGCTGCTTCTGGCCAGACTCCACGTGACAAAAGTACAATGGTTGTTCAGATCAGTCTGGGTTCACCATCTCCATACTTTGTCATTTCTGATCCTAGTTCTGCAGTTTGTGAAAAGGATAATTCTTTGGTGGATAGGTCTGATCTCTTGCAATCCAGGTTATGTCCCTCTCCATTCTGATCCTCAGAAAATATGAGTCTAAATTCATCATGTTTGGCATGAAGTACGGTTTCCAAAGGGGTAAAAATGCAAGCTGTGTAGACTCCTTCAAACAGACAAGCACTTAAGTATCAGAGGGATGTTGGCAGTGATTAGTGCTTTTAAAGCCTTAAATCATCTCTGGTCCCCAGGACCTCTGCGAATGCACACAGATAACACCACAGTAATGTGTTACTTAGACACATGTATGCCAGATTTTACCATGTTTGTGGACTGGCTGTAAATGTCTGGAAGATAGCACCTTGAGTCATTTTAACTCTGCAGGCTTCATACATTCCGTCAGAGTCTTGATTGTGACATAATTAATAAGAGCCAGCATAATCTTTGCCATCATGATTGGCTGCGCCTCACAGACTGCTGAATATTCTAAGGTGCCATTCCATAGTGCGACTTCTAATGGATATGCTGTTCACACCAGTATTTAAGGAAAAGCTAATAAAGGCAAGTTTTCCACCTCTGTTTCTTTTCTCTATGTATTAATTGGGTTACAGTTTAAGTGCTAGGTACACTGGTTTGACCACCATTTTCAGGCACAACTTCAGCTGTTAGGAAAGCTTAGCATAAAGTAGAAAAAATTTTATAGTGCATGTAATAGTATATCTGAAGAGGGGATTATATTATTGAACATTAGTTTAACAAAGCATAAAACAGAGAAAGGTAAAGTACAGTGTAATTGTAGAGGTGGATCTTTCACATTGTACAGTTAGAACACAATATTAGTTGGTAATCATAGTATATACCGTGTAATGTTCAGGCATGGAGTTAGTAGACAAAAACTTAAAATGAATTTCCTTATTGGTGGAACAAAGTGCTGTATAAACTTTATAGAAAGGTGAAACATAGTCATATCTTTTAAGAAGTACCCAACAAAAACTGACAAAGCAAATGTGAACAAAATTACTAAAGAACTTCAGCATAAAATTAAGTAGAAAGAGCTAAGGTGTGAAGCAAAGCTTACAGCCGACACTAAGAATAAAAGATTTGTTCCAAGTATAAAAGTTCTCAGAAAGACACTAGTAATCCTGTTATGACCATTCATATAAACGGAGAAAGTGTATTAGACCCTAGTATAATCACAAATTAATAAACATGTCATCACTATAGTAAGTAATGGATCGTGAGAATGTAGTTACATACCTCATTTAGAAGTAGCTCAACATGAATGTCCAGTAGCAATGCAAGAAAATGCAGAAAGCACTGAAGAAGGTTACAGTAAAGTACATCTGGAGAACCAGGTAAAATTCCTGCTGTTTATTAGTAAACTCAAAGGAATAAAAATGTGTGTTAAGAAATATATTTAATTTATTTTGGAAATCTTGTACAGTTGTAAGATCTTGGAAAAGATCAAGTGTAGCACTGATGCATAAAAAGGATAAAACAGTAGATGTGAATAAATACAAGAGCAGTGGGTTTGGCATTTGTCTTGGGGAAATTCTTGTGAGAGGTGTTCACATGTGTATGCTAGAGCTGAATGAGCATAATAAAAATAGAAAACAGCTTATATGATAGCATGGTTGTACCAAAGGTAGATGTACTTTAACTAGTTTAGTTGACTTTTACAGTCTGATAATGCTAAGTCAAAGAATGACAGCAGTAGAAATATTGACTTGGCTAAGGCATCCAATATGTTTCCTCACAAAAATAGTATATGAAGTATTGATTAAAGACCAATCCGTGCTTGGTAAATTGGATAATTGTTTGGTTAATACGTAGAATGCAAATTGTGACATTACAAGGACTATTTAGAGCCATTGTAAGTAATGGATGATCAGTCCTTGGCCACAGTTCCATAATGTAAATGATGGTGAACAAGTATGCAGAACTTGGTTTTATAGTAACTGGTGAAAATGACTTCATTGGTAAAGTAGGTAGCAAAATGGTCTGAGAAATAAGGTATCAAATTTAGTCTGAGCAAGTGTAAAACTACATACTTTGCTAAAAAGATAGTAAAACATTACAGGATGTTACATTAGCATAAGCATTTAAGAGACCAAAGATCTGGGCATTTTAATACCTAACCTGTTAAGACAGTTCCAAATAATGTTTAAGTAATGAAACAACTAGGATTATTAATTTAGAATATTTTTTAAGTTGTAACAGCTGTATGCTAGAGCTATTTAAAATATTCATAGAATGTGTTCTGCAATTTATAATGCCTTTGCATGAACACCACAGTTCAGATAAATAGACTAGAATCAGTTCAGAGAAAATTCTCTGACATGCGCACACGGCACACAGTCTCACACACGTACAAAATTTGGTCAAGAAGCAAGCAAGATCCAGCCACAACCCATTTCCTCCCATTTTTTTGCACATAGATGCGGTTTGTTAAATTAACAGTGACCATCATCTACAGCCATTTTTCACACCATCAGTGTTAATTAAATCTTTTCTCAATTCATTGTCATTATTTTAGAGGAAAGCTTATTTTGGCATACAGTGCCTTTAGAAATGAAACATTCCTGGTGATATTAAATTTTGAAATAAATGACAGCACTTAAAATACAACAACTAAAGATGCAAAACTGGAATGTGAATCAGGTGTAACACAACACATCGGAATATAGAATAAGTTACTTCCATATACACAAGTCTGAAACATTACTTTTTAAGAAAAAGATGAATGGGTAGGAACACAAGTTTATAATTCCAACCTTTAATAGTGTGTTCCTTTATGACCAAAACACTGTAAACTGAATTCAGGCTTACAAACTATATGTGCACAGTGTTATGTCATACAATACTTGCAAAGTCTTGTCTGTTAAAATGAAGTTTGCAGATATTTCTGGAGAGAGACTTTCTAGATCCAACTTCCTGTCAATCATCTGCCCTTGAGATTTGTATTCATTTTAGAGAAGTTAACCCTTTCCCCTTTTGAATCTGCTACTAAAGTTAACTTTTGGAAATTACTGTTCCTAATGTCCATTACTTTTGCAAGAAGAATTTCTGATATACAGACCTTCTTTGTCAAGCCTCCCTACTTGGATGGTAAGGATAACATTATGAGGGATTAATCCTTTTATGCATAAAGGCATCACACTGTGATACAAGCTTTAATCTGTCACACTGACTATATTTCCTAATTGTGCAAATGGAGGTGAATATGTATGTTGCACTGATTGTCCTCAGCTCAGATTTTTGTATGGAAAGAGCCAAAGCAGTTAAGTAAAATTCTCAACTTTTGTTTGATTTTCAAATAAAAACTTTGGTTCCACCGTTATGAAAATTGCTTTGTCTAAGTGACTTACTGACTGTATCAAATTATGTTGCAAAAAATGTAATAAGATCTGATGTTATCCCTTTCATTCTTCCTTATTTGTGTGTCTCTTTTCCAGTCCTCTGATCTGAATTGGCCGCATACTACAGACTTCGGATCCAACTCTTGAGCTCCTACGTCTGCTCGTAATGCCCCACTCCATCCCCATTACTCCAGATCTCCTTTGCTGCCATTGTGGTTAGACGTGGGTTCCACTCTCGAGCATTTATACGCAAGTTTAATAAAATTTTTCTTCTAAAATCCTCAAAATCCTAAAGCCTTTTTTTCCTTACTACCTCTTTTAGCTTTCACTAGTGTTATGGTTATTTTGATCCTTTCAGCTATGTTTTCCGTACTAAATGTTTAGTAGTCTTTTGTACCATTGTTGGTACTTTTTTCTTGTAATTCTGCTTATAACCCTAGTCGGTAACTTTATAAGTTTTTCTTTCTGTTAAAAAAATAAATAATCTTGATTGTTTTTCTACCCCCCCCCCCCCCCACCAGTTACAGTGTTGGACAAACCTTTGGGTTTTAAAAGAAAATGCACTAATTGTGGGCATAAGATCCCAAACTCAGATGCCCACAAGGAGTGCATTTATTGTCTTGGTTCTGACCATTTAAATATGGCCTGTACAGGTGTGCTGTACTTTTAATCTAGAGTTTGTCTGACAGGCATAATTAAATTGTATTCAAAGGTTTACTTCGTGCTACTTCATCTTCCATGGCTCAAACCCCCCTCAAAAACCAGCAAGGTACCTTCTTTAGAGCACAAGAAAAGGTCTCTGCTGAATTACCCAAGGCTGTCATCAAAGCCTGGAGAAAAAGAAAGAAAGATGATGGATCCAACATTTTTGGATCTGAAGTCTCTTAACCTACCTCCGGATCCAAAGCCATCTGATAGTCATAGCTCCCTCATCAATGACCTCCACCCTGGAACCTAAGTCCTTGGTTCCAAAGCCACGTACATCTCACCGGTATGGTTAAGCCCATTTCGCCCTCCTTGCCTGCACAATTGTTTCAAACCCCAAAGAAACATTCCAAGCCCCCTTCCACGCCATCTTCTAGGTCCTCCAGAAGTTTATCAGAAGCAGACGTGGATAGGATGATGAGAAAGTTTCTCAGGACTCAGATCCAAATGGGGGTCATGCAGCTCAGTCCTCTACCGGATCTGAGAGTGTACACTGTCTGTTTTGTCTCCTTCTCCTGTTCGACCTATGGTTTTGGAGCCACGGGATCTGAAATCCCAGATAAGTTCAGCATTGGATCTGAGGCAAGCTTCCTCCTCCACTTCGACTGATGTTCTTCGTGTTTCACTGTTGCAGTCATTACATTTGGGTTATCTGCTTGCAGGTAGCCCTCAGTCGGCCTGATTATCAAAGTCTTGGGTCCTGCGTAGTTTGCTGTCTCATCTTCTATGACGTATGGTAGTTCGGGGTATAAAGCATGCAGCCGACGCCATTACATCAGTCTTTCTTGCCGTGCAGTGCCCGAAGCAGAAGCAGTTCGCAAATGCCAGTCGGCCAACTCCTGAAATTTTCGTTTTCGAGTTTCAGATCTGACGTCTTTGAAAAAGCTAAGTACCCCATCCGGGATCTTTTTTCTTGCGCTAAACCGATGTCAGTAAAAGTTGACCATTGTATTTCTTATGGAAAGCAAATACCTCATAGAGATTTTCATTCGTACTGCATTCTTTGCTTAGGCCCAGACCACGACGTCCCTCGCTGTCGGTTTTGTGCCTTATTCAATCCTTGAACTATTCGTTGTTGGTTCATTTTCGCATCTAACTATTTTGGTACTCTGTTCAGTTATCCAGAAATGGCTTCAGTAAGCCATCTGACTACCGATATTCCGAAAAAATGTAAAGATAATGACAGAGACAGACTACATAGGTCCAAAGCTGCTGACGACACTTCCGTTAAGCTAGTTGCCAGTTCGCCGGTTCTCGGCGCTTTTGGTAACCCCTGATACCCACTACTTCAGATTCGCAGGCCTCTACTGAGAACCATTCGGAGTCTGGTATGCCGCGACATGCTTCTTCGACTATGGAACCTGCAGATGTCTCTACCTTGGATGGGTCCAGAGCCACTGAGCAGGCACAGACTTCTGAGAGTGTATTCAGGCCTACTGACTTGCATATCAATCCGACTCCGTCTTCTTCTTCAAGGCCTAAAACTCGATCCATGCCTGGAAAACTGACGCCCAGACTGCATGGTCCAGGCCCTTATGCCTAAAAAACAAATGGTAAGAATGGATGAAGACCTTATTACTCTAAATCAGGGGAAGCCACCCTTCTCTCTCTGAGACCTAGAACTGATTTTTCTTCTGATTCTTCTGATCAAGATTCTGAAATTTCTGTTTCTTCTGATGACCAGGATTTTCCTTTATTTACCTATGAGGATTCTGATGCAGAGGACTCCATTCTCTCTGCTTCCCCTCCAGAAGATTTCTCTTTTGGTGAAACTTTGCATACTCTTAGGGAGCATTTCTGCTGGGAAAGCCAGGATAACTCTGACTCCAAAAAGAGGCTTAGGGAATTCTTACTCCTACCTCAACACAGGCCTTTAGCTATCCCTCCTGTACTGAATATTGTAGATGATGCCTTCATGGAATCTAGCCTGGCCCCAGACACTTTACCCTCCTGCTCCCAGGAAACCTGACCGGTATTACAGAGTATCTGACTCTCACAGGTTCCTCTTTAAGAATCCTACTGCGGATCCTAAGACCATTTCACAGGGACCCAAAGGCATTAAGGCTACTACTGCCAAAAACCCTGCCCCCTCTGATAGAGATTCCAGGGCCCTAGACAGATGGGGTAAGAAGGTATACACTTCTGCTACTTTGGCCATTAGGGCCGTAAACTGCCAGTTTCATATGTTAAAGTGTCAGCAGCATATTATTGGATTACTTAAACAGAAAATTATGTTGGTTCCTGACTGTGCTGAAAATAAAGAATTACAGGATTTAATGCATTCTGCTGAACAAGTTGATGTTCATCGTGTTACACTGCTGCAGTCATTACACTTGGGTTATCCTGCCGTCAGGCGGTTCCCCAGTCGGCCTGAGTTCCAAAGTCTTGGTCCGGCGTCAGTTGCTGTCGCCTCCTCCCTGACGTCAGTGCAGCAGGGGTATATAAGATGCAGCCGACACCATTTTCTCCAGTCTTTCTTGCCGCGCGGTGTCCGAAGCAGAAGCAGTTCGCAAGTGCCAGTCGGCCGTCTCCTGAGATTTTCTTTCCGAATCCAGAACCGAAGTCTTCTACAAAGCTAAGTACCCCATTGGGAAAACTTTTTCTTGCCTCAGACCGATGTCAGTAAAAGTTAATAACTATATTTCTTGTGGGAAGCAAATACCTCATTCTTATTGTATCCCATGCCTAGGCCCAGACCACGACGTCACTGGTTGTCAGTTTTGTGCTAGGTTTAACAAACGCACTATTAAACGTCGGTATGATTTTGCCCGACATTATTTTGGTAGAAAATTCAATTATACCATGCCGTCGGAACTTCCGACGACCGGAATATATAAAAAGCGCAAAGACAAGGATAGGCATCAGAGGCCCAAAACTGACGACGAAGCCTCTTCTAGGCCAGTCTCCGGTTCTCCGGTTTTCAGCGAGGCGCCTTTGCAGCCCCTGACGACTGCTTCTGTAGAACCACAGGCCGCCGCCCCTGACTCCCACGTGGAGATGGCTGGGCCTTCGGACGCACAAGTTATTCAGCCTACCGAAACTAACCCTTCAGAGGGATCCAGAGTAGCTGAGCTGCCCGCAGCTTCAGAGGGTGTCTTCAGACCTACTCAGTTAAGCAGCTTTAAAATCTAAGAAACAAATACAGCATTCTCCAGCACAGGCCTCCATTCCTAAGAAACAAATGTTCAGAGTGGCCGACGACCCAATCACTCTGATCAGGGGGACCCATCCCCCTCCTGATAAAAGGCCTAGACAGGATGCAGACTGTGATTCAGCCAACCAGGTGTCCATCTCTTCAGATTCATCCTCAGACCTAGGATATTCTTTACCCCCTTATGAGGATTCTGATGCTGAGGAGTCTACTCCATCAGCCTCTCCGCCTGAGGACTACTCCTTTAGGGAAACTTTGCATACCATGAGGGAGCATTTCCACTGGGAAGGCCAGCATTACTCAGAATCCAAGAAAAGGCTCAAGAGTCTTCCTTTTATTACCTCAACACAGACCCCTTGCTATTCCACCAGTGTTAGATATTGTGGATGATGTGTATACTGAATCCAGCCTAAATCCTGATTTCTTACCTCCAGCCCCAGTTAAACCTGACAGATACTACAGAGTCCCTGACTCTCACAAATTTTTGTACAAAAGCCCTGTTGCTGACCCTGAAACTATTTAGGGACCCAAAGGGGTTAAGGCCTCATCAGCCAAGAATCCAGTTCCCTCTGACAGAGATTCCAGAGCATTTGACAGATGGGGAAAGAAAGTATATACTTCTGCAACTTTAGCAGTGAGAGCCTTAAATTGCCAGTTTCACATACTAAAATATCAGCAATTTCTACTGTCTCAGTTGAAACAAAAAATGCTTCCAGAATCAGATCCTCCTAATTTTAAAGAAATGCAGGATTTATTGCATGTGGCTGAACAGGTAGGAAAACATACTTTGCAATGTGGTTTTGACTCTTTAGAAGCCTCCTGTAGAGCAGCCATTACAGGCTCTGTCATTAGAAGACATGCTTGGTTAAAAGAACATACGTTACCAGACCATGTTAAAGCAAACTTATTGGCTGCACCTTTGCAGCAGGATGTGTTATTTGGAGTTAAGAAAGATTTCTTACAGGTTCAGCCTCCTAGATTTAGCAGAAATTGGCCAACTAAGAATTGGTCCTTTCCAGTTAGACCTCAAAGGGGGCAGATGCAGACGTCCAAGAGGTAGAGGTCAACCACAAGGTCCTTACAGGCCTCAACAATGGGTTGCATCACGCCAGAAAGAAGGGGAAGACAGGCCCCAACCATATAAAAAGCAGCCCCAATGACTTCCCGCTACAGCTGCCAAACAACTCTCTCTCTTGGCAGCCCCCTTGGGAGGAAAACTGGCACTTTTTTATCACAATTGGCATATGATCACCAAAGACTAATGGGTTCTCAACATTGTATCTCAAGGTTACAGGTTCCACTTTCACACTCTGCCAAGGTTAAAAGGAATGTCAAATCTGCCACCAAATCAATGGGCAGAGGCTCAAAAACAAATTACAGCACTCATGGATATGAGAGCTATTCAACAGGTACCACCACAGGAACAAGGACAATGATTTTACTCAATACTCTTTCTAGTTCCCAGGAAGGACAAAGCCTGGAGGCCTATTCTGGATCTTTCTTCTCTAAATACTTATCTGGATGTTCCGAAATTCAAAATGCTAACACTACAACAGCAGCTTCCCATGCTGGGCAAGAAAGCTTGCCTCGTGACATTGGACTTCAAGGAGGCATACCTGCATGTCCCTATCAGACAAAACTGCAGAAGATACCTCAGATTCATAGCTGGTTCAATGCATTATCAATTCTCTGCAGTGCCCTTTGGCTTATCTACTGTGCCCAGGGTTTTCACAAAGTGCCTGGCACCAGTAATTGCATTTTGCAGACACAAAGGAATTCAAATTTATCCTTACCTGGATGACTGCCTGATTCAAGCAGAGAGCAATGACATTCTTCTAAATCATCTGGCATTTGTAAAAAAGTTAAGTTGCCTGAGGTACACAGTAAATGAAAAGAAATCAAAGCTAGTGCCCTCACAAGAGATTATATTCCTAGGTGCCAGCTTGAACACAACGGCCTAGATGGCTTATCTCACGCCAGACAAGCAAGGACAACTTACTCAATACTTTCAATTGATGGCAATAAGGACTCAACTCCCTGCAAGAAAAATTCTGCAGGCCTTTGGTTACTTGGCATCTTGCATACTACTAATTCCATATGCCAGACTGCATATGAGGAAACTACAGTGGTACCTAAAGAATGTATGGTCTCAACACTGTCAAAGTTTGGAAACAGTTATACCACTAATTCCTTGCCTTCAACAGGAATTTCAGTGGTGGGCTCAAGCTTGTCACCACAACAAGGGACAGCCTTTTACTCAACCCACAGCCAGGCAAACCCTGACAACAGATGCATCGGATTATGCCTGGGGAGCACACATGGCAGGAAAACGTATTCAGGGCAAGTGGCCCGCAGAACAAAGGCATCTTCACATCAATCAAAAAGAGATGCTAGCTGTACAAAATGCACTTACAGCTTTCAAGGACCTGCTGCATCCAGGACAACTACTACTAAAGACAGACAACACTACAGTTATGTGGTACATAAGCAAGGGGGCACTCACTCCTACCCCCTCTGCAGGCAAGCCATGACCTTGTGGAACACAGCTATAAACTATCAAGTTCATCTGCAAGAACAATTCCTGCCAGGAGAGAAAAACACACTGGCAGACGACTTAAGCAGAAACATCATGGATCCCCACGAATGGGAATTGAATCCACAGATATTCAGAATGGTAACACAGAAATGGTGGAGCCCGAACATAGATCTGTTTGCATCCCCAATGAACTGCCAGCTACAGAAATTCTGCACTAGGAGTTACCATCCACAAGCATGGAAAGTGGATGCCCTCTCATTCAGCTGGAAAAACCTACAAGTATACGCTTTCCCACCACTACCTCTCCTGCCAAAGGTACTCATAAAAGCCAGGCAAGAAGAGCCAAAGATGATCCTGATTGCACCAGACTGGCCACGCCAGCACTGGTACCCAATCTTAACTTCGCACAAGAACCACCCTGGATTTTGCCTCAAATCCCATATCTGCTGACTCGGCACAACAATCAGATACTACACAGCCAGCTAAAGACCTTAAACCTAGCTGCATGGAAGATTCCTTAGTCAAGCAGGCAATGCCGCTCTCCAATGCTGTTATGGATGTCATTCTGGAGGCCAGAAGGCCTAGTACCAGGAAAGCCTATTCAGATAAATGGAAGAGATTCTGTGCCTGCAACCAAGCACACAGCCTTGACCCTCATGTTCCAAACATTCCTCAGATACTACAATATTTAACTGAGATGCTGGACAAAGGACTCTCCTCCTTATCCATCAAGATCCACGCTTCTGCCATCTCTGCTCATTACAACATGGATCCACCAATTTTCTTTAATCCTTTGCTAAGACAGTACCTCAGAGGGGCTAAAAACATAAGACCGCCCCGTAGAGCACCTACTCCAGCTTGGGACCTCAACTTTGTTTTGGAAAAATTGACTTTACCTCCTTTTGAGCCGGCTAACACAGAAGAATTAAAATATATCTCTTGGGAAACTGCTCTACTCCTGGCAATAACATCAGCACAAAGAGTTTCAGAATTACAGGCACTAATGGCAGTGGAACCTTTCTTCATTTTCCACCAGGACAGGGCGTCTTTAAGAACTAACCCTACGTTTATGCCAAAGGTGGTATCCAGTGTGGTTCTAAACCAAACTACTCATTTGCCAACTTTTTATCCAAAACCACAGAATAAAGGGGAGAGACTACTGCATTCCTTGGACATTCACAGGCAGTTACGCTTCTACTTGGACAAAACCAAAGCTTTCAGGAAATCTGAGCAATTATTGGTAGCATATGCTGCAGGAGCACAGGAAAAAGCCTTTTCAAAACAGACTATTTCAAAATGGATAGGACAGTGTATACGTTTCTGCTGTACACACCATGGGAAACTTGTACCTAGCAGCATTAGATCTCACTCCACTAGGGCAACAGCCACTTCAACTGCCTACCTCAGAGGAGTACCTACCAAGGATGTTTTGGAAGCAGCAACTTGGAGTTCTGTACATACCTTCAACAAGCATTACCATCTGCCTCTATACTCTAAATCCAGAGCTGGCTTCGCCACTGCAGTACTGTAGGGCCTTATAGCCACCCCTAATGCCTTATAGAACCAGCCACCCAACCTCAGCTTTGGGATTCTACCCAAGTGTAATGACTGCAGCAGTGTAACACGCTGAACATAGTACAGTTTTGTACCTACCATAAATGTAGATGTTCGAGTGTATACACTGCTGCAGTCCAGGTTACTCTCCCTCCTTTCCCTCTTACTTGCTGGTATGTACCTATGTCTTCTACCCTTTACTACCTATGGGGAGTATTTGCTGGTAACTGAAAGTTGTTGCTTGCTTTTATTATGTATGTTTTATTAACAATTGGAATTGCCTACCTATTTGGGGGCACCTGACATCTGGGGCAAGAAAAACTGAATAAAATGGCATCGGCTGCATCTTGTATACCCGTGCCGCATTGACGGCAGGGAGGAGGCGACAGCAACCAACGCCGGACCAAGACTTTGGAACTCAGGCCAACTGGGGAACCATCTGATGGCAGGATAACCCAAGTGTAATGACTGCAGCAGTGTATACACTCGAACATCTACATTTATGGTAGGTATAAAACTGTACTGTAAACATACATTGCAATGTGGTTTTGATTCCTTAGAGGCATCTTGCAGGGCTGCTGTCACTGGATCTATACTTAGAAGGCATGCTTGGCATAAGGAGCAAACTTTGCCAGATCATGTTAAAGCTAAATTACTGGATGCTCCCTTAAACCAAGACTGCATGTTTGGCAACAAAGCAGAAGAAGTACTTAAAAAGATGGAGGAAAAAGCTAAATCTATGCAAACTGTTAAAGATTTCCTGCAAATACAGCCTCCCAGATTTAGTAGGCACTGGCCTTCTAAGAATTGGTCCTTTTCTGTCTCTTCCAGGCCTTTGCAGTCCAAACCCAGGTCCAGCAGACCTCCCAGGTTCAGTTTCAAGGTACTCACAGGCCTAAGCAGTGGGGGGCTCCCACTTCCAAAGCTGGAAGTAGTAAGACATCCCCCTATAGTAAACTGTCTCAATGACTTGACCTTAAACCTTCCAAGCACTGCTCAAGTGACTGTTTCTTTAGGGGGGAAGATCGCCCTGCATGCAAAAAACTGGGAACTCATTACCCAGGACAAATGGGTTCTAAATATAGTTTCCCAATGATACAGATTCCACTTCCACTCCTTACCAACCCCAAATGGTTGGCCAGACCTAACCCCATATCAGTGGGCAGAGGCTCAACAGCAGGTTCTCAGTCTTCTAAGTGTCAACCTTTCCCAGAAGAGGAATGGAGACAAGGTTTTTACTGAAGACTTTTCCTGGTACCCAGAAAAGACGATTCATGGCGTCCTCTCCTGGATCTGTCTATCCTAAACACCTTTTTGGTAATCCCAGAATTCAAAATGCTAACTCTTCATCAGCTGCTTCCCATGCTAGGCAAAAATGCCTGGTTGGCAACACTGGATTTAAAGGAAGCTTACCTGTACATCCCAATAAGGGAATCTTGCTGAAAATACCTATGCTTCAGAGCAGGCTACATGCACTATCAGTTCTCTGCACTGCCCTTTGGCTTATCTACTCCACCCAGGGTATTCACAAAGTGCCTAATTCCAGTCATTGCATTCTGCAGGCAAAGAAATATTCAAATATACCCATACCTGAACGATTGTCTAATTCAGGCAGAAAGCCAGGACATACAATGAAATCATCTGGCATTTGTATAGAAACTTCTGACCTCTCTGGGGCACACCATAAACGAAAAGAAATCTCAGCTAGTACCCTGCCAACAAATTGTATTCCTGGGAGCAAGCCTGATTACAACTTCCCCGATAGCCTACCTCACGCCAGAGAAACAAGTTTATTTGACAGCCTACTTCAAACTACTGACCGCAAAGACCCAGCTATCTGCAAGGAAAATTTTGCAAGCCTTGGGGTTCATGGCCGCTTTTTGTTTGTCTTTTCGGCTTTTCCCGGTTAGGGGTCGCCAAAGCGGAACTCCAGTCTGCTAATGATTGGCAGTTGATTTTTATGGTGCCTAGTTGCCAGCCCGACGCCCAACCTTCAACGAAGGCACGCCCATTCACGCATGTCTTTTGAACTCCACTCGACCATGGGGAGGACATGCATACTCCCCAAAGAAGGCACTGCAGCAGAGAATCGAACAGGAGAACCACTTGCTGTGAGGTAACAACGCTACCGCTGCACCACCGCAGTTCTGGTTTCATGGCCTCTTGCATTCTCCTAATTCCATATGCAAGACTGCATATGAGGAAACTACAATGGTATCTAAAAAGCCTGTGGTGTCAACATTGTCAGGACCTGGAATCAATGATTCCCATCATTCCTTGTATAAAGACAGAGTTCCTTTGGTGAGCAGAGGCCTGCCGCCACAACAAGGGACTGCTATTCACTCTACCCCCTGCCGCCCAAACCCTGACAGACAAATCAGACTATGCATGGGAGGCTCACTTGGCAGGGCAGTGCATTCAGGGCAAATGGAACCAGAGTCAAATGCACCTGCATATCAATCAAAAAGAAATGTTAGCTGTACAGAATTCTCTGACAGCCTTTAAAGACCACATTCTTTCAGGACAATTATTGGTAATGACAGACAACACCACTGTTATGTTGTACATAAACAAGCAGGGGGGAACCCACTCATACCCCCTCTGCAGACTAGCCATGGCTTCATGGAACACAGCCTTGAGCTACCAAGTGCACCTACAAGCTCAATTCCTGCCAGGCAAGCTAAATACACTGGCAGACAACCTAAGCAGAAATCTCATGGATCCACATGAGTGGAAACTGGAGCCATAGATATTCAACATTCTGAGAAACAAATGGGGGAGCCCAGAGATAGACCTGTTTGCCTCCCCTCAGAACTACCAATTGGACAAATTCTGCACAAGGACTCCCCACAGACAAGCTTGGAAAGTGGATCCCTTGTCCTTTACCTGGGAAAGCCTCTCAGTTTATGCCTTTCCCCATCTGCTCCTCTGGAACGTTTTACTAAAGATCAAACCGGACAAACCAAGGACAATACTCATTGCACCAGACTGGCCACGCCAACACTGGTACCCCCGCTTGCGCACTATGTCACTACTGGAACCATTGCACCTACCTCAGACTCTTTCCCTACTGTCCCAGCAGGAGGGCCAGATTCTGCACCCCCAGCTTCAAACCCTGAACCTGGCAGCCTGGCTAATTACCTGAGTTCTCCTATGCCATCCCTCAGCAAACAAGTGCTGGATGTCATCCTGGAGGTAAGGAGGTCTAGTACTAGAAAATCCTGTGCTGAAAAGTGGAAGAGAGTCTGTTCCTGGAGCCAGACGCAGGGGATGGGCACAACAGTGCCCAGTTTTCCGCATATTCTTTAATACTTAACAGAGATGCTTCACAAGGGCCTTTCCTTCTCTTCCATTAAAATTCATGCCTCAGCCATTTCAGCACATTATAATACTGAGCCACCCCTCTTCTCTCACCCCCTACTGAAACAATTCCTCAGAGGGGCCAAAAATTTAAGACCACCCAGGAGAGCTCCTACTCCTGCCTGGGACCTTAACTTTGTATTGGAAAAGCTCACTGTACCTCCTTTTGAGCCAGCTGCAACTGCAGAGTTGAAATTCCTTTCTTGGAAATCAGCCATCCTTCTAGCCATCACTTCAGCAAGAAGGGTGTTTGAATTACAGGCCCTCATGGCAGTGGAGCCTTTCATCTTCTTTCATGCGGACAGGGTGTCCCTCAGGACCAATACTTCCTTTATGCCCAGGGTGGTATCCAGTGTGGCCCTTATTCAGTCCATTCATTTGACAACCTTCTTTTCTAATGCACATAACAAAGGGCAATGAATACTGCACTCCTTGGACGTGCACAGACAACTTTGATTTTACTTAGACAGGACCAAGCCTCTTAGGAAATCTGAACAGCTGAAAAACAATGGAGGCTAGTACTACGAAATGTCACAAACCAGCAAAACAAGATAGTACCAGTGGAAGAAGCACGGCTCCTTTTCTTTTTACAGCTTTATTTGTGAGAAGGTAACAAAACACCACAGCAGCACGTAAATCCAACAAACAGCTCCAAACACATTAACACTATGTCTCCACACCTGCGTTTTCGTTTGAACTCACTTCCTCAGATGCATCAACAACAAAGCTTCTCCTTGTGCATCTGAGGAAGTGAGTTCAAACGAAAACGCAGGTGTGGAGACATAGCGTTAATGTGTTTGGAGCTGTTTGTTGGATTTACGTGCTGCTGTGGTGTTTTGTTACCTTCTCACAAATAAAGCTGTAAAAAGAAAAGGAGCCGTGTTTCTTCCATTGGTACTATCTTGTTTTGCTGAAATCTGAACAGCTGCTAGTTGCCTTTGCTGCAGGGGCAGAGGGGAAGGCCATTTCAAAGCAAACCATTTCTAAGTGGATAGGCCATTGCATTCTTTTCTGCTGTAAGCACCATGGAAAACATACCCCACAGGGGATAACGCCCCATTCCACCAGGGCCACATCTACTTCTACGTCCTTTCTCAGAGGTGTTCCTACCAGGGACGTCCTAGAAGCTGCTACCTGGAGTTCTGTACATACCTTCACCAAGCATTACCACTTGCCAATTTTTTCTAAATCCAGAGCTGGTTTTGCCACTGCAGTCTTGCAGGGCCTAATAGGTAGTCCTAACGCTCAGTAGCTGCCTCCTCCCTTCCTTAGCTTTGGGAATCTACCCAAATGTGATAACTGCAACAGTGAAACATGAAGAACATTGTACAGTTGTGTACACTTACCATAAATGTAGATGTTCGAGTATATTCACTGTTGCAGTTTTGGTTACCCTCCCTCCAGCCCACCCTGACTTCTATTGGCTATATCTCTCTTCTTGTTTACTATGCTTAAGCTTTCTGCTGTATTTGCTTTTTGTTGGAGGTGAAACCTTGTATTTAATTGCTTCCCATTATGAGGACACCTGACATCTGGGGGAAGAAAAACTGATGTAATGGCGCCGGCTGCATGCTTTATACCCCGGACTACCAGACGTAATGGAAGATGAGACAGCAACCAATGCAGTACCCAAGACTTTGATAATCAGGCCGACTGACGGCTGCCTGCAAGCAGATAACCCAAATGTGATTACTGCAACGGTGTACACTCAAACATCTACATTTATGTAAGTGTACACAACTGTACTTTTTCCTGACTGGTTCTCCTCCGATATCCTTGGATCAGAACCGGTCTAGGAGCTAAAGTGTTGGCGTCAGATCTGAGGAGGGGTGGGTTTGTCTCCGGTGTTGTCAGATCCATCCCTCTTTCTCGAAGATTCGTCCCTAGACAGTTTGGGTACATTTCTCCCCTTAAGACTCCAATCCGAGGGTGGCCATAATCTACTTTCCTCAGAAGCGTCGGCTCCAAGGTAACGGGTCAAGGCTTCTCCTGGGCCTTCGGCCTACGAGGTGGTAGGGCTTTTTCTCTCCAGAGAGAACCATCCTCATTTCGGATCCCACGCCTTTACTCTGAGTTGGTCAGGCCTATTCCACAAGGACAGCCAGTTCCAGCAGGCCTCCAGACAGTTCAGTAGAGGAGTTTTCCCTCTCTTCCGATACCTTTCCAGAACATCCCACAGAAGACTCGCCGGAAGAGGATGTGTGAAAGCAGACACACACACTTCCCCTTGGAGTCTCTCACTGAGGACACCGATTTTGATGAAGAAGGATCCCCCGATCACCACTGGATGACATCTCGTTTGGAAATATTCTAGAGATCCTGAAGCAAGAAGGCGGTTTGTCATCCCAAGCTCCTTCTCCCGACGAAGCAGTGTTCTTGGAGGCTTTTGGGTTCTAGCCCGTCTATGTTTTTGGTCCCGTCCCCCACAGCAGACTAACTGACCTGGTTTCTTACCAGACATGAAAGGAGCCAGATACTGTTGAGGCCATTCCCACTTGCCCTGACAAATTTTTAGAACCACCTGCAGACAGACCCCACTGCAGCAAAGGAGTTCAAGTTGATGAGATGGTGGTGGTGGCAGCCACTAAGAAGGAGCTAGCAGATCAGAGCTGTGCTGTCCATCCTCCCAGTAGAGAGTCTGGAGTGTTGGACAGATTTGGAATGTGGGTGTTTGCCTCAGCTTCCTTCGCACTGAGGTTACGTAATTATCTGGCATATTTTATTAGACTACATAGTGATTTGACTAAAGAACTTTTAAATACACTGAGTCCATGTCTGCTGAGGATTTCAAGGGAACATCCTCTCAACTGGCCACACTTTTATCCTTATCATTCGTTTCAATGAGGTTAGTCTGTCACACAGCTCAGAGTACCTCACGAGCAGCCGGTTCTGGCATTGCCATAAGGAGCCATTCTTGTATGTGACTTTGCAGAGCCGTTTAAGACATCTTTTACCAACGCCCCAACCGATGAAACTTACTTGTTTAGGCCATCAGTGAAGGATATGCTGACCTGCAGTGGAAACGATGGAAAGACCCTGTCTGCTGTAGCAATCAAATTTTTTATGCTTTAGTGGACCCTCTCTAGGAACCAGAGAGACAGTAAGAAAATGTAATTCC
Source organism: Protopterus annectens (assembly GCF_019279795.1). Classification (NCBI taxonomy): domain Eukaryota; kingdom Metazoa; phylum Chordata; order Ceratodontiformes; family Protopteridae; genus Protopterus; species Protopterus annectens. The sequence goes on from NC_056750.1 coordinate 236,074,324, forward strand.
ACAAATCTCCGGGTCCATTCCAGGATTCATGTGGAGAAAATACGTCCAGCGGCAGAGGGGGAAATTTTAATGGCGGACATCACCCTAAAGGCAGAGGAGGCCCGCAAAACTAGGGCTTTAGAATTTCATTTTTGAATAGGCCCTATCAGGGGTCCTATAGTGCTGCTCGACTGCCCTAGGGCATTTGGTGGTCGATTAGATGTTCTTCGTTCCCCATTGCTGCAGTCCTTACTATTGGGTATAGTCCGCGTCCAGTCGGCCCGAATACCAGAGTATAAGGCTGACGTCGGTCAGGGCGCATTAGACTGACGTCAGTACGTCAGGGTACTAATGCGCATGACCGACGTCATATCCTTAGTCTTTTTTGCCGCATGGTCCGATGCAGAAGCAGTTTTGCGAGTGCAGGTTGGCGTTCTGAAATATTTCCGAAACCGGAGTTTCAGACCGAAACAGAGTTGGCTAAGTACCCGTTGGGGAACATTTTGGTTTTTCTTGCCTCGGTATTTAACCGGATGTCAGAAAAAGTGAATAACTGTATTTCTTGTGGGAAACAGATACCTCATAGGGATTACCATACCTTGTGTATACCTTGTTTAGGGCCTGAGCACGGCGTTGTTGGTTGCGCTCTTGTGCTAGGTTTAACAAACGCACTATTAAGAGGAGGTTAGACTGTGCCAGGTTAGTGTTTGGGAAGCGTTGCAATTATAAAATGCCGTCGGATGCTCCGGCGCCGCTTCCAAGAAGCGCAAGGACAAAACAGCGAAGCCTAGGGTTGATGAACCGCAGTCCCGGACGCCGGTTCTTTAGAAGGCTCAGTGGAGCCAGAGGTTTTGCCAGGAGTTTCCATGGAGTCTCAGGCAGAAACTTTACTGTTACAGGATGTGCCTTCTCAGGAGGTAGGCCAGGCTGAGGGGCTTCTCAGGTAACTGTTCTTCCCTCTCTTCCCAAGGTAGTTAGAGCCTCTCCTTCTGTTGCCAAAACTTCTTTGAGAGGTAGGCCTAGTTCAGCTTCAGTGGGGGCTTCTCCTAGCATTTCGGGTTCTGTACCTAAGAAACATATGCTTAAAATGGCAGAAGATTTGATTACTATGATTAGAGGTTCTATGCCCCGCCTGATAAGAGGCCTAGGGTGGAACCGAGTTTGATAGTTTTGAACAGTGTTCAGAGGCTTCAGAGTCTTCTGCAGAAGACTTGCAGGAGTATCCTACTTATTCTGATTCTGATGTGGATGATTCCACTCCTACAGCTTCTCCTCCTGAGGATTTCTCATTTTCAGAGACTCTGCATTCCATGAGGGAGCACTTTAAATGGGAAGGCCAGGATTACTCTGATTCTAGGAAAAGGCTTAGGGAATTCTTGTTTTTACCCCAGCATAGGCCCTTAGCTATTCCTCCTGTGTTGAATGTGGTGGAAGATGTTTTTGCAGAGGCTTCACTGAACCCTGACTCTTTGCCTCCTGCTCCTGTTAAGCCTGATAGGTATTATAGGGTGCCCAAGCTCATAAGTATTTGTTTAAGAGTCCTAGGGCGGACCCAGAAACTATTTCTCAAGGGCCTAAAGGTGTTAAGGCCTCTGTGGTTAAAAATCCTGTTCCCACTGATAAAGAGGCAAGGGCTTTGGATAGGTGGGGAAAGAAAGTGTATACTACTTCCACTCTAGCCATGTGGTCGGTGAATTGTCAGTTTCACATGCTAAAATATCAGAATTATCTCCTTTCACAATTAAAATCTAAGGTGGATGCTTTGGCGGAAGGTATTGAGTGTAAAGAGTTGCTGGATTTGGTTCATGTGTCTGAACAAGTGGGTAAGCATTCTTTGCAATGTGGTTTTGATGCTGTACAGGCCTCCTCGAGGGTGGCTGCTACTAGTTCTGTTCTTCGCAGGCATGCCTGGTTGAAGGATCAGAATTTAGCTGAGCATGTTAAGACAAGGATTTTGGATGCTCCTTTACAGTCTGATGTGTTGTTTGGATCGCCTGTGGAAGCAGTTTTAAAGAAAATGGAAGACAAAGCTAAGTCTATGCAAACTGTTAAAGATTTTTGCAGGTGCAGCCACCAAGTTTAGTAGAAATTGGCCTGCTAAGGGGTGGACATATCCTGCTTATGATTCCCAGTCTAGGGGTAGGTCTAGACGTGGTAGGGGCAGAGCTCAAGGTTCTTTTAGGCCTAGAACAGGGAGTTCACCTGCTCAGACGTCTGGTGAGGGCAGGGGTCAGTCCTTTCGTAAACAGACCCAATGACCTGTCTTTTCAGCTGCCAGTAGATTCTCGTCTGGCAGCTCCTTTGGGAGGAAGACTGTCTCTTTTCAAAGAAAATTGGGATTTAATTACTCAAGACAAATGGGTGTTGGATATCATTCACCACGGTTACAGATTTTATTTCCATACAATGCCCCCTTTCAAAGGCATGCCAGACGTTCCTCCTCCACAAAGAAAGGAGGCTCACAAGCAAGTTTCTCAGTTACTCGGATGGGGCCATTCAGCCAGTCCCTGTATCAGAAAGGGGCCTAGGATTTTATTCTCGCCTGTTCCTAGTACCAAAGAAGGGGAACACGTGGAGACCAATTTTGGATTTATCTCTCCTCAACACTTTTCTGGACATTCCCAAGTTCAAGATGTTGACGTTACAACAGCTTTTACCTCTGCTGGGCAAAGATCACTGGATGGTAACTTTAGATCTCAAGGAAGCTTACCTTCATGTGCCTATAAGGCTAAGTTGCAGGAAGTATCTGCGGTTTCGAGCTGGAAATTCTCATTATCAGTTCTCTGCATTGCCCTTTGGCTTATCTACTGCCCAGAGTATTCACAAAGGTTCTGGCTCCAGTGATAGCTTACTTCAGGCTTCAAGGAATTCAAATCTATCCTTACTTGGACGACTGCCTGATTCTGGCTCAAGAAAAGGAAGACCTTCTACAACATCTGGAATATGTTATAGCAGTGCTAAGATGCCTAGGGTATTCTGTGAACGAAATAAAGTCCAGTCTAGTACCCTCTCAAGACATGTGCTTTCTGGGTGTGAGACTGAATACAGCAGCCCAGATGGCCTTTTTAACCCCGGACAAACAAAAGAGTCTGTCACTTTACTTCCATCAACTATCTCATCAGTCCGTGCTGACTGCAAGGACAGTCCTTCAAGCATTAGGGTTCATGGCATCTTGTATTCTGGTGCTTCCCAATGCCAAACTGCATATGAGGAAGCTACAATGGTATCTCAAAATGTATGGACACAGCACTGCCAGGATTTGGACACTGTCATTCAAATAATACCTTGCCTTCAAAAAGAATTTTTGTGGTGGGCTCAGGAATGTCACCTAAACAAGGGACTCTCTGTGACCCGGCCAGAGGCGAGTCAGATTTTAACGACAGATGCCTCGGACATTGCTTGGGGAGCTCATCTAAATGGAAAGTGGATACAAGACAAGTGGCCTGCCAGACTACAGCATCTACATATCAATATGAAGGAGATGTTAGCAGTCCAGTTTGCATTAATGGCTTTCAAGGAGTTACTTCTTCCAGGGCAGGTGTTGATTCTAACAGACAACACAACTGTCATGTGGTACATCAACAAACAAGGGGAACACATTCTTATCCTCTATGCAGGCAAGCAATGATTTTATGGGAGACTGCTAGGCTTGCAACTAACTCTTCAGGCAAGGTTTCTGCCAGGAGCACAGAACTCCTTAGCAGATGTGTTAAGCAGACAAATCATGGATCCCCACGAGTGGAAACTGGATCTTCATGTATTTCAAAAATTGACAGTGTCATGGGGAACTCCAGACATAGATCTGTTCGCTTCTCCACTAAACCACCAGCTGCCACAGTATTGCACAAAGGGGTTTCATCACACAGCTTGGAAAGTGGATGCTCTGTCTTTCAGTTGGAAAAACCTTCATGTGTATGCCTTTCCTCCTCTGCCTCTTCTTCCACAGGTACTATTAAAGGTCAGACAAGACAGGCCAAGGATGATTTTGATAGCTCCAGATTGGCCTCGCAACACTGGTACCCACTACTACGGAGTCTGGTAAGGAAGCCTCCATGGCCTTTACCTCTGATTCCTCATCTGTTATCTCAGAAGGATGGTCATCTGCTCAATGTCAAGCTTCACTCTCTTCATCTAACAGCCTGGCATATTCTGTGTTGAAACACAGCAGGTCTCAACTTCCTCAACAAGTTTTAAATGTGATTATGGAAGCTAGAAGACCTAGTACAAGGAAAGTGTACGCAGAAAAATGGAAGAGATTTTTATTTTGGAGTACAGCAAAGAATTTGCAGGTTTCTGAGCCTAATTTGAGTGTGGCTCTTCAATATCTTACTGAGTTATTGGACAAAGGTTTGTCCTTCTCTTCCATTAAGATTCATGCTGCAGCAATTTCAGCTCACTATGATTGTGACCCGCCATTGTTTTCGCACCCTTTGTTCAAGCAGTTTCTTAGAGGAGCAAAGAATATAAGACCCCCACGTAGAGCTCCTACTCCTGCTTGGGATCTCAATTTTGTGTTGGAAAAACTTACTCTACAACCTTTTGAGCCTGCGGCTACTGCTGAATTGAAATACTTGTCATGGAAGACTGCTTTTCTGTTGGCTATTACTTCTGCAAGAAGGGTGTCTGAGTTGCAGGCCCTTATGGCAGTAGAGCCATTTTGATTTTCCATAAGGATAGGGTATCATTACGTACTAATCCTTCCTTTATGCCTAAGGTGGTTTCTAGTGTGGCTTTAAACCAAACTATTCATTTGCCTACTTTTTATGCAGACCCCCAAAATAAAGGGGAAAAGATTTTGCACACTTTAGATGTACACAGGCAATTGCGTTATTATTTAAGCAGGACTAAGGATTTCAGGCAGTCTCAGCAGTTGTTTGTTTCTTTTGCTTTGAGTTCACAGGGCAAGCCTGTGTCAAAACAAACTATTTCTAGGTGGATTGGCTTTTGCATTGCATTTTGTTATTCCCATCATGGCAAGGAGATTCCAGCTGGGATTAGGCCTCATTCCACTAGGGCTACTGCCACTTCAACAGCATTTCTAAGGGGTGGCAACTAAGGATATTTTGGAAGCAGCTACTTGGAGTTCAGTGCATACTTTCTCTAAGCATTATCACCTTCCTATCTACTCTAAGTCTAGGGCTGGTTTTGCCACAGCTGTTTTGCAAGGCATGTTGTCAGCTCCTGCTTCTTTATGATTTGCCAGCCTCCCTTACCTCTGCTTTGGGATTCTACCCAATAGTAAGGACTGCAGCAATGGGGAACGAAGAACATAGTACAGTTTTGTACCTACCATAAATGTAGATGTTCGAGGATCCCCATTGCTGCAGTCCAATTTACCCTCCCTCCTTCCCCTCTGTGTTTAGGGGTGGTTGTGTAGGTGAGGTTACATGCTTATATTTTTGTATATATTCTTGTATATATTGTACATATTTTTGGTGCAGGTATTTTGGGCCTTGTCTTTTTAGGGTCTTCTGACATCTGGGGCAAGAAAAGACTGAGGATATGACGTCGGTCATGCGCATTAGTACACTGACGTCAGTCTAATGCGCCCTGACCGACGTCAGCCTTATACTCTGGTATTCGGGCCGACTGGACGCGGACTATACCCAATAGTAAGGACTGCAGCAATGGGGATCCTCGAACATCTACATTTATGGTAGGTACAAAACTGTACTTTTTGCACCTAAATGCCTGGAAAAACATCATAAATGATTCGTTGGTGCTAATAATAATATCCGGTGGATATTTCATACCATTTTCTCTTCTTCCGCATTGTTAAAAGAAGAAACTTCCCAATGTTTAACCCAGTCAGAGGAAGGCTGCAGCATAAGAAATTCAAAATTGCTAGAAAAGTCATCTAAAGGTCCCACCAGACCAAACAGGATTTGGAACTTATTCACACCTTTTAGTGCAAAAGAAAACGGGACCTCAGACCCATTTTGGAGCTAAGGAGATTGAATCAGTATGCAAAGAAAGCAAAGTTCGAATGATCACTGTTCAGTCCATTCTGCCTTTTCTACACAAGGGTGATTGGATGTGCTGAGGAGATCTTCAGGATGTGTATCATCATATCAAAATAGACAGATCTAGAAGACATCTCTGCTTTCAGCTGGGAGACAGTCATTACCAGTTCAGAGCTCTGCCCTGTACTCACCACAGCCAAATGCATGGCAGTAGTTGCAACTCACTTGAGACTGAAGGGATTCCAGGTGTTTCAATATCTAGACGACTGGCTTCTAACCATCCCATTCAAACATCAACTTCAGCATGCCAGGGACTATTTGTTCCAGATTTCCAACTCCTTTGGCATTACAATAAATCTCACAAAATCGAATCATGCTCCAGTTCAGAGGCTGGAATTCATCAGGACAGTTTTAAACACTTCTACACAAATAGCATCCTTGCCTATCTGTCAGGAGTCAAATTCAGGCTATTCTCTCGTAATCATTTCCCCAGCAAAATTTGTGCTTCAGTCTTTGGGGTCAACGGCAGCTGCAATAGTAACACTTCTCTAGCATGCTTCTTTATGCAAGTTCTCCAATGGACTCTAGCTGTACGGTGGGCCATTCTTATATATCAACCCCTGTCTTTTCAAGTAAAACTCACCTGGATTTGCAAGCAACACATTTGCTTGTGGATACAATTGGATGATAGTTTTCTGGACAGACCTATGTCCTACCGAACCTAGTAGCCATAGTGACCACAGATGCTTCTCAGTTGGGGGGGGGGGGGGGGCATTTCTTGGGAAGAACTGTCCAAGACATGTGGTCCCCCCAAGGACTAAGTTATATATCAGTATCCTAGAAATGAGAACAGTGCTAGCGTTGCAGGCATTTCAAGATGCTCTCCCATTGTGGACTGTTATAGTTGAAACAGACATGTTTGTAGTTTGGTACACCCATAAACACGGAGGAACCAAATTGTACTCCCTTTTGCAGAGGGGCCATGAGGGTTTGGGAATGGGCAGTCTCATCAAACTGTTTTCTTATTGCAACACACATTCTGGGGAAAAAACAGCGTGCTTGCAGACAAACTAAGCAGATGCATTCTGATGCTTCACGAGTGGTGTCTCACTCAGGCTGTAGCAAATGTGATTTTCAGGCACTGGACCAATCTTGCTGTGACCTATTTTACCACTCCTCTCAACAGCAAGTGCAGCAAGTACCTCGCTCTAATCATCCCTCAGGGAGAGTCACTAGAGATGCTCTTCTTCATGCTTTTGTCCTTCTGGTCTGCTGTATGCTTACCCTCCTTTTCCTGATTCCAAAGTCTTTGCAGAAATCAAGTAGGCTGAAGAGCTTGGTAATCTTCATTGCCCCATTTCGGCCTCTGCAAGTATGGTTCCCCTTTTCTAGGGTCTCATCTTCATTGTCCTCCATGAATACTGGAACCCACTCAGCATCTCCACTCACCCATCAGTGATTCAACACACAAACATTCAAGCTCTCAAGTTGTCCTCGTGGTTTCTCCCTTTCCAGTAATAGTTGACAGTCCAGGCTTTCTTCATTGGTTCGTGACATTCTCTTGGCTTCTCAAAAGGAGTCCACCAAAAAAATTTGTAGAAGCAAGTGAAAAAGGTTCTCTGTTTGGGCATGAGATAATTACATTGGTCCTTCATCAGTTTCGCTATTCAGTTTTTGACAACTCATTTCAAAGATGGTGCTAGTTTCTCTATAGTTAAACTTCTGTTGGCAGCTATTTCAAGTTTCCACACAGGGAATGGATCTTTTTCCTTGGCTTCCTCTAGATTATGTAAAGCTTTTATGAAAGGCATTTTTCTGCTAAGGACTCTAATAAAGGATCCTTCACCTCCTTAGGATATTACGGTAGTACTTGAAGGTTTGAAAAACACACACCTTTTGAACCCTCAGACAAATCTGACTTAAAATTTTTGTCATGGAAGACAGCTTTCTTGGTAGCTATTACTTTGGCTGAAAGAATTTCTGAACTCCAGGCTGTTTCAGCAAAAACTGCTTGCATTATTTTCCACAAAGATAGGGTTTCTTTGCAGATTGCACCTTATTTTTTTTAGGTGCATAGGTAGGTACTAGGCTATTAGCCCTAGGGCCTATATAAGCCTAGCCAAAAAGGTACCCTGGCTTTCGCCACCCAAGAAAATTATTTTCCTATGCCCCTGTCGAGCAGAGCCGCAGAAGTGATCCCTGGGGTGAATTTCCTATTTCCCATCCAATCATCAAGATTTATCTTGGAGTGCTAATGAGGAGCTTGGTTTGACATAGATAAGTAGTCTGTTCCAGAGTATGGGAAGTCTGGGACAGGAATCTATCCCTCCAGCATGTTCTGTTTATTGTGGTGACAAGGTTTAGGTCCCTAGAGCGTGTAGCTCGGAGGGATTGGGATTTCTTTAAGTGGAGCATGTCCAACAGCTCTAGGTTTGACATAGCTTTGTATGTTAGGTAGAGATCACCTCTGAGTAGGCGATATGCGAAGGAGTAAAGCTGGAGTTTTTTGAGACTGTCTGGGTAGGGCATCTGTTTGAGGCCAGTAATCCTCTTTGTGAGGTATTTCTGTGACCTTTCCAGTTGTAGATGTCTTGTGAGGTACATACCAAAAGGGGCATTGTACTCTATAATGGGTCTAATGAGTGATAAGTAGAGGGGAGCAATGACCTCTTTTTTTCTGGATGAGAAACCTTTTGTGATGAGGTGTGCCACGTCGAAGGATTTCCTGACCACTGTGGCGATGTGATTATCAAAGGAGAGACTACTGTCCACCTGTGTCCCAAGGTCTCTTATCACACTTTTGGCGTTAAGTAACTACCACTTATGTGGTAGTTCATGGGTACAGAGTTTTTTACCAAAGGGGATGACAATACACTTATTAGCATTGAGCTTCAGACCATGGCACTGACACCAGGCGTCTGTCTCAGTGAGGCCCTTTTGTAGAGTCCACATCGTTAGGAGTTTTGATTATGGCTCTTAGTTTGCGGTCATCTGCAAACTTTGTTAGCCAAAGACCTTCTGTGTTAGCCTGTACTTCAGAGAAGTAGATACCAAACAGGAGAGGACCCAGGACTGAACCCTGTGGTACTCCACTTGTCACTGGTCTGAAGTCGGATTTGGAGTCTGCTACTTTCACAGTGTGGGTTCTGTCCGTGAGCCAGTTAACAGCCCATCTTGTGACATAGGGATTTATACCTAGTTTAGTGAGCTTATCTATAATTCCAGAATGGGTGATGGTGTCGAAAGCGTTGGTGAGATCTAGATAAGCTGTGTGAACCACCTTACCCTCATCTATGGCTTTGGTGACTACTTCAAAGAAGTCAGTCAGGTTTAGGAGACATGATCTTCCTTACAAACCCGAACTGGGTAGGGTCCAGAGTTTGGAGATTACCAATGTGTTTATGAGTTCCATGATGATAAGATGTTCTTCATGTTTCACTGTTGCAGTCATTACATTTGGGTAATCTGCTGGCAGGTTGCCCTCAGTCGGCCTGAATTCCAAAGTCTTGGGTCCTGCGTCTGTTGCTGACTTCTCTTCCATGACGTCAGGTCATCAGGGGTATAAAGCATGCAGCCGACACCATTTTCTTTAGTCTTTCTTGCCGCACAGTGCCCGAAGCAGAAGCATTTCGCAAGTGCCGGTCTGCCGACTACTGAAATATTCGAGTTTGAGTTTCAGGACCGAAGTCTTCACTAAAGCTAAGTACCCCATTAGGGAAACTTTTTTTCTTGCTCTTTACCAATGTCAGAAAAAAATAATAATTGTATTACTTGTGGGAAGCAAATACCTCATAAGGATTTCCATTTATACTGTATTCCTTGCCTAGGCCCTGATCACAACGTGCCTGGTTGTCTGTTTTGTGCTAGATTTAACCAACGCACTGTTAAGCGTCGGTATATTTTTGCATCTAAGTATTTTGGAAACGGAATTAACTACCCAGAAATGTCGTCTGATAGCAATTCGACTACAGGAGTACATAAAAAATGCAAAGAAAAGGACAGTGAAAGGCAGTCGAGATCCAAAACCAACAACAAAGCTTCTCCTAAACCAGTCGCTGGTACTCAGTGAGGCGCTTTCGCAGCCCCTGATACCCGCTACCTTCAAGTCGCAGGCCTCTACCGACACCCATGTGGAGTCCGGCATGCCGCAAGATACTCAAAGTATTGGACAGACAGATGCATCTCCCTCAGATGGGTCCAGAGCCGCTGAGCAGGCACCAGCTTCTGAGGGTGTATTCAGACCTCAACATTTCTATATCAAACCGATGAAAGCTGCAAAACCTAAGGCAAAGACACCTTCTAAAACTAAAAAAAACGATGCCTGAGCCACGTGCACAGGTCTCTATGCCTAAAAACAGATGATCAAATGGCTGAAGACTTTATTACCGTGATCAGGGGTACCCATCCCCCTCCAGATAAGAGGCCTAGGCAAGACACTGACTCTTCAGATCAAGTTTCTATTTCTTCTGATTCCTCTTCTGATCAGGAATTATCTTTACCTCCCTAGGAGGATTCTGATGCTGAGGAGTCTATTCCATCTGCATCTCCTCCTGAGGATTATTCATTTGGAGAAACCTTGCATATTTTGAGGGAGCACTTTCACTGGGAGAGTCAGGACTTCTCAGAATCAAAAAAGAGGCTCAGGGATTTCCTTCTCCCTCAGCACAAGCCTTTAACCATTTCCTCTGTTTTAGACATTGTGGATGATGTGTTTTCAGAGTCAAGCCTGACCCCTGACTCCTTACCTATGGCTCCCAGTAAGCCTGACGGGTATTACTGGGTCCCTGACTCTCATAAATTTTTATTTAGAAAACCTGCTGCTGATCCTGAAACTATTTCACAGGGTCCAAAAGGAGTTAAGGCCCCAACAGCAAAAAACCCTACCCCCTCCGACAGAGATTCAAGGGCACTGGACAGATGAGGAAAAAAGTTTATACATCTGCAACCTTGGCAATCAGGGCCTTAAACTGTCAATTTCATATGCTTAAGTACCAACAACATGTTATGGGATTGCTGAAACAGAAAATGATGATTTCAGAATGTGCAGAAAATAAGGAATTGCTGGAATTATTGCATGCAGCTGAACAAGTTGGAAAGCATACTTTGCAATGTGGTTTTGATTCTTTAGAGGCTTCCTGCAGGGCCGCAGTTACTGGATCTGTGATTAGGAGGCATGCCTGGTTAAAAGAACAAAATTTGCCTGATCATGTTAAAGCTAAATTGCTAGATGCACCTTTTACAGCATGATTCTCCGTTTGGTGTTAAGGCAGAAGAGGTTTTAAAGAAAATGGAAGACAAAGCTAAGTCTATGCAAACTGTTAAAGATTTTTTACAAGTGCAGCCACCTAGATTCAGTAGACACTGGCCTACAAAAAATTGGTCCTTTCCTGTGTCAGACAAATCTCAAAGGGGCAAATCCAGACGTCCTAAGGGTTCCAAGCCCAAGACTCATACAGGTCAAAGCAATGGGGCGCATCCACCTCCAAATCTGGAGGAGATAAAGCGCAAACCTGCAGAAAGTAATCCCAATGACTTCTCTCTGCCTACACCAAGCACTTATCTTTTGGCAGCACCCATAGGGGGAAAATTAGCACATTTTGCTCAAAATTGGTACTTAATAACCCAGGGCAAGTGGGTACTAAACATCGTATCACAGGGATGCAGATTCCATTTCCACACTCTGCCAATGACAAATGGTTGGCCAGATCTGCCAAAAAGACAATGGGCAGAGGCACAGAAACAGGTTACGTCCCTCATGGATATGGGGGGCCATTCAGACAATACCAGAACAGGAAAAAGGACAAGGTTTTTACTCAAGATTGTTTTTGGTACCCAGAAAGGACAAGGCCTGGCGGCCAATACTGGATTTATCGATTTTGAACACATACCTGGACATTCCAAAATTCAAAATGCTCACCTTGCAACAGCTTCTGCACTTGCCTGCCACCAGTAATTGCATTTTGCATACCAAGAAGTATTCAAATATATCCTTACTTGGACGACTGTCTCATTCAAGCAGAGAACAAGGACACTCTGCTATGACATTTGGCGTTTGTGAAAAGGATTGTAACATGCCTGGGGTACACAAACGAAAAGAAATCACAACTGGTACCCTCTCAAAATATAACATTCCTTGGTGCAAGCTTGAATACAACTGCCCAGATGGCTTACATTCACGCCAGACAAACAAAGGCAACTGACTACTTACTTCACACTGATGGCAACAAAAACCCAATCTTCTGCAAAACAAATTCTGCAGGCTCTGGGCTTCATGGCATCCTGCATCGTACTAATTCCATATGCAAGACTGCACATGAGGAAACTTAAGTGGTGCCTTAAAAGTTTATGGAGTCAACATTCACACAGTCTGGAAACAATAATTCCTCTTATTCCCTGCCTGCAACAGGAGTTTCTGTGGTGGGCAAAGGCCTGTCACCAAAACATGGGACGGCCTTTCACTCTACCCCCTGCCAGCCAAACCTTAACATGCATCAGATTATGCCTGGGGGGCCCACATGGCAGGAAGATGCATTCAGGGCATATGGGCACCAAATCAAATGCATCTACATATCAACCAGAAAGAGATGCTAGCTGTGCAAAATGCCCTAATAGCCTTCAAGGACTTACTTCATCCAGGACAACTACTGATAAAGATGGACAACACCACAGTCATGTGGTATATAAAAAAAGCAAGGGGGGCACACATTCATACCCCATTTGCAGATTAGCCATGGCATTGTGGGACACAGCTTTTACCTACCAAATAAATCTTCAAGCTCAATTCCTGCCAGGAAAACAAAACACTCTGGCAGATGATTTAAGCAGAAACCTTATTGATCCTCACGAGTGGAAACTAAATCCACAAGTCTTCAGCATGATAGCAGAGAAATGGGAGAGCCCAGACATAGACCTGTTTGCCTCTTCTCAAAATTATCAACTGAAAATATTCTGCACAAGGATTTATCACAGACAAGAATGGAAAGTGGACGCCCTATCCTTCAGTTGGAAAAACCTATCAGTCTACGCCTTTCCTCCTCTGCCTCTTCTACCCAAGGTCCTCCTAAAAGTCAGACAAGAGAAGCCAAAGATATTATTTGCCCCAGACTGGCCCCGCCAATACTGGTACCCAATCCTAAGGAACTTGTCTCTACCCAGCTTGGATCTTGCGCCAAAAACCACAACTACTGTCCCAGCAAAATAATCAGATCCTGCACGATCAACTACAGACTCTGAACCTGGCAGCATGGCTGATCCTGTAGTCATACAGACGACACCTCTCAGTAAAGCTGTGATGGATGTCATTTTGGAAGCCAGAAGGCCTAGTACTAGAAAATCTTATGCTGACAAATGGAAGAGATTCTGTGCTTGGAATAGAGCACAAGGCTCTGATACAGCGGAACTGCATATTCCTCAGATATTACAATACTTAACTGAGATGCTTGACAAGGGCCTATCTTTCTCATCAATCAAAATCCATGCCTCTGCCATTTCGGCTCATTACAATACAGAGCCACCAATCTTTTCTCATCCTTTACTAAAGCAGCATCTTAGAGGAGGCAGAAATTTAAGGCCCCCAAGAAGATCACCATAACCTGCATGGGACCTCAATTATATGTTGGAAAAGCTCACCCTGCCTCCATTTGAACCAGCTGCTACCACTGATATAAAGTTCTTATCATTGCTTCTAGCAATTACTTCAGCAAGAAGAGTTTCAGAGCTACAGACCCTCATGGCTGTAGAGCCTTTTGTCATATTTTACCCAGGCAGGGTGTCTCTGAGGACAAATCTTACTTTTTATGCCTAAGGTAGTTTCCAGTGTGGCTCTTAACCAAACAATTCATCTGCCAACTTTTTATTCAAATCCGAAGAACAAAGGGGAGAGAATTCCGCATTCCTTGGACGTACACAGACCGCTAAGATTCTACTTGAGCAGGACTAAAGCTCTAAGAAAAAATGCGCAATTACTAGTGTCATATGCTGCAGGATTAGAAGGAAAGGCTATTTCAAAGCAGACAATTTCAAAGTGGATAAGCCATTGCATCCGTTTCTGCTACTTAACCATGGCAAACGTGTGCCCAAGGGCATTAAGTCTCACTCCACCAGGGATGCAGCTACTTCAGCAGCCTTTCTCAGAGGAGTACCAAGCAAGGACATTCTAGTGGCTGCTACTTGGAGTTCTGTTCACACCTTTACAAAGCATTACCCTTTGCCTCTCTACTCTAAGTCCAGGGCAGGCTTTGCCACTGCAGTGCTGCAGGGCTTTATAGCCTCACCTAATGCATTTTAGCTCCAGCCTCCCAATCATAGCTTTGGGATTCTACCCAAATGTAATGACTGCAACAGTAAAACACGAAGAACATAGTACAGTTGTGTACACTTGCCATAAATGTAGATGTTTGAGTGTATTCACTGTTGCAGTCCACGTTACCCTCCCGCCATCTCCCAGTCATTCTACAGTTTATCTTGCCTTCTCTATCTTCTATAACCTATGTGATGTATTTGCTTGTAGATGAAGGTAAAGTTTATATTGATGCATATGTATATATATATATATATATATATATATATATATATATATATATATATATAAAATATTGCTACCTTTTTGGGAACCTGACATCGGGGGCAAGAAAAACTAAAGAAAATGGCGTCGGCTGCATGCTTTATACCCCTGACAACCTGACTTCACGGAAGAGAAGACCGCAACCGACGCAGGACCCAAGACTTTGGAATTCAGGCCAACTGAGGGCAACCTGCCAGCAGATTACCCAAATGTTTTGACTGCAACAGTGAATACACTCTAACATCTACATTTATGGTAAGTGTGCACAACTGTACTTTCCATGGCCTTGCAGATCAGTCTCTTCAAGCTAATGGGGCGGTACTTCCTGGGGTCCGTCGTGGCTCCCCCTTTGTGGAGTGGGATAACCGTCGTGGTGCGCCATTCAGCAGGCACAAAGCCTGAGGTGAGGCTATGATTGAACATGGTACTGCCATTTCATTCTGTAATTCGTGTAGAATGCAGCCTGGGATATTGTCAGGTCCCATGGATGCTGGGTTCTTGGCTTTGGAGAGTGTTTTTTACCTGTGCAGCTATGATTACAGGAACTTTACATTCTTCTGGTATAGAGATGGGTCCACTAGGGGGTGGGGGTGGGGGGGGGGGTAAAGTTATCACTGAACCTATTTGCCAGGATGTTGGCAATATCAGTTGGTTCTGTATATTTAGTGCCATTGTGTGAAGTTGGCTTTGGAAAAGTTTTTTACGGTGGTTTCCCTAATTGAGGGTGAAGGCGGGATGTGGATGTCTAGGGTGATTAGCTTGCGGTCGGATCTGACCAACGAGGAATTGACCTCTGGTGTGGAACACTGGTTGCCCATGTTGGTAATGACCAGGTCTAGGATATTGCTGCCCCTGGTGGTGGTGTGAATAAGTTGATCCAAGGCATTGGAATTTATGAATTCCAGAAAACGTTGAGCAAAAGAGTTGGTACATGAGTAGTTTTCCCAGATGTTCATGTTTCACTGTTGCAGTCATTACTCTTGGGTTATCCTGCTGGCAGGCTACCCTCAGTCGGCCAGAATTCCAAAGTCTAGGTCCGGCGTCGGTTGCTGTCGCCTCTTCCCTGACATCAGTTATTATTATTATTATTATTAGGATGTTGGGTTGTACCCTAATACTTTCCAGTGCATGAAGAAATGAGGAGTGGGAATCCTGGGGCATGGTGGGGGGGGGGATCTGTAGCAAGCTACAATTTGGATTGCAGTCTTGCCCAGAGTTAGTTGCACTTGGATAATCTTGGATACATTATGCTGTGCAAACTAGCCTGGAGGTGTGGATATCCTTAATGAATATGGACACACCTCCACCTTTATTGCTTCGTTCCGGGTTAGGTGGCCGAAAGGTGTGGTATGAATTATAGCCTGGTAACCCAAGGGTGCTCTCTGGAGCTTTGAACCAGGTCTGTGTCACTGTACAGATGTTGATGATCTCAATTTTAAGGAGTGCCTCGAGTGAGTGCATTTTGAGGTTTAGACTTTCAGCATTGAGTAGCATTACCCTCAGATTTTGGTTGCTTGTACCTGTTACAGTGGTGAATTTGTCATTTGAACCTTGCCTAAAAAGACACTATAGGGGTGGCAAGAGCCTTGGCCAGTATCCGGAATCCCAAGGGTGACAGGTGCAGGCCATCTCTGGCAAAGCATCGTGGTCTGTCGATCATGTGGTCCCAGGCAGACAAATACTGGATCCCCTTTTACCTAAAGTAGCTTCTGAAAATAACATTAAACCAGTCCATTCACTTGACAGTTTTCTTTCCAAATTTCGCAAATAAAGGAAAAGTACATGCTACACCTCCTTGATTTTACACAGACCGTTATGTTTTTTGCCTCCACAGGACAAAACAATTTAGAAAGTCGTACCAGCTTTTCATAGCTTTCTCTCTGAATCGCTTAGGCCAGTCAGTTTGTAAAGTCATCCTAGCTAAATGGATTACAGACTGTATCTCTTGGTTTTACTCTCAAAAAGGTATGATGTTGCCAAAACCTCCCCAAGCTCACTCAACTAGATCTATGGCTTTGTGGAGAAGAAATTCTGTTGATGACATTTGTGCAGCAAGCTACATGGTCCAAGACTTGTACCTCTGTTTCACATTACAAATTGTACTTCACATCTAGAAATAGAGCTTCCTTTGGTTTGGCAGTACTCCCGAATATCCTTCCATTAGGGCCAACCTAGGTGAACGTAGCTGGGGACTGTGTCCCATAAGTGAGAAAGAATGAAAAAGGCAACATCAAATTTATAAATTATGTACTTGCCATAACTAGGCATCTGTGTTGTCCATTTTCATTCTTCTTCAGCTGCCCTCCCATCCGTTTTCTTCTGGATGGACAAATTGGACGACTATGTTTTTTGGAACCTGTAGATGTTCTTCGTGTTTCACTATTGCAGTTTTTACATTTGGGTAATCTGCTGGCAGGTTGCCCTCAGTCGGCCTGATTAACAAAATCTTGGGTCCTGCGTCGGATGATGTCCCTTCTTCCATGATGTCAGGTCGTCAGGGGTACAAAACACGCAGCTGACGTCATTACATCAGTCTTTCTTGCCGTTTGGTGCCCGAAGCAGAAGTAGTTCACAAGTGCCGGTCGGCTGACTCCTGAAATTTTCATTTTCGAGTTTCAGAACCGAAGTCTTCTACTTAAAGCTAAGTACCCCATTGGGGAAACTTTTTCTTGCTCCTTACCGATGTCAGTAAAAGTTAATAATCGCATTACTTGTAGAAAGCAAATACCTCATAAAGATTTTCATTCGTACTCCTTGCCTAGGCCCCCACCACGGTGTACCTTGCTGTCGGTTTTGTGCTTTAATCAGCGCACTATCCATCGTCGGTACATTTTTGCCTCTAATTATTTTGGTTCTTGGTTTAATTATCCATAAATGTCGGTTAGACTGCTGATTACCGGAATTCTGAAAAAACGCAAAGATAAAGACAGAGGCAGGGCGCCGAGATCCAAAATTGCCAACAACGCTTCTATTAAGCCAGTCGACCGTTCGCTGGTACTCAGTGAGGTGCTTTCGCAGCCCATTTTACCCGCTACTTCTGATTTGCAGGCCTCTACGGAGTCCGGTATGCCACGAGATGCTTCACCTATGGAACCCATGGATGTCTCTCTACGAGATGCTTCACCTATGGAACCCATGGATGTGTCTCTACCTTGGATGGGTCCGGAGCCGCTGTGCAGGCACCGGCTTTTGAGGGTGTATTCAGGCCTACAGACTTGCATATTAAATCGGCACCACCTTCATTACTAAGGCCTAAATCTCGATCCATGTCTAAAAAACCGATGCCCAGGCCACATGTTCAGGCCCCTATGCCTAAAAAACAAATGATAAAAACGGCTGAAGATCTAATTTCTCTAATCAGAGGTAGTCATCCCCCTCCTCTCCAAGAGGCCTAGGGCTGAACTTGATTATGAGTCTTCTGATCAGGATTCTGTTTGTTCTGACTCTTCTAATGACCTGGATTTGTCCATGCCTACTTAAGAGGATTCCGACGCAGAGGACTCCATTCCCTCTGTTTCCACTCCTGAGGGCTTTTCTTTTGCGGAAACTTTACATGCTTTGAGGGAACATTTCCACTGGGAAAGCCGGGAATTTTCTGATTCAAAAAAGAGGCTTAGGGATTTCCTGCTTCTTCCTCAGCATAGGCCTTTGGCTATACCTCTTGTACTAGACATTGTTGATGTTTTCTCGGAATCCAGTTTGGCCCCTGATTCCCTCCCTCCGGCTCCTAGTAAGCCTGACCGATACTACAGGGTTCCCGAGTCTCACAAGTTACATTTCAAAAATCCTGCTGCAGATCCAGAAACCATTTCTCAGGGGCCCAAGTGCATTAAGGCTTCTACTGCTAAAAATCCTACCCCTTCTGATAGAGATTCCAGGGTGCTGGATAAGTGGGATAAAAAGGTTTATACTTCTGCAACCTTGGCAATCAGAGCATTAAACTGCCAATTTCATATGTTAAAATGTCAGCACCATATTATTGGACTGCTTAAACAGAAAATGATGTTGATTCCTGACTGTGTGGAAAATAAAGATTTACAGGATTTAATGCATTCTGCTGAAAAAGTTGGAAAACATACTTTCCAATGTGGTTTTGATTCTTTAGAGGCTTCCTGCAGGGCTGCTGTTACTGGTTCTGTGCTTAGAAGCCATGCTTGGCTTAAGGAGCAATCTTTGCCTGATCATGTTAAAGCTAAATTGTTGGTTGCTCCTTTAAATCAGGACCGCCTGTTTGGCAATAAGGCTGTAGAAGTTCTAAAAAAGATGGAAGATAAAGCTAAATATATGCAAGCTGTTAAAGATTTCTAACAAGTGCAACCTCCAAGATTTAGTAGGCATCGGCCTACAAAAATTGGTCCTTTCCAGCCCCTTCCAGATCGTCTCAAGCCAAACCCAGAATCAGCAAAAAAGCCAGGTTTCAGTCCAGGGTACACTCAGAGCTAAGCAGTGGGGAGCCTCCACTTCCAAATCTGGAAATAACAAGATACCCCCCTACAGTAAACAGTATCAATGACTTCCTTTTTAAATTACTAAGCACTTATCTTTCAGCTGCCCCTTTTAGGGGAAAGGTTGCTCTTCATGCAAAGAAGTGGGAACTCATAACCCAGGACAAATGGGTTTTAAACGTAGTGTCCCAGTGATGCAGATTTAATTTCCACACATCGCCAACACCAAACAGATGGCCAGACCTGTCCCCGAATCAGTGGGCAGAGGCTCAAAAACAAGTACTTTCTCACTTAAGCATGTGGGCTATTCATCTGGTGCCAGAAGAGGAAAAGGGACAAGGTTTTTATTCAAGGCTTTTCCTGGTTCCCAGAAAAGACAAATCATGGCGTCCAATCCTGGACCTGTCTACTCTAAACACCTTTCTGGAGATTCCAAAATTCAAGATGCTGACCCTTCACCAGTTACTTCCTATGCTAGGCAAAGATGCCTGGTTGGCAACTGTAGATTTAAAGGAAGCATACCTGCACATCCCAATCGGGGAATCTTGCAGAAGATACCTACGCTTCAAAGCTGGCTACTTGCATTATCAGTTCTCTGCACTGCCCTTTGGCTTGTCTACTGTGCCCAGGGTACTCGCAAAGTGCCTGGCTCCAGTTATTGCATTTTGCAGGCAAAGAAATATTCAAATATATCCATACCTGGACGATTGTCTAATTCAGGTAGAAAACAAGGGCATACTTTTAAATCATTTGGCGTTTGTAAAAAGTGTTCTAACTTGTCTAGGGTACACCATAAATGAAAGTAAATCACAACTGGTACCCTGTCAACAGATTACATTCTTGGATGCAAGCTTGAATACAACTGCCCAGATGGCTTTCCTCATGCCAGAGAAGCAAATTCACTTGGTAACTTACTTCAAACAAGTGGCCACAAAAAACCCTGCTATCTGCAAGACAAATACTGCAAGCCTTGGGGTTCATGGCCTCCTGCTTTCTTCTAATTCCATATGCAAGACTGCATATGAGGAAACTACAGTGGTATCTAAAAAGTCTATGGAGTCGGCATTGTCACAGCCTGGAAACTATGATTCCTATCATACCTTGCCTAAGCCTGGAGTTCCTATGGTGGTCAGAAGCTGCCACCAAAACAAGGGATTACCATTCACGCTACCCCCTGCCGCCCAAACCGTAACTACAGATGCATCAGACTGCATGGGGGACTCACCTGGCAGGGAAGTGCATTCAGGGCAAATGGAACCCAAATCAAGTGCACCTATATATAAATCAAAAAGAAATGTTAGCTTTACAGAATGCTCTGACAGTCTTCAAGGACTACATTCTTCCAGGACAACTAATGCTAAAGACTGACAACACCACGGTTATGTGGTACATAAACAAGCAGGGGGGTACACATTCCTACCCCCTCTGCAGACTAGCCATGGCATTGTGTAACACATCCCTGAGCTACCAAGTGCATCTACAAGCTCAATTCCTGCCAGGAAAATTGAATACACTGGCAGACGGACTAAGCAGAAACCTCATGGACCCACACTAGTGGAAACTGGAACCACGGATTTTCAACATGTTGACAAACAAATGGGGGAGCCCAGACATAGATCTATTTGCTTACCCCCAGAACTACCAGCTGGACAAGTTTTGCCCAAGGACTCCCCACAAACAAGCCTGGAAAGTGGATGCTCTGTCCTTCAGCTGGAAAAATCTATTAGTCTGTGCTTTTTCCCCTCTGCCTCTGCTCTCCAAAGTTCTACTAAAAGTCAAACGGGACAAACCAAGGATGATTTTGATTGCTCCAGACTGACTGCGCCAGCACTGGTACCCCCTCCTGCACAGTGTCACAAATATCTCCATGGCACCTGCCTCAAACCTCTTCCCTGCTGTCAGCTTCCAACATTAAACCTTGCAGCCTGGCTAATCACTTAAATTCACCCTCATCATCCCTCAGCAAACCTGTGATGGATGTCATCTTGGAGGTGAGGAGACCTAGTACTAGAAAATCTTATGCTGACAAATGGAAAAGATTCTGTGCCTGGTACCAGTCTTTAGGGATGAGCACAGCAGTGCCCAGTTTACCTCAGATTTTGCAATACTTAAAGGAGACGCTTCACAAGGGCCTGTCTTTTTCCTCAATTAAAATCCATGCCTCAGCTATTTCATAGGTTCATACTAGGCTATCTTCCCTAGGGCATTTATAAGCCTAGCCCAAAGTTTTGTGGCTTTCACCATCCCTTAAGTTTGAAAGGTACTGTGCCCATTAGTTTACCGTGCCTCCGTCCAGCAGTGACACTGAGGTGATCCCCGGGGTAAACCTGCGATCTCCCATCCACTGGTCAAGATTTCTCTTGAACAGGGCCAGCGAGGTGCTCTGCCTCACATGTACCGGGATTTTGTTCCACAGCATAGGGAGTCTCTGGGTGATGAATCTGTCCCTCCAGCACGTCCTGTTTATAACGTGTGTTAAGGTTTAAGTCTCTTCCTCTTGTATTTCTTGTGGATTTAGATTTTTTGAGGTGGAGCATGTCCATCAATTCCGGGTTTGACATGGCCTTGTATGTTAGGCACAGGTCACCTCTGAGCAGACGGTATGCGACCGAATAGAGCTGGAGTTCCTTCAGTCGGGCAGCATAAGACATATTTTTGAGACCCTTTATCCTTTTGGTGAGGAACTTTTGGGGCCTTTCCAATTGCTGCAGGTGTCGGGTAAGATACATTCCGAATGGGGCATTGTACTCAATCATTGGTCTGATGAGTGATGAGTACAGGGGAACAATGACCTCCCTTGATCTAGAAGTGAAACCCTTCATGATCAGGTGGGCAATGTAGAAGGTTTTCCTAACTACCTTGGCAACGTGGGTGTCAAATGAAAGGTTACTGTCAACCTGGGTCCCCAGATCCCTGATAACCTCTTCTGTGCTTAGTGGATTGCCACCTATATGGTAGCTAGGGGTAACCTTGTTTTTCCCGAAGGGTATGACTATGCATTTTTTGGCGTTTAACTTTAGGCCATGGCTCTGGCACCAGTTATCCGTTTCTAAGAGACCCTTCTGGAGGATATCTGTGTCTGATGTGTTTTCAACTATGGCGCCCAGTTTGCAGTCATCTGCAAACTTAGTCAGCCATAATCCTCCTGTGTTTGCCTGTACTTCTGAAAAGTAGATGCCGAACAAGAGGGGGCCTAGGACTGAGCCCTGTGGAAGACCACTTGTGACCGGCTTGGAATCTGACATGGCGCCAGCTACTCTGACCCTGTGGGTTCTGTCACTTAGCCAGTTTGCAACCCATCTTGTGACGTATGGGTTTACATTTAAGTTGGTGAGTTTTTCTATGATACCCGAGTGGGGTATTGTGTCGAAAGCTTTTGCAAGGTCAAGGTAGGCTGTGTGGACTGCCTTGCCCTCATCAATGGCCTTGGTGACTGTTTCAAAAAAATCAACCAAGTTTAAAAGGCATGATCTGCCCTTGACAAAGCCAAACTGGGTTGGATCCAATGTCTGTAAGTCCCATATGTCTTTATTTATGAGTTCCATTATGATCCTCTCCATAGCTTTGCAGACTAAGCTTGTCAAGCTGATGGGGCAGTAATTACCAGGGTCAGTGGAGGCACCGCCTTTGTGAAGTGGGACCACAGTTGCTGTACGCCACTCCTTGGGTACGTATCCTGAGGTGAGGCTAAGATTAAACAGCTGCCCTAACAGCGGGTTTAATTCCTCATTGAGTTCGTGGAGTACACAACCGGGGACACCATCTGGTCCCATAAATGCTGTGTTTTTGCCTTGGAGAGAGCAGTTTTCACCTGAGCATTTGAGATGTGTGGGAGGCTACAATCCGCTGGGATAGATATCTCACCTTTTGTGTGGGGGGGGAGAGAAATTTGCACTGAACCTGTCAGCCAGTATGTTGGCAATGTCTGTTGGTTCAGTGATTTTTACATCATTTTGAACTAATTCTGAGCATATCTGGGAGTTTCCTCCCAGGTTTCTAACATAGCTAAAAAAGGCCTTATGATTGTCTTTTGAGTCCTTAGCGACTTTTCTTTCAAAATTTGCCTTGGGTGATTTTATGAGCGATCGTAGTTTTTTACATATAGTGATCAAGGGTGTCTTCCCTTTTAGGGATTTTGCTCTATCTTGCAGTAGCTTTCTCCTTTTATTGTAGAGTTTGTTAATGGCTGGGGTCCACCAGACAGGGCGCTTGCCTTTGGTGCAAAGAGTCTTTGTTTTGTTTGGGATTGCCTGATCCATGCAGTCCTGGAAGTGCTGATAGAAGGCATTTGTAAGTGATTTAGCTGTTTGGGTAATGGTTTCCGCTGGCTCGGGGGCCTTGAAGGAAACCACACCAGTCTTAAGAAGTGTGAAGTTGGCTTTTGAGAAGTTCTTCACTGTGGTCTTTTTTATCTGGGGTGGGGGCAGGATGTGGACTTCCAGTGAGATTAGTTTATGATCCGATCTCACCAATGAGGGGTACATCTCTGGTGCTGAACATTGTGTGTCCCCATGTTCGTGATGATGAGATCTAGTATGTTTTCTCCTCTTGTGGGGATGGTGACTAGTTGTTCCATGGCATTTGAGTTTATGAACTCCAGGAACCTTTGGGCTAGAGTGTTGGGGCTTGAGTAATGATCCCAGTCTATATTCGGGTAGTTGAAATCACCTAATATGATGGTGTTTGGAGATACATTTATCCCCTCGAGTGTTTTCAGGAAAGCTGTGTGATGTTCCTGAGTTTGAGAGGGTGGCCTGTAACATGCTACAAATTGCAGAGCAGTCTTTCTTACGGTTACTTGCACGTGGATGGTCTCTGATGCTTCGTAAGTTGCCACCAACCTGGAGGTGTGGGTATCCTTGATGAATATGGATACCCCCCCCCCTTTCTTGGTGTGGTCCGGATTTTGGGGCCGGAACGCATGATATGAGGTAAAACCCGGTAGTGCCGGGGTGCTCTCAGGAGCCTTGTACCAGGTTTCAGTCACAGCACAGACATCGATGTTCTCCATACTGAGAAGGGTTTCGAGTGCGTGCATCTTGAGGTTTAGACTTCTGGCATTGAGCAGCATTACCCTTAGTTTATTTTCTTTTTTGTGTTCTAGGGTGGTAGGTTTAGAATTTGAGCCTTGCCTAAAAAAGGCACTATGGGGGTGGCAAGAGCCTTTGCCAATATCCGGAAGCCCAGGGGTGACAGGTGCAAGCCGTCCCTTGCGAAGCAGCGTGGCTTGTCCAGCATGTCATCCCAGGCAGACAGACATTGGATCCCCCTTGAATGACACCAGAGATTAAGCCAATTATTAAAGCTGATCATCTTGTCTCTGTATTGTGGCATCATTCTTGGTGAAGGTAGGATACTGCTCAGGGTCAGGGTCATACCTGCCTGGGCTACATAATCAGAGAGCTCCTCTGTCTCTCTTCATGTAGTCAAGGGAGGTACGTCTCACGTCATTCACACCAGCATGGACAGTGACTGAGTCATACTTGTACATGCTGTTGAGTGACCTGAATGCTTGCGTTATGTGGCGGATTCTAGCGCCCGACAGGCAGCTTACTGTGACCTTCTCCTTACTCAGTCTGGTGAGTGGGTTGTCAGTGTGTCTGACTATGGAGTCACCTATGACAAGTGTGTCTGGCATTGTGTTTGGCCTTAAGGGCTGTGACTGTTTGGCACACTGACTTTGTGGTCTATGGGTTGCATGTGTTGTGTCATGAGGTGGCAGTTGTTTGGATGTCTGCTTTGGTGGCCTCTGCTGTTTTGGTAGATTTTTGATCAGAGCCTCCGAGTATGTCTTTGTGTGTTTATGTGTTTGATTTGAAGTGGTGATAGTACTATGTGAGACTGGGTTTGTGGTGTGTGTGGTTTCCTTCTCCTCCTGTCTGGTCTTGCCAGTCTTATGTTGAGAGAGCTCGGCCTCCAGTTTGGCTATATAGTTGCATCTCTCGCATGTATTTGTGTTTTGTGGGAGAAGGAGAGGGTTGTCTGTGTACATGTGGCAATTGTAACATTGCCTCAATATTCCCAGATTCACCAGCTGGGCAGGAGAGGATGCTAGCAACTGACCCCTCAACATGCTAGAAGGAGAGGACAAAGAACTTTTTGTTAATAGAGTTTGAAAAGACTTCGAGGGATGTGGGTGATTGAAAGAGGGGTTTTAGGCTGGTGGGGTACTATGTATAATAAAAAAGTGCTATATCAGTGTAGAAAGTACTTTAGGAGCAAGTGCAAGCTTCCCAGCTAGAGAATAGTCTCCTTAGGAATCAAGTATAGCTGGATCTTTCAGATAGAGAATAGGCTGTTTTGGTTAGAAGTAGAGTTCAAGAAGAGCTGTTCTAAGGGAAAAAATGAAGAGTTGACTTTAGGTAGCCAGAATAGTTTAACCCCAATTAACCGCCGCTGCTCTTGTGTGCTCCTGTGGCAACTCCACGCTAAAACGCGAGCTTTAGCGTGCTTTATAGCAGCGGGTTGAAAAGAGCTGGGAATTGACCCAAAATGGCCAATGGACTACTAGTTTCTGGCTGATACCACTCCAAAATGGACAAATAGGCTGCTCAGTGCTTCCCACTCCCACTGGTAAACAAAGAAGCTTCCTTTCTTCCAAATAAGGATATGGAACAGTTACAGGAGCCAAGACAAAGCCCAGAGATCAGCAAACTCTGATACTGGACTATTCTAGTTCAGTAAGGCGGGAAACAAGAGATCTGAAGTAGGATATTCATTTGTCTGCAACCTGTGGGTTATGGATCCGATATCGGATCCGAACCGGCATGGTTTTCCAGCTATGGATCCAAGCTCTCAGCTCCTCCCCTCACCCATAATGCCCTGCTCTACCCTCATGACCTCAGATCTCGTTTGCCGCGCTGGTGACTGGATTTGGGTACATAGCTCTCAGCTAAGTGGATTTTGTTTCTTGTAAAAATCAGAGAATTTTTGGTATTTTTGAGTGTTTCTGAGTGAAAGTTTAGGTTTCCCTTTGTTATAAGTGTATTTTGACTTTATTTGAGTTAAATTAAGTAATTTTTATTCCCTCCCCTCGCTGTGTAGAGTGTGTGTGTAGGCCTGTGTGTCCTTTTATTTTAAGTTACTTTCTGTAGCTTTAGTGATTTATAGATTATGGCTGACCAGCCTAAATCTATTTTTTCGAAATGCTCCGAGTGTGGCCATAAGCTCTCTCCGGCTGTTGGCCACACTCTGTGTGTCTCGGGGTTGAACACCTCACATCTGGTTGTTCCATTTGTGCAGGGTTCAACCCCAGGGCACTGAGGGAGCGGAGGTCCAAGCTGGTCTTGGCGGGTCTTTACCGCCAGACTCGCCCGCCTCCGCTCCTTCGGGACTGCTGTGGCTACAGTTGTTCCCCTGTGGCACCCTCCTGCTCCTGGGACTCAAACTCCCGCTTCTGGAGAGGAGAGGGATGCTACTAAAAGGACCGGAGGGAGAAGCACCTGGCGGGCCGAGACCTCTGTTTCGCCCCGCCAGCCAAGCGAGCTTCTCCCGGCTCCTGTCGGTTCGGTCTCCTCCTTCTCGGCTCCGGTCCCCTGTGTGCTTTTCACCGGGTCCTGAGGAGGAGGAGACCCGATCTCCGTCGAGGCTATCGAGGAGGCACTCCAGGCCTACCTCGGTAGCCTCTTCGAGATCTACCCATAGCCTTTCTGATGCTGATCTGGACCGGATGATGAGAAGGTTCATCCAGGCCCAGATGCAGATGGGAGTGCTCTTGCCTCCCTCCGGGAGCTCAACACCCTTTTAAGCCTATTGCTCCTTCTCGCACCCGCTATCCGGGTTCGGAGCAGCTGGAGCCGAGGAGCTTGAGCCGGGGTGGGTCGGCGCCGATAGTACTTGGTACCGGATCCTACCCTGCCCTCGAGTGCGTCGGCCCCCCTCTCTCGGAGCCTGGATCCGAGCCGGATCCGGGGATCAGTGCTCCTTGGCGCCGTCTGTGTCGGAGCGCACTGTCCTTCGGATCCGAGTGCTTGGCCGCCGGCTCCGATCCACTCTTCGGATCCGAGGGGGAGCCGATTGTCGGATCCTTTGGTCGAGGTCGGCTCCCCTTCGGCTTTTGATGTAGTGGAGAGGGCTCTGTTGAGGGTCTCCGGACCCCTGGCACTTGTTTCGGCTCCGTCCCGCGCTCCCTCTGCACTGGGCCAGGCTTCCACCATCCGGCCCCTGGGACAGCCCGTTTCTGTGCCCCAAGTTGCTCCTATGGAGCAAATTGCTGCTGAGGACTCCTCTGACAGCCCCCAGAGGAGGTCCCTCGCAAGCATACGTGCAAAAGGAGGCACATTGACTCCCCTGAGTCTCTCACAGAAGACACGGACTTGGAGGAAGGGGAAGGCTCCCCACGGTCACCCCCCGAGGATGTCTCCTTTGGAGACATCATGGAAATGCTCCGTATAAGGGGTGGTCTGCCCCAAGTCTTCCTCGGACGAGTCCGTGTTCTTGGAGGCATTCAAATGGGCCCGTCTACCTCTTGGGTGTCCCCTGCCGACCCCTGGTGGACCTTATTACCACCAGGGCGTGGAAGGAACCGGACACCGTGGAGCCAATTCCCAAAAGACCGGATAGGATCCTTAGTCCGCCATCCGACCGGACCCATTGGAGTAAGGGGCCTCCGGTAGATGCCATGTTGACGGGCGGCCACAAAGAGGGAACTGGCTCAGGAGAGTCCTCAGTCCACCCACCGAGCAAGGAGTCTCGGATGATGGACCGCTTGGGGAAGCGGATGTTCAGTTCAGCGACCTTCTCAGTAAGGGCGCTGAACTATTTGGCACATGTTATTCGGATGCAGCGAGATCTTATTAAGGAATACGCTGCATCCCCTGAGTCCATTTCGGAGGAGGACAGAGTTCTGCACTCCACCCGTATGGCCACTCTTAGGTCAGTTACAAATACTTCTATGCGGCTACTCTCCCATGCAACGGAGGGCGCCGCTAGAGCTGCGGGGACAGGACTGGTCACTAGACGTCAGGCCTGGCTCCGTCACTGCGATTTTTCTGAGACCTTCGAGGCGTCGTTTGCGAACGCCCCCTTTGATGGTTCTGCTCTGTTTGGCAAGACCGTTCGCGAGACGCTGACCCAGAGCGAAAAGGACGGGAAGACGCTGTCTGCCGTCGGAATCCGCTTCTCTGCACCCCAGAGGCCCTATTCTAGGAACCAAAAGGGTCAGAAGAAGATGTGGTTCCGGAAGTCGCAGCAGTCCCAGCCTGCTCCGGACAACCAGTCCTTCCGTGGCAGAGGAGGACAGGGAGGACGCCGCCCTAGAGGCAGAGGGGCTCCCAGAAACTTCGGGTCCAGGGAACCTTTCTCTGAACGGCCCGCAGCAACCCTGAGGGTTGCCCGACTGCTCTACTCTGGAGGCAGTCGGGGACGTTTCGGGCACCTAGCGGCATGGGAGTCCATAACATCGGACCGCTGGGTTCTCCAAATCATATCCAGGGCATATCGCATTCCTTTCCTTCTCTTTCCAAAGTAGAAGTCCCACCCAGACGCCCCACCCGGTCAACGGAGGCCGCTTTGGCAGAAATTGGCCATCTGCTAAAGAAAGGAGCCATCCAGCCCGTTCCCCAGACCAGATCGGATCATGGTTCTACTCCAGATTCTTTTAGTGCCAAAAAGACGGGGAACTAAGACCAATCCTAGACCTCTCTCTCTTGAATCTGGCAGTCCCCAAAGAAAAATTCCGAATGGTCACTCTGCAATCTATTCTCCCCTTCTGGGAGAAAATCACTGGATGTGCTCGATAGATCTCAAGGACGCTACTACCACATCCTGATGGACAGGCGCCCAGGAGGTTTCTCCGCTTCCGGCTGGGAGCCAGTCACTACCAGTTCCGGGTCCTTCCCTTTGGTCTCACCACAGCCCCAGGGTGTTCACCAAAGTACTAGCAGTGGTAGCGGCCCACCTGAGGCTTCAGGGGTGCAGGTCTTTCCCTACCTGGACGACTGGCTTCTTACCGCCCCAACAAGGCATCTACTTCTCTTGGCGAGACTCCTTTCTCCATCTTGCTCCCTTTCTGGGCATCACAATAAATACAAAAAGTCCAACCTGGCGCCCACACAGCTCTTAGATTTTATAGGGGCCAGGCTAGACACAAGGAGTTTACGAGCCTTCCTCACTGCGGACAGAGTTCTAAATCTGCAGCTCCAGGTGCGGGCCATTCTCCAGTCAAGTTCTGTTCCAGCGGAGTTGGTCCTGAGGGCCCTAGGGTCCATGGCTTCGCTATAGCACTTCTTCCTCTTGCCAGGCTCAATATCGCATTCTACAGTGGACGCTCTTAGTACAGTGGTCATACCTTGCTCTCCCCATGCATCATCCCATAGCGATCAGCAAGGCTTGCAAGCGGTCCCTCTTGTGGTGGCTCCACTCTCCGGATCTCCACAAAGGCCGCCCATTTTGTGCTTCTCCCCTCTCGCCACGGTGACCACGGACGCCTCCCGCCTCGGGTGGGGGCACTTTATGAGCCGGACAGTCCAAGGCACGTGGAGCGATTCAGAGACCTTACTGCATATCAATGTTCTAGAGATGAGAGCAGTGCTCTTAGCGTTGCTAGCACTTCAGGACTTTCTTCCCTTGGGAACAATTGCGATTCAATCGACAACATGTCTGTTGTCTGGTACTTCAACAAGCAAGGGCGAACAACGTCTTACCCTCTTTGTCGAGAGGCCATGAGACTTTGGGAATGGGCAGTCTCCACCAATCGCTTTCTAATAGCAACGCACATTCCGGTCGGTCCAACATCCTAGCGGACAAGCTCAGTCGCACCATTCTGACCCCTTACGAGTGGTCTCTCAATTGTCAAGTAGCGAACGCATATTCGCACGGTGGGGAACCCTTCATGCGATCTTTTGCTTCTCCCTCAAACACCAAGTGCGACAGTTTTTTCGCTCTAATACCTCCTCCCGGAGGTACCCCAAGAGACGCTCTGGTGCATGCTTGGCCACCCGGTCTTCTGTATGCCTATCCACCCTTGCCTCTGATGCTGCAAGTTCTTCAGAAAGCCTCTCGGGTGGGTTGCAGAATGATTCTCATTGCTCCATTCTGGCCTCGACAGATCTGGTTCCCCTTCCTAAGGTCTCACTCGGTGAATCCTCCTTGGATTCTAGATCCCATCCCGGATCTGATATCCCATCCATCCTGCATTCCTCCGAACCTGGACAACCTGAAGCTGACCGCTTGGCTGCTCCAGTTCCACTCTTGATAAGGACTCCCGGTATTTCTTCACCTGTAAAGGCTATTTTGGTGGCGGCTCATAAACCATCCACTAGAAAGGTTTACCGAAGCAAATGGAAACGTTTCTCTGTGTGGGCGGAGCGGCAAGGCCTGAATCCCTTCACGGTTCCTCTCCCTTTAGTGCTTGACTTTCTAACCACTCTCTTTAACGATGGTGCCAGCAGTTCCACAGTCAAAGTTCAACTGGCGGCAATTTCTCACTATCACATTGGCCATGATTCTAATCCTGTTATGTCAGCCAAATTGTGTAAAATATTTCTTAAAGGTACTTTTCTTCTCAGGCCCCCTATAAAACAAGCAGTTCCTCCTTGGGACCTTTCTTTGGTCCTACAGGCCTTGACCGCTCCTCCTTTCGAGCCAGCGGCTACGGTGGATCTCAAATTCTTGTCCTACAAGACAGCCTTTTTGGTAGCCATTACATCAGCCAAGAGAGTTTCTGAACTTCAAGCTTTATCAGCTAAACCTCCTTACTTGGTATTTCATCCGGACCGTGTCTCCCTCAGGACCAACCCGTCCTTTCTTCCTAAAATCGCTTCTGAAGCAAACATCAATCAATCTATTAACCTCCCTGTTTTCTTCCCTAAATATGAAAACAAAGGTGAATATAAGCTACATTCACTAGATGTTCACAGGCAACTTAGATTTTATCTGAACAGGACAGCTGGTCATAGGCAATCCGACCAGCTGTTTATTTCCTTTGCAAAATTCAATTTGGGCAAGCCAATCTCTAAAGTTTCTCTGTCCCGCTGGATTTCACAGTGCATTTTATTGGCTTATCAAGCTTCAGGAAGGCCCGCACCGGAAGGTGTTCATGCCCATTCAACCCGGTCAGTATCTACCTCGGCAGCCTTCAAGGCTAGGATTCCTCTAGATGATATTTGTGCAGCAGCCACGTGGGCTTCATCTCATACGTTTATTTCCCACTATAAGTTGGATCTTGCATCTAGGGGTAGAGCATCCTTTGGCTCGCGGTGCTCGGAATATCCTTCCATGATGGCGCCCAAGATTCAGGTAGCTGGGGACTCTGTCCCACAGGTTGCAGACAAATGAATATCCTACTTCAGATTTTGAAGTTATGTACTCACCATAACGTTCCATCTGAGTAGGTGTATTCATTTGTCTGCAACCATCCCGCCCTCCTATCCCCCTGGCCTTTCAGTTTCCTGCATATTCCTTGTTACCCTTTTTAGGGTATTGTTGCTTTGGCAAACTCGATCTGAGGTCATGAGGGTAGAGCAGGGCATTATGGGTGAGGGGAGGAGCTGAGAGCTTGGATCCATAGCTGGAAAACCATGCCGGTTCGGATCCGATATCGGATCCATAACCCACAGGTTGCAGACAAATGAATACACCTACTCAGATGGAACGTTATGGTGAGTACATAACTTCTAAATATTTTGTTTGTTTTGTTTTTTTTTCAGAAACAGAGAAGAAAAACAGTCAATAAATGTTTTAAATGCTATAAATCGGCTAGCGCACTTGAGTGTGAAGCCTACAGATACAATTTGCAACAATTGGAAACTTAAAGTGCAAAAAACAGTTTAGACACAATAAATCAGTTTAAATGCAGTAGCAAACAGGCGAAAATGCAGTCGCTAGATAGTAAACAGTAGAAAAGCCACAAAAATTATACTTATATCAACAAAAAGTCACTCTTTTGCTCTCTGCTACTTGAATCACTCTGAAGGACACCACGAGGAGCTGTGCTGAGTTAATATCAAGCTAAAAAGGCGCTCTTTAGCGTGCTTTATAGCAGGGGGTTGAAAAGAGCTGGGAATTGACCCAAAATGGCCAATGGACTACTAGTTTCTGGCTGATACCACTCCAAAATGGACAAGTAGGCTGCTCAGTGCTTCCCACTCCCACTGGTAAACAAAGAAGCTTCCTTTCTTCCAAATAAGGATATGGAACAG
The DNA here is from genome assembly GCF_019279795.1 of Protopterus annectens. Lineage (NCBI taxonomy): Eukaryota > Metazoa > Chordata > Ceratodontiformes > Protopteridae > Protopterus > Protopterus annectens. Next base: position 236,106,413 of record NC_056750.1, read on the forward strand.
TTACAGGAACCAAGACAAAGCCCAGAGATCAGCAAACTCTGATACTGGACTATTCTAGTTAAGTAAGGTGGGAAACGAGAGATATTTTTTTTTTGTTTTTTTTTTTTGTTTTTTTTTTTTTCAGAAACAGAGAAGAAAAACAGTCAATAAATGCTTTAAATCGGCTAGCGCACTTAACCACCCCTCTTCTCTCATCCTGTCCTCAAGCAGTATCTCAGAGGGGCAAAAAACTTGAGACCACCCAGGAGAGGTCCAATCCCTGCCTGGGACCTTAACTTTGTTTTGGAGAAACTCACTCTACCTCCTTTCGAGCCGGCTGCTACTGCAGACTTAAAATTTCTTTCTTGGAAAACAGCCTTCCTTTTACTTCAGCTAGAAGGATATCTTAATTATAGGCCCTTATGGCAGTGGAGCCTTTCATCATCTTTGCAGTCAGGGGACCAATCCATCCTTCATGCCCAAGGTGGTTTCCAGTGTGGCTCTTAAACAGTCCATTCATTTGCCAACCTTCTTTCCCAATCCACAGAACAAAGGGAAACGGATTATGCATTCCTTGTATGTGCACAGACAACTAAGATTCTACTTGGACAGGACTAAATCTCGAAGAAAATCTGAACAATTGTTGGTAGCATTTGCTGCAGGGGCAGAGGAGAAGTATATTTCAAAACAAACCATTTCTAAATGGATAGGCCATTGCATTAATTTCTGCTATAAGCACAATGGAAAACCAATTACCCAGGGGATCAGATCTCACTCCACCAGGGTTGCATCTACTTCTGCAGGCTTTCTTAGAGGTGTCCCTACCAGGGATATCCCAGAAGCTACCTGGAGTTCTGTGCATACTTTCACCAAGCATTATCATTTACCAATTTTCTCTAAAGCCAGAGCTGGCTTTGCCACTGCTGTCTTTCAGGGCCTTATAGCTGGCCCTAATGCTGTATAAACTTCTCCTCCCAACCATAGGTTTGGAAATCTACCCAAATGTAATGACTGCAACAGTGAAACATGAAGAGCATAGTACAGTTGTGCACACTTACCATAAATGTAGATGTTTGAGTGTATTCACTGTTGCAGTCCTGGTTACCCTCCCTCCAGCCCCCCTAGATTTTCTGACTATGCCTCAACTTTCCTTTACTATGCTTAAAAGCCTTTTTGGTGTATTTGCTTTTAGTTGGAGGTATACTTTTGTGTTTTTGTGTTTATTTGCTCCCCATTAGGGGGGCACCTGACATCTGGGACAGGAAAAACTGATGTAATGACGTCGGCTGCATGTTTTATATCCATGACCTGATGTCATGGAAGAAGTGACAGCATCCGACACAGGACCCAAGACTTTGTTAATCAGGCCGACTGAGGGCAGCCTGACAGCAGATTACCCAAATGTAATGACTGGAACAGTGAATACACTCGAACATCTACATTTATGGTAAGTGTACACAACTGTACTTTACAGATTTGAGCCCCATCTTTTCTGTCTTCTGTTTTTGTTCATCTGTTATTAGGAGATAAAGCAACAAACTTGATCTGAGATGATGGGGATGGAGTGGAGCATTATGGGTAGAGGAAGGAACTCGAGAGTTGGATCTGAAGTCTGTAGTATGTAGCAGAGTTGTATCAGAGACCCAGAATGAAAATGGACAGCACAAATGCCTAGTTATGATAAGTACATAAGTTAATTGCCTTCTTTGTATGCAGTGCCCTGGGCTAGGTATTTTCAAGGGTACTACATTGGGTAGGCTTCATTGAATATTATCAGAAGACAGTACAAGCTGGATGTAACCTGTAGGTCATGATCGTCTTGTAGCACCATTACGTGCTAATTTTTTGAAAATATTAATTTACCCCCACTGAAAAATACATAGTAGTTTTACTCAAAGTACATGGGTAGCTTGAGCATTGCACATTATAGAGTTAAATCACTATATTTTCCTTGTGACATACCAGACTAGGTTCTGACAGAGTTTTATTGAGCCAAACCTTGTCCCTGTCTTGAGTTCTTTTATACTTTCTAAGTATATAGTGCACTAGCGTAAAACTCTATTGATGTTTTCTCTTCCAACATGCTGTAGATACAATTTTGTAATGTATTCTTGATAAATTTTTGGACCCCGTGTCCTTTTTTAAATGTTTGTTTGATGTGTGCAGATTACATCTGGCAGTGGGAAGGCGATGATGGAAGCTGGATTCCTTGTAGTGCTCAAACTAGTGTCACTCTTGAAGCAGCACACCGCAGTGACATGAAAACTATTGTCATGGCATTTGGCAGTACACAGTATACTCTTGACCTAGCCCGAATGGTTCAGATCAACAACAAAACAAAATTCCGAAGGAAACTCAGGAGAAAAGAATTGGGTCAAGGTAACTTTTTTTTTTTTTTTAAATAATCTTGTATTATTGCCTTTTTTAAAATAAGGTGCAGACTGATGCATAATGTCTCTGTTCATTGCGTAATAGAGTTTCAGACTATTTCTAAACTTTTCTGGGCGCTCTTTAATCCACATGCACAAACTTTATAAAATGTGTAGTGCTAGGATGCAGAATAGCATAGCATTAAGTGTTGTAAATGGGTATCTGTCTGTAATGTTGAATTCATTTCACTGCAAAGGCTTATACCATAGTGTTTAATTTTGTAATCTTTGCTGTAGAAAGCTTCTGAAATGGTTGCTTAAATCAGACTTAAGCTGCATGTAATGGTTCACTTTTTGAATTTTGATAACCAGGAAATATTGTAAGCTTCACTTTGTGTGTTTTTTGTAGCCTTTGTGACGGGATGTTATACCATGCCAAATCCTCATTGCTGTGGTAGGGTGTGTATTATGGCACACAGTTATGCATCTTTAGCCGTGCCACCTCTTCAGTAGTTTTTATTTTTGGTGGCATCACACTTTTTTGAAACTGATGAGCTTTTATTTCCTCTGTGTAAAGCCAAACAGTGAGCATAGCCAAGAAGTGACCATCAGTATCTGGGGTGATGTGTGCTGCTTCTGCTTCACATAAATTTGTAGGAATGTTTCCCTGTTCTGCACTTTATGGAGAAATAAGCTTAAAAGAGTGACCAAAAGTGTGCACTATTCATTTGTCGGTGCTGTTGTCAAAGTTTCATTTTAGGCACCATCAGTTTTGAGTAGGATTTCCAATATACTGTAAAGCTCCCTGCATTGGTTTTTATGAAAGTGGTGTCACTGTTTCCCCTTAGTTATTTGAGCACTTACATTTGCTTGTTTAGACATAAATACCGTCTTTCACCTTTATGCCTGTTATATGAAAAGACCAGGTGTAGGTATGGTTAAGGATGAGAATAGTTTCATTTGGTAGCACTTTTTTATAGTTTGATATTAGGGAATGAGTGATGGAAGAGCCCATATCCAAAGCTAGCATATTCTGTGCTGCCTTGAGGGGCTTGAGAGCTTGCAGTAGCAGCATTTTTTTTTCTTAATTCAAATTTTGTTCTCACAGTCCAGCCTTGGTGTGTTTTATTCTGCGCTAGTTGGTAATATCTTGCAGGAATTAATGTCTTAATTTCTTGTTATTTTAACACTGGTTTAAGTTGGAGACCAATCTAGAGAAAATGAGAGGAATGCTGCTCATGTTGGAAACAGATTTAGCCATAAAAAGTAAAAATAAATGTTGTCCCTTCTAAATGCAGAGACTGAAGCATTATTTTCTAGATTTCAAGCCATCTAAGAATTATTTTAGAGGGAAGATGGTGATTATCAGGACCTGTGTGAGACTTTTCAGAAAATGTAAACAAGGCATACATTCATGTCCTAGTCTCATGTTGTATTGTCCTTAGTGTGGGATTCTCTGCCTCAGGTGACCCGAACATCGGCTCCTATACAAAAGCTTAAGCCTTGTTGCTTTTGGTGCATGGGACCTCACACGCAGAGCCATAAACCATGGGCCCTAAATGTGATATCTGCACGCACAGACCTCAGACGTTTTCTGCCCCAATCGAACATCAGACTGATCACATTGCTCCTGTACCTATCAAGACCGTCTAAACCTAAGTACCCCGTTGAGGAATTCTTATGTTTACTTTTGCTTGAGCTTGATTTGCTGGTTTCTTTTTAGCCGATGTCCGCTAAGAAGGATAAATGCTGATATGGATGTCAAATTCCACATAAAGACACCAATGACCATTCTGTTTAGACCGTGAACACGACCATACTTCCTGAGCCATTTGCCAATCCTTTATCCCTAAAACGCTTAGAAGCAATCTGGCTGCCCTTAATCTATATGTGGAAAATCAGAGGCTAAATAAGTTAGCACTTAGGATGGAGTTGGAGTCTGCCACCCAGGTGAAACCACCACGGAAAAAGGCCAAACTTTCATGGCCTGCTTCCACTTCCTCTCTGTCATCGGATGCCCCACCAACTGCTGATATAAGGATTGAAGGACATTCGCTAGAGTTGTCTACTTCGGCTCCCCTTGAGAAAGCAGTTTCTGAAGTACCGGCCGGCACATCCACAGAGGTTATTCAGGCGTCTGTTTCTACCGAAGTTGAGGGGGAACCAGGCTCCACCAGATGCCCGTCTAGGATGCAGGAATCTGAAGGCCACTTCTTTAGCTCAAGCCCCTGAATCTAGGCCTTCTCCCTCTCCCAGAACTACTCCTTTAAAAAGAAAGCAAACATTTATCTCCCTCTTCTGAGGGGTTACCTGACTGGCAATCTTTCACTCAGTCCTTGATGCAGCCCTTCATGGACCCTAGGCCCTCGGCCTCCTACCCTCCACTGTCCCAGTGCTTAGCCCAAGGCTTGCATCAGCTACTTCTAGTCTCCCTCCCATTTCTCATGAAGAAGTTTTTTGTTCATCGTCTGATGATTCCATTACGTACTCATCACAAATAGCCTTCCCCCTGGAATGCTATTCCCCAGATGAATCCATTGAAGGGGAATCTCCTCCAGAAGACCTCGCTTTTGGGGAGACCATTACTAAAATGAAAGAATATTTCAAATGGGATACTTCCCAAATGACAAACTCAGATATTTTGAGGTGCTGCAAGTTGAATCTCCTTCACCATCTGCCGTCCCACCAGTTGTACCTGCATATCTAGATGCATTTGCATCAGCATCTAAAAACCCTCACTCTTAGCCACCTGCTCCTAAGGGACCTGATAGTTTCTATAAGGTGGCTGATGACCATAAATTTCTTGTCAACCCCCCCCCCCCCCCCCCCCTTGGCAGACACTCCAGTGATTGCTGAAGCCCTAGACAAGCAGTTAAGAATGATCCCATCCTTGTCCCTTCTGCCTACTGATAAGGACAGTCAGAATGTGGACAGGCTAGGCAAGAAAGTTTATACCTCTTCCACCCTAGCCTTCAGAGCTGTTAATTACCAAACCCATATGATAAAGTTTGCTTTGGACTTGGTATCCCAAGCATCTACACTCCTGTCTTTCCTGACAGACTCCTAACAAGGCAGAGGTAGCATCAAAACTGTCCCTGGCATCCCAGGTAGTCAGGCACTCAATTAGATGCAGTTATGATGCAGCAGAGGCCTCTGCTAGATCTGCTGCATCTGCATCTATGCTCTGCAGTTATTCATGGCTTCGCCTCCAACCATTGCCTTAGGATTTCATATCCAAAATTATTGATGCACCACTAGACCACAACCTCCTGTTTGGGAAGCAGTCGGCTGAACTGTTTAATAACCTTCAGGAAAAAAGCAAGGAGCTTCAAGACATTAAGCACCTTCTAGTATCTCTTGTACCAAAGTACTACAGAAACTGTCCAGCAAAGACCACCTATGTCAGAAGAACCCCCTCCTCTGCTACTACTCCTTTCAGACATAGGAAAGGAACCAGGAGGCAAATCTCTTCCAGACCAGCCTCTTCCCAGCCTACCCCCAGACAGCCCTTTCAAGACAGAAATGGTACCAACAATGTGTGACTGCCTTGCCCATCTCTCCCTCTGCCTGCCAGTTTGGATAACAATCACCTCAGATCGCAAAGTTCTGGCAATAGTAGAAGTGGGATATTTCCTTTCTTGGAAAGAAAGGCCCCCAGCACGGGGCATTCCGCTCTTACTCAAAAACCAGCTACACCTTATTCCTCGCATTATAAAGGATCTACTGACCCATGGCACCATAGAACATGTTTCCCCAGGCCAAGAAGGAAAAGGTTTCTACTCAAGGCTATTCCTTGTACCAAAAAAGGACAGTCTATGGAGGCCAGTCCTGGATTTGTGTTTTCTAAATCTCCACCTAAAAGTCCCTTCCTTCAGAATGCTCTCTCTCCAAACCGTTCTTCCACTATTGCCAACCCAAGCGTTCATGGCCATTCTAGACCTGAAGGAGGCCTACCTCCACTTCCCTATAACAACCCTCTCACAGAAAGTTCTTGCGTTTCACTGGGCCCTGTTCTCAGTTTCAGTTTACTGCTTTGGCCTTTGGTTTATCCATTGTACGCAGGGTCTTCACTAAATGCCTTGCTGCAGCCGTAGCCTGTTGCAGAACCAAGGGCATTCAGATCTGCTCCTACCTAGATGATATTCTCATTCTGACAGAAAAGACACTCTAAAAATCCATCTTCAATTTGCCATGTCCCTGCTACAAGGCTTGGGGTTCACCCTTAATCTCCCCAAATCATCACCAACATCATAGCAGGACAAAATCTTCCTGGGATGCAGGATCCGAACAGACCTGATGAAGGCATTCCTTCCTCAGGACAAAGTGTTTTCCCTAACAAATCACTTCCAGGATCTGCTCCAGGCCCACCAACTATCAGCAAGACAATTCCTGCAACTTTTGGGCGTTATGGTAGCCACCATTCGTATGTTACCACTAGCCAGGATGCACATGAGGAAACTACAGTGGTTTCTAAAGAATGTGTGGTCCCAACATAATCATCATCTAGAGTTCCAGAGTCCCTTCCTACCCTGCCTAAAGGCAGAGGTAATGTGGTGGATCCAAGACGTTTATATGAAACCCGGCCTTCCCCTTCATCCCCCCCCCACACACACACACCCCAGCTCAATATATGCACACAGGCGCCTCTGACATGGCTGGGGGGCTACCATGAAGTGCCTCAAGGTGCAAGAACGCTGGCAGGCACCCCTCTGGAAAAAAAACACATCAATATGAAATAAATGACTGCAGTTTTTTTAGCACTGAAAGCCTTTCTTCCCATCCTACTGCCAGACCCCCTTCAAATCTTCATAGACAACACCACAGTCATGTGGTGCATCAACAAATGGGGGAGGGGGGAGCAAATCCTACCTCTTCTGCAGGCTAGCAGTCCAGATTTGTGACCTAGCCTCCCAAAATAACTTCGCTGCAGGCAGTCTACATCCCATCACAACCAGCAAGTGGATACTCTCAGCAGCGATCATCTTAACTGCATCACGAGTGGATGTTGCACAGAGAAGTTTTTCTAGACATTGTCCACCAGTGGGGTACACCTCAAATAGATTTTCTTGCCTCCCCCAGAACAGACAACTAAGAATTTTGTACCAAGGACCACTCCCCACTAGCTTGGAGAATGGACGCCTTCACCGTTTCATGGAAGGGATGGTGTCTGTTTGCCTTTCCTTCCTTCCCTCTCATTCGAAAGGTCCTCCTGAAAATCAGGAGGGACATGCCAAAAATCTTGCTGGTGACTCCCTATTGCCCAAGGCAGCATTGGTTCCCCCTTCTACTATCCCTCGCCAAGGGCAATCACCACAAGTTACCCCACAAGGTGGATCTACTCACAAAGCAGAAGGGAACTTTCATCCACCCTCACCTGGAGATGCTGTGCCCAACACTCTGGGTGATCATCTTTTAATACCCTTCAGGACGTGGTTTCTGTCCCGAGGGAGGCCAGGAGGAAACCTAACACAAGGAGAATTCAACGTTTTAAAATGGGGATGACACTCCCAAGTGGTGTTTCCAAAGACATAGGGATCCCTTTCTAGCGGATGTCCCCCTAGTCTTAGCTTGTGTGTGAACTGATCAAGGCAGGCCTTTCATACTTCAATTTTTTTTTCTGAATTTTTTAATACCACCTTCCTGAGCATCCTTAATTACCATACCCCCATAAGACTTTCCAGAACCAAAGCACAACCCTCCCCATGGCTACAGAAAACCACTAAGTCAGAAATGAAAACGGGGATAAAGCCTGAGAGTACTGACGCAAAACCAAAAACCCCTCAACTAGACAGAAATTCCTAGAACTACGCAATAGTCAAAAAGCTAATAAAACAGGACAAATTCCAATACTACCAGTCTGCCCTAGACTCCTCCCAACACAACCCTAAACAAGTTTGGTCCTCCATAAACTCCATCCTCCACCCAGGTAAAGTCAGTGCCCCTCCTTCTAACATCCCTCACTCTGAAAATATTGCTACCTCATTCAACACGCACTTCACACAAACCATCCTATCACTAGCTAGACAACACAACGCCCCTCCACCCCACATCCCCAGCTAGTAATCTCCACATTGTCTTTTCTTTTTCTCCTGTTCTACCTCCAACATAAAAAAACTCTTAACTAAACTTAAGCCCACCAATTAGCAGCAGACAACCTCCCAAGTGAATACTTACAAATCGCAGCTGATGCTCTAGCCTACCCAGTATCCATCTTGATTAACCGATCTCTGTCAGAAAGTTCCATTCCCTCACTGTGGAAAGCATCACAAATAATTCCCCTCCACAAAGGCGTCCCCTCCACAGAATTAACCAATTACTGCCCCATAGCTATTCTCTCTCTACTCCAAAATACTAGAGAGATGTATTCACTCTCAGGTCTAAGACTACCTCCTTACTAACAACCTTCTTTCCAGTACTCGGCATGGTTTCCAACCAAACCATAGCACCACCACTGCCTTACTCTCCTTTACTAACACTATCCTTCAGCATAAAAGCAATGGCTGTATCTCCCCTGCTACTCTCCTAGCCCTATCTAAAGCACTTAACATGGTCCCACACAAACAACTCATCTCTGTCCTCAATAACCTATCCTTCTCTGTCAGTCACCAACTGGTTTCAGAGTTGCCTGTCTGACCGCCAACAATCCGTTGTATGGCAGAATGACACATCTCCCCAACTACCTGTCTCTATAGGGGTTCCCCAAGGATCCTTCCTTGGACCCCTACTCTTTATTTTCACCAATAATCTAGCCTCTGCCACCAAACATGGCACACTCACAATACATAAATAACTCAACCATCATCTGCTCAGCCCAGTCCTTACCCAAACTGCAAAAAGTCACACAGGAATCCTTTTCCTCTGTTGAAACTTGGATGTTCATCGTGCATACAGCTGCAGTAATCACATATGGGTTCTCTGCTGTCAGGCGGTCCCTCGGTCGGCCGAATTCCAAAGTCTTGGTCCGGCGTCGGTTGTTGTCGCTTTCTTTCCTGATGTCAGTGCGACAGTGGTATATAAGACACAGCCGACGCCATATTCTCCAGTCTTTTTTGCCGCGCGGTGCCCGAAGCAGAAGCAGTTCGCAAGTGCTGGTCGGCCAGCTCCTGAATTTACGAAAAATTGGAAACCGAAGTCTTCTTTAAAGCTAAGTACCCCGTTGGGGAAACTTTTCTTGCCACAGACCGATGTCAGACACAGTTAACAATTGTATTTCTTGTGGGAAGCAAATACCGCATAAGGATTTCCATTCCTTCTGCATACCTTGTTTAGGCCCAGACCACGACGTCTCGGGCTGTTGCTTTTGTGCTACTTTCAATAAACGCACTATTAAGCGTCGGGCGGAGTTCGCCCAACATTATTTTGGTAAAGCCTTTGATTATAAAATGTCGTCGGAGACTCCGACTACCGTTTTGTCCAAAAAACGCAAGGACAAGGTCCGACACGCGAGGTCCGCGGTCTCCACTGACACCACGCCAAAACTGACTGCACGTGGTCCGGTACTCAGCGAGATGCCTTTGCAGTCCCTGACTACCGACGACACTTCTTTGGCGGTGTCTTCTGTACCCGAGACCGCAGGTGCCTCGGCCCTTACTCAGACTACAACCACCGAAGCCACTGTGAGTGTTGAGTCTCCTAATGTGGACAGGTCCACTTCCACCCAGGGTGTCTTTAGGCCCTCATCTTCCTTTTCCATTAAGGCCTTTACTAAGTCCAAATCAGCCATGCATCCCAAGAGGCCTGTTGCTCAGGGCCCATCCCCAGGCCCCATGCCTAAAAAGCAGATGCTTAAAATGGCTGAGGATTTGATTACCCTTTCAGGGGTTCCCAACCCCCTCCAGACAAGAGACCCAGAGTGGAGGAAGATTCTCCCTCTTCTGAACAGGGCTCCATTTTCTCAGAACATTCTTATGTAGAGGAACACTTGCACTCCCCTTATGAAGATTCGGATGCAGAACAGTCCATTCCTTCTGTATCTCCCTCAGAGTATTTCTCTTTTGGGGAAACCTTGCACACCTTGAGGGAGCACTTCCATTGGGAAGGCCAAGACTTTTCTGATTCCAAGAAAAGGCTTAGGGAATTTCTTTTGTTACCTCAACACAGACCGCTGGCTATACCTCCTGTCTTGGACATACTTGATGATGTTTACTCGGAGGCTTGTCTTAGTCCGGATTCCCTGCCTCGTGCTCCAGTCAAACCTGATAGGTACTACAGAGTTCCTAACTCTCACCAATTTCTTTTCAAAAGTCATAATGCTGACCCTGAAACCATTTCTCAAGGCCCCAAGGGAATGAAGGCCTCTACTGCCAAGAATCCACTTCCTTCCGAAAGAGAATCTAGATCCTTAGAAAGGTGGGGGAAAAAGGTATACACCTCGGCCACCCTAGCCATGAGGGCCTTAAATTGTCAGTTCCATATGCTTAAATACCAGCAGTTTCTGTTATCTCAATTAAGAAATAAAATGTCTCAACCTGAACAACCAGATTTGAAGGAATTGCAGGATATGATGCATAGTGCAGAACAAGTGGGTAAACACACCTTACAGTGTGGCTATGATGCCTTAGAGGCCTCAAGTAGAGCTGCTGTTACAGGCTCAGTCATTCGTAGACATGCTTGGCTTAGGGAACAAAGCTTGCCTGATCATGTTAAAGCTATACTACTAGATGCTCCTTTACAAAAGGATGTACTATTTGGTACTAATGCTGAGGAGATACTTCGCAAAATGGAAGAAAAAGCTAAATCTATGCAAACTGTCAAGGCTTTTCTACAGGTACAACCACCTCGTTTTAGCAGAAATTGGCCTTCTAAAAACTGGTCCTTTCCAGCCACGGACAAGCCCCAAAGAGGTAGATACAGGTGCACAAGGGGCCGAGGTCAATCTCAAGGATCATATAGAGGCAGACAGTGGCAAACTCCAGCACCAAGAGGTGGCGAAGACAGTGCACAACAATACAGAAAACAAACCCAATGACTTCCTCCTTTTCATGCCAAGCAAGTCTCAGCTGACAGCTCCCTTGGGAGGAAAGCTGGCATTATTTACAAGAAATTGGCATATTATCACAACAGACAAATGGAGCCTGGACATTATAAACAGAGGCTACAGATTTCATTTTCACACACTTCCAAAAATGAGAGGCATGCCAAACCTGCCACACAATCAAAGGGCAGAGGCACAAATATACAAATTTCAAAACTCATGGACATGAAAGCTATTCAAGAGGTACCTACTCACGAACAAGGTCAAGGTTTTTATTCCAGACTATTTCTGGTACCAAGGAAAGGAACCGACTGGAGACCCATTTTGGACTTATCCATCCTAAATACATTTCTACTGCACCAAAATTCAAGATGCTCACATTACAGCAGCTTCTTCCCATGCTGGGCAAGGGGTTTTGGCTGGTAACATTGGACCTCAAGGAGGCATACCTGCATGTCCCAATCAGACAAAGCTGCAGAAGATACCTCAGATTTCATGCAGGTTCAATCCACTATCCATTCTCTGCATTGCCCTTTGGCTTATCTACTGCGCCCAGAGTATTCACGAAATGCCTGGCATCAGTAATCGCCTACTGCAGACTTCAAGGGATACAAATTTACCCTTATTTGGACGACTGCCTGATCCAAGCGGACAGCAAGCACAAACTTCTGGAACATCTGGCTTATGCAATACGGTTACTGAATTCTCTGGGATACACAATCAACAAAGAGAAATCCGGGCTAGCGCCATCTCAGAAAATAACTTTCCTGGGTGCCAACTTGGACACAAACACCCAGATGGCCTACCTTACGCCAGAAAAACAGGGGCAACTAACACAGTACTTCAAAATACTAGCAAATTGTACCAGGCTTACTGCAAGGAAAATCCTGCAGGCTCTGGGCTTCATGGCATCTTGCATTCTTTTAATCCCATGTGCAAAGTTGCATATGAGAAAACTTCAGTGGTACCTAAAAAACCTATGGTCTCAGCACAGCCACAATTTGGAAACAATAATACCAATAATTCCATGTTTGCAAAAGGAATTTCTATGGTGGGCCCAAGCATGTCAAACACAGGTCTCCCATTCTGCAAGCCTCAAGCAAATCAAGTCATCACAACAGACGCCTCAGATTACGCCTGGGGGGCGCACATGATAGACAGGTGCATTCAGGGCAAATGGACCCAAAAGGAAAAGCACCTTCACATCAACCAAAAAGAAATGCTAGCAGTCATAAATGCAATTACAGCATTCAAGGACCTCCTGCATCCAGGTCAATTATTGATAAGAACAGACAACACCACAGTAATGTGGTACATAAACAAACAAGGAGGAACACATTCATACCCCCTGTGCAGACTAGCCATGACACTTTGGAACTTGGCTCTGGAATGGCAAATCGAACTTCAAGCACAGTACTTGCCAGGTTTGGAAAACACGCTGGCAGACAGTCTAAGCAGAAATATGACAGATCCGCACGAATGGAAGTTGCATCCTCAGGTGTTTACACAGATAATCCAAGCGTGGGGAAGGCCAGACATAGATCTCTTCGCCTCCCACAGGAATCATCAATTGGAAAAGTTTAGTTCAAGGACCTTCCATCCAAAGGCCTGGAGAGTGGACGCCCTTTCATTCAGTTGGACAGCATGGACAGTGTACGCTTTCCCACCCCTCTGCCTCTTCTGCCCAAGGTGCTCTTGAAAGCAAGAGCAGACAGACCGAAGATGATCCTGATTGCTCCAGACTGGCCAAGACAGCACTGGTACCCACTCCTGAGGAGCCTAACACATACTCCTCCCTGGCTTCTACCTCTAATGCCTCTTTTGCTGACTCAGCACAGCTACAAAACTCTTCACAGTCAGCTGAAAACACTCAATCTCGCTGCATGGAAAATTCCTTAACACCACAACAGATCCTACTCCCCAAAGAGGTGCAGGACGTCATTCTGGAGGCCAGAAGGCCATCAACTAGAAAGGCCTACTCCGCAAAATGGTAACTGTTTTGCTCCTGGAATGAGAAAAAAGGCCAGGATCCTAGAAAACTAAATTTGCCTCAGGTATTACAGTATCTAGTTGAGCTGCTGAACAGTGGGCTTTCATTTTCCTCCATAAAAATCCATGCCTCAGCCATTTCTGCAGAATTCAACACGGATCCACCGTTATTCTCTCACCCACTTTTAAGACAGTTCCTCAGAGGGGCTAAGAATATAAGACCACCAAGGAAACAACCAGTGCCAGCCTGGGATCTTAATTACATTCTAGAAAAATTAACATTGCCTCCCTTTGAACCAGCTGCCTCAACAGATTTGCAATATTTGTCCTGGAAAACAGCTTTCCTTCTGGCCATTACCTCAGCTCGTAGGGTTTCGGAGCTACAAGCCCTCATGGCTGTGCAGCCCTTTCTCATCTTCCATCAGGACAGGGTTTCCCTTCGAACCAATCCGTCATTTATGCCTAAAGTGGTATCCAGGGTAGCTTTGAATCAAGCCATACACTTACCTACCTTTTACCCCAATCCTCAAAACAAAGGGGAAAGGCTGCTACATTCCTTAGACATCCATAGGCAGCTACGTTATTATTTGGACAGAACAAAGCCTTTCAGGAAATCAGAACAGCTTCTTGTGTCCTATGCTATAGGAGCTCAAGGGAAGCCTGTTACCAAACAGACAATTTCAAAATGGATAGGCCACTGCATACGATTTTGTTACTCCTATCATGGGAAATCTGTCCCTAGAGGCATCAGATCCCACTCCACCAGGGCCACAGCTACCTCTACAGCCTTCCTCAGAGGAGTTCCTACCAAAGATATTTTGGAGGCATCCACTTGGAGTTCTGTGCATACCTTCACAAAACATTACCACCTGCCTTTATATTCCAAAACTAGAGCAGGCTTTGCCACTGCTGTATTGCAGGGTATTCTGGCTCATCCCAGTTCCACCTAGTGCCTACCACCCTGTGCGTAGCTTTGTGATTCTACCCATATGTGATTACTGCATCTGTATGCACGATGAACATAGTACAGTTTTGTACCTACCATAAATGTAGATGTTTGAGTGCTAATACAGCTGCAGTACAGGTTTCCCTCCCTCCTTCCCCTCTTGGTAAAGGACTAGTGGCTAACACCTCCTCTTACAACCTAATTTGGGTTATCCTCCCATGGTGTATTTGCTTGCAACTACTGTTTTTTGATTACATTGCATTGCTTGAATATATTTTTATATATAATTTATGTATTGCCTTCCTTCTGAGGGCACCTGACATCTGAGGCAAGAAAAGACTGAAGAATATGGCGTCGGCTGTGTCTTATATACCCCTGTCGCACTGACGTCAGGAAAGAAAGCGACAACAACCGACGCCGGACCAAGACTTTGAATTCGGCCGAACGAGGGACCGCCTGACGGCCGAGAACCCATATGTGATTACTGCAGCTGTATTAGCACTCGAACATCTACATTTATGGCAGGTACAAAACTGTACTTTATCCGATGCCCAATTAATATTCAACCCAAACAAAACTAAACTACTCATCTTCCAACCCACCAGACATACTCAAAACAACTCTCACTTTAACATCACAGCAAAAGGCAACACCACTATACACCCAACAGAACACACCAAATTGCTAAGAGTGGAAATAGACAGTAAACTAAATTTTGACATTCACATATCCATGACCATAAAAAAGTCCACAAAAAACTAGGAGCATTATACAGAAATAAGCAACTTCTCACCAAAGCAGCAAAGATTTCAGAAGCAAATTCCCACCTTATCTCCACCCTACTTTATGCCTCTCCAATATATACCAACCTAAGGCAATGTGATCTAAACAAGCTCGAGACCTGCTACAACAAAATCGCCATATTCACTACAGGGGCATCCTACCGTAGTATCCACTGTTTCTCGCTTGCTGAACTGGGCTGGCTTGAACTCCCTCACCTTCTTCAATTGTATCAACTCGCACTCGCCCACAAACTAGTAAACTATCCACTAAAAGTTCCATCCCTCCAGAATCTACTCCAACCCTATCGCACCACCAGACCACTAAGATCCAGCAACAAAAATCACTTACAGGTCACTAAAGCCAATAACTCTGCTGGAGAAACACTATTCTCTTGCGCCATAGCCAAATTATGGAACTCCCTCCCACCCACAATTACCTCCGTACCATCATGCACCCACTTCAAAACCTTACTAAAAGTGCACCTAAAAACATGCTGGCTGTGCCCTTGCAGCTCCCCCTCTAATATCACCCACCCCGTCCACCCACTACCTTTCTTTCCACTCCACTAACTATCTTGATTATAACAAACTCGGATGCTCATAAGCATAACTACTTATTATACAGCAGGAACTTCTTGTAACATTTGTTAATATCTGTTATGTACTTCGCAGATAAAGATTTTAGTTGTCTACTGATGTACTGTGTTCTTCATCTGTAACTATGTCTGTAATTGTCAATTGCTATGTTGATCAAATTAATTGCTATGTAAATCCAATGCAACTACTATCTGTTTATTTTAACTGTGGAGCTTTTCTCCCTGGGTCTTCGCTGAAAATGGACCTACGTCCAGTCGGGCACTCCTGGTCAACAAATGTAAATAAATAAAATACTCCTCATTGAAAGTCCATCTGTCTGCTGTCTCTGCCCGCTTTCCCTAAGACCCCCCCTTTACTCTCTAGGCTAGATGTTAAGTTGTTCCTGAAAGGGGTCTTGCACATCAGACGACCAAAGAAGCGTGTTCCACCGCCCTGGGACCTAAACTTTATCCTAGAAAAGCTCACACAGGCCCCATTTGAGCCAGCCAGATGTTCTTCGTGTTTCAGTGTTGCAGTCATCACATTTGGGTTATCCCTACTAGGGTAGCCCACGGCTAGCCCGAATACCAGAGCCTTAGTATTTCTGCATCGGTTGCTGTCGCTTGAGGACTGACGTCAGGTCATCAGTAGTATCAGTAAGGCAGCCGACGCCATTACATCAGTCTTTTTTGCCATGGAGCCAGAAGCAGAAGCAGTTTGCACGAATGCCAGACAATTCTCTTGCCTGTAGAAAGCAAATACCGCACAGAGACTTCCTCTCTTACTGCGTCACGTGTTTAGGCCCAGACCACGCCTTCCCCCATTGTTGCTTCTGTGCTTTGTTCAGTGCCAGAACTATCTGTCGTC
This sequence comes from Protopterus annectens, assembly GCF_019279795.1. Taxonomy (NCBI): domain Eukaryota; kingdom Metazoa; phylum Chordata; order Ceratodontiformes; family Protopteridae; genus Protopterus; species Protopterus annectens. Next base: position 236,122,895 of record NC_056750.1, read on the forward strand.
GGGCCCTTATTGTAGCCAGATGTTTTCATTTAGAGTCTTCGAATTCCGATATGGCTTCGGTAAGCGATCCGACAGCAGATCTTCTGAAAAAACGTAAAGATAAAGACAGAAACAAGACCGCACATGTCCAAACCTACTGACGATGCTTCCGTTAAGCTAGTCTTCAGTCCTCCGGTACTCAGTGAGGTGCTTCTGCAGCCTCGGATGCCCGCTTCTATTGATTCGCAGGCCACTACAGAGACCCTTTCGGAGTCCAGTATGCTGCAAAATTCTTCTTCGACTAAGAATTATGTGGTCGTCTCTACCTTGGATGAGTCTGGAGCTACTGAGCAGGCACTGGCTTCCGAGGAAGTCCTTTGCACTACAGAATCTCAACGCAAACAGATGTCGTCTTTCGCGGCTACTGTTCTTTCAAAAACGACAGGTTTCGAACCACACCCAAGAAACCAGCGACCCACTCTCGGGCGCCTGCTACCTTGCCTCAGTCTCATGCAACTTTGCCTCAGTCTCAAATGTTTAAAATGGCGAAAGACCTTGTCATGCTGATCAGGAGAAGCCAAGTTACCCCCTCAAAAAGGATAAGAGATCTGTCCCCTGTAGTTTTGTCTGAACAAGAGTCAGATGAATCTGATGCATCTGACTATGAAGACATGCACCCCCTCTTCACTTATGAGGATTCTGATGCAGAGGACTTCATTTCTTTAGCCTCTCCCCCAGAGGATTTTTCCTTTGAGGAAACCCTGCATACTTTAAGGGAACATTTCCAGTGGGAGAGTCAGGACTACCCTCAGTCTAAAAAGTGGGAATTCTTAAATCTTTCAGAACACAGACCCTTGGCCATCCCCCCGGTCCTGGATGTTGTGGATGATGTTTTCCTTGAATCTTGCTCGACTCCTGATGCCCTACCTCCTGCCCCCAGAAACCCAGACAGGTACTATAGAGTCCCTGACTCTCACAAATATATATGTTTTAAAAGATCTTACAGCTGGCCCTGAGATCATTTCTCAAGGGCCAAAAAGGGATTAAAGCAACCTCTAGTAAAAATCCCACACCCTCACAGGGATTCCCGAGCACTGGACAGATGGAGTAAAAAAGTATACACCTCAGCTACTCGTGCTGTCAGGGCACTAAATTGTCAGTTCCATATGGTGAAATTTCAGCCACACACCTTTGGAACTCCTTAAACAAAAAATGTCTTCCATTACTGCTTGGACAGAATCTAAAGATTTACAAGACTTAATGCATTTTGCAAGCCAAGTAACTAAGCACACTTTGCACTGTGGTTTTGACGCCCTAGAAGTTTCTTGCAGGGTAGCAGTCACTGGATCTGTCTTTAGAAGACATGCATGGCTTAAGAAACAACCCCTGCCAGACCATGTCAAATCTAAATTTGTTGGATGCACCCTTGCACAGAGATAACTTATTTGGCGCTAAGGTAGAAGAGGTTTTACAAAAAGATGGAAGAAAAAGCAAAATCTATGAAAACAGTTAAGGATTTCTTACAAGTTCAGCCCCCTAGGTTCAGCAGGTATTATGCCTGCAAGCACTGCTCCTTTCCTGCTCTGAGTAAACCAGCCCAGCCTAGGCCCCATGGCAAATGACCCCCTCCCCCCAGACAGCAGCCCCAGGGAATCCAGAGGTCTAAGCAGTGGACTACCTCCACTTCAAAACCAGGGAAATGTTCTTCGTGTTTCACTGCTGCAGTCATTACATTTGGGTTATCTGCCTGCAGGTAGCCCTGAGCCGGCCTGAATACTAGAGTCTTGGATTCTTGCTTCAGATGCTGTCCCTCCTTCCATGATGTCAGGTTGTCAGGGGTATAATACATGCAGCCGACACCTTGCTGCGCGGTGCCCGAAGCAGTAGTAGTTCACAAGTGCCGGTTGGCAGACTCCTGAAATTATCATTTTCGAGTTTCAGAACCGAAGTCTTCGAAAAAAGCTAAGTACCCCGTTGGGGATCCTTTTTCTTGCTCTTAACCAATGTCAGTAAAAGTTAACAATTATCTTACCTGTGGAAAGCAAATACCTTATAAAGATTTTCATTTGTACTGCATTCCTTGCTTAGGCCCAGACCACGATGTCCCTTGCTGTCGGTTTTGTGCCATATTCAACCCCCGAACTATTCGTCGTCTGTCTATTTTCGCAGCAGATTGTTTTGGTACTCTGTTAACTATCCAGAAATGGCTTCGGTAAGCCATGCGACTACTGATATTCCGGAAAAATGCAAGGATAAAGACAGAGACAAACCGCATAGGTCCATAACTGCCGCCAAACTTCTGTTAAACTAGTCGCCAGTTCTCCAGTACTCCGGTGCTTTCGCAGCCCCTGATACCTGCTACTTCAGATTCGCATGCCTCTACTGAGACCCATTCGGAGTCCGGTATGCCGCGAGATGCTTCTTCGACTATGGAACCTGCAGATGTCTCTACTTTGTATGGGTCTGGAGCCGCTGTGCAGGCACCGGCTTCTGAGGGTGTATTCAGGCCTGCAGATTTGCATTTTAAACCAATGCCATCTACTTCATCAATGCCTAAAACTCGACCCACGCCTAGAAAACCGTCCAAACCACATGGTCAGGCCCATATGCCTAAAAAACAAATGCTTAAAATGGCTGAAGACCTTATTACTTTAATTAGGGGAAGCCAGCCTTCCCCTTCTGAGAGACCTAGGTCTGATTTTCCTTCTGATTCTTCTGATAAGGATTTTGATTCTGAAATTTCTGTTTCTTCTGATTATCAGGATTTGCCCTTACCTACCTATGAGGATTCTGATGCAGAGGATTCTATTCCCTCTGCTTTCCCCTGCAGAAGATTTTTCTTTTGGTGAAACCTTGCACACCGTTAGGGAGCATTTCTGCTGGGAAAGCCAGGATTACTCTGACTCCAAAAAGAGGCTTAGGGAATTCTTACTCCTCCCTTAACACAGGCCTTTAGCTATCCCTCCTGTTCTGGACATAGTAGATGCCTTCTTGGAATGTAGCCTGGCCACAGACACTTAACCTCCAGCTCCCAGAAAATTTGACCGGTATTAGAGTACCTGACTCTCAGAAGTTCCTCTTCAAGAATCCTACTGCGGATCCAGAGACCATTTCCCAAGGACCAATGGGCATTAAGGCTACTGCTGCCAAAAACCCTACCCCCTCTGTTAGAGATTCCAGGGCCTTGGACAGATGGGGTAAGAAGGTATACACTTCTGCTACTTTGGCCATTAGGGCCTTAAATTGCCAGTTTCATATGTTAAAGTATCAGCAGCATGTTATGGGACTGCTTAAACAGAAAATGATGTTGGCTGTTGGCTGTGCTGAACATAAAGAATTACAGGATTTAATGCATTCTGCTGAACAAGTTGGTGAGCATACTTTGCAATGTGGTTTTGACTCTTTAGAAGCATCTTGCAGGGCTTCTGTCACTGGGTCTGTACTTAGAAGGCATGCTTGGATTAAGGAGCAAAACTTGCCAGATCATGTTAAAGCTAAATTAGTGGATGCTCCCTTAAACCAAGACCGCCTGTTTAGCAACAAGGCAGAAGTCCTTAAAAAGATGGTGGAAAAAGCTAAATCTATGCAAACTGTTAAAGATTTCCTGCAAGTACAGCCTCCCAGATTTAGTAGGCATTGGTCTTCTAAAAATTGGTCCTTTCCAGTCTCTTCCAGGCCTTCTCAGTCCAAACCCAGAAACAGCAGACCACCGAGGTTACAGTCTCAGGCTACACACAGGCCTAAGCAGTGGGGGGCTCCCACTTCCAAAGCTGGTAGTATTAAGACAACCCCCCTATGGAAAAATGTCACAATGACAACCTTAATCCTTCCAAGCCCTGCTCAACTGCCTGCTCCCGTAGGAGGAAAGCTCGCCCTGCATGCAAAAAACTGGGAATGCATTTCCCAGGACAAATGGGTTTTAAATATAGTTTTCCAAGGATACAGATTCCACTTCCACACCTTACCAACCCCAAATGGTTGGCCAGACCTACCCCCAAATCAGTGGGCAGAGGCTCAACAGCAGGTTCTCTCTCTTCTAAGTATCAGGGCTATTCAGCCTGTCCCAGCAGAAGAAAGAGGACAAGGTTTTTACTCAAGACTTTTCCTAGTACAGAGAAAAGACAGCTCCTGGCGTCCTATCCTGGACCTCTCTATTCTAAACACCATTTTGGTAATCCCAAAATTCAAAATGCTAACACTTCAACAGCTGCTTCCTATGCTAGGCAAAGATGCCTGGTTGGCAACCTTAGGCTTAAGGAAGCTTACCTGCACATTCCAGTAAGGGAATCTTGCAGGAAATATCTACGCTTCAGAGCAGGCTCCATGCACTATCAGTTCTGTGCACTTCCCTTTGGCTTATCTACTGCCCCGAGGGTATTCACCAAGTGTCTAGCTCCAGCCATTGCATTTTGCAGGCAGAGAAATATTCAAATATACCCATACCTGGACGATTGTCTAATTAAGGCAGAAAGCCAGGATATGCTATTAAAACATCTGGCATTTGTAAAGAAACTTCTAGCCTTGCTGGGGGTATACCTTAAACAAAAATAAATCTCATCTGGTACCCTGCCAACAGATTGTATTCCTGGGAGCAAGCTTGAACGCAACTTCCCAGATGGCTTACCTCACGCCAGAGAAACAAGTTTATTTGACAGCCTACTTCAAACTACTGGCCACAAAGACCCAGCTATCTGCAAGGGAAATTTTGCAGGCCCTGGGGTTCATGGCCTCTTGCATTCTACTAATTCTATATGCAAGACTGCATATGAGGAAACTACAACGGTATCTAAAAAGCCTATGGTGTCAGCATTCTCAGGACCTGGAATCAATCATTCCTATCATTCCTTGTATAAAGACAGAGTTCCTTTGGTGGGCAGAAGCCTGCCACCTCAACAAGGGGCTCCCTTTCAGTCTACCCCCTGCCACCCAAACCCTGACATACTATGCATGGGGGCTCATTTGGCAGGGCAGTGCATTCAGGGCAAATGGAACCCGAGTCAGATGCACCTGCATATCAACCAAAAAGAAATGTTAGCTGTACAGAATTCCCTGACAGCCTTCAAGCACCACTTCCTTCCAGGACAATTATTGGTAAAGACAGGCAACACCACAATTATGTGGTACATAAACAAGCAGGGGGGAACCCACTCGTACCCTCTCTGCAGACTAGCCATGGCTGTGTGGAACACAGCCTTGAGCTACCAAGTGCACCTACAAGCTCAATTCCTGCCAGGCAAGCTAAATTCACTGGCAGACGACCTAAGCAGAAATGTCATGGACCCACACGAATGGAAACTGGAACCAAAAATCAACCTCTTGAGGAACAAATGGGGGACTCAAGAGATGGACCTGTTTGCCTACCCCCAGAACTACCAATTGGACAAATTCTGCACAAGGACTTCCCACAGTCAAGCTTAGAAAGTGGATGTCCTGTCCTTTACCTGGAAAAGCCTCTCGGTTTATGCCTTTTCCCCTCTGCCTCTCTTCTCGACGGTTCTGCTAAAGATCAAACAGGACAGACCAAGGACAAATCTTATTGCACCAGACTGGCCTTGCCAGCACTGGTACCTCCTCTTGCGCAGCGTGATACTGCTGGATCCATGGCACCTACCTCAGACACCTTCCCTGCTGTCCCAGCAGGTGGGCCAGATTCTGCACTCTCAGTTTCAAACCCTGAACCTTGCAGTCTGGCTAATCCCTTGAGCTATCCAATAGTATCCCTCAGTAAGCAGGTGCTAGATGTCATTCTGGAAGCAAGGAGACCTAGTACTAGAAAATCCTATGCTGAAAAGTGGAAAAGATACTGTTCCTGGAGCCAGACCCAGGGTATGGGCACTCCGGTGCCCAGTGTACCTCATATTCTTCAGTACTTAACAGAATGCTCCACAAGGGCCTATCCTTCTCGTCAATTAAAATTCATGCCTCTGCAATTTTAGCACATTATAATACTGAACCACCCCTCTTCTCTCACCCCCTGTTAAAGCAATTTCTCAGAGGGGCTAAAAATTAGACAGCCCCCAGGCGAGCCCCTACTCCAGTCTTGGACCTTAATTTTGTATTGGAAAAGCTCACTCTCCCTCCATTTGAACCAGCTGCAACTTCAGAGTTTAAATTCCTTTCTTGGAAAACAGCCTTCCTTCTAGCCGTCACTTCAGCAAGAAGAGTGTCTGACTTACAGGCCCTCATGACAGTGGAGCCCTTTATTATCTTCCATGCAGACAGGGTTTTCCTCAGCACCAATCCTTCCTTTATGCCCCAGGTGGTGTCTAGTGTGGCCCTAAATCAGTCCATTCATTTGCCTACCCTTTTTCCTAATCCACAAAACAAAGGAGAACAACTTCTGCACTCTTTGGATGTGCACAGACAACTTAGATTTTATTTGGACTGGGCTAAGCCTCTCAGAAATTCTGAACAGCTGCTAGTTGGCTTTGCTGCAGGAGCAGATGGGAAGGCCATTTCAAAGTAAACCATTTCTAAATGAGTAGCCCATTGCACTCATTTCTGCTATAAGCACCATGGAAAACCTACCCACAAGGGGATATGATCACATTCCACCAGGGCTGCATCTACCTCTACAGCCTTTCTCAGAGGGGTCCCTACGAGGGACATCCTAGAAGCTGCTACCTGGAGCTCTGTTTATACCTTCACCAAGCATTACCACATGCCTATTTTTTCTAAGTACAGAGCTGGTTTTGCTACTGCAGTATTGCCGGGCTTAATAGCTGGTCCTAATGCTCTCTGACTTCCTCCTCCCTTCCTTAGCTTGGGAATCTACCCAAATATAATGACTGCAAGAGTGAAACACTAAGAACACAGTGTACAGTGTTGTACACTTATCATAAATGCAGCTGTTCGAGTGTATTCACTGTTACAGTCCTGGATGTTCGTGTTACACTGCTGCAGTCATTACACTTGGGTTATCCTGCCGTCAGGCGGTCTCGCAGTCGGCCAGAGTTCCAAAGTCTTGGTCCGGCGTCGGTTGCTGTCGCCTCTTCCCTGACGTCAGTGCGCCAGGGGTATATAAGATGCATCTGACGCCATTTTCTTCAGTCTTTCTTGCCGTGCAGTGCTCGAAGCAAAAGCAGTTCGCAAGTGCCGGTCGGCTGACTCCTGAGATTTTCGAAGTCGAATTTCAGATCCGAAGTCTTCAATCAAGCGAAGTACCCCGTTGGGGAAACTTTTCTTGCCTCAGACCGACGTCAGAAAAAGTTAATTGTATATCTTGTGGGAAGCAAATACCTCATAAGGACTTCCACTCTTACTGTATTTCATGCCTAGGCCCTGATCACGACGTCACTAGTTGTCGGTTTTGTGCTAGATTTAACAAACGCACTATAAAACGACGTTTTGATTTTGCTTTGCACTACTTTGGCCGAAGGTTCAATTATACAATGCTGTCGGTACAACCGATGACCGCAATTCATAAAAAACGCAAAGACAAGGATAAAGACAAGCATCCGAGGTCCAAAATCGACGACGAAGCCTCTTCTAGGCCATTCGCCGGTTCTCAGGCGCTTTTGCAGCCCCCGACACCCGCTACCTCAGAGCCACAGGCCGCTTCCGACTCCCACGTGGAGACAACTAGGCCTCTGGAAACTCAACGTATTGGACCTATGGAAAATAATCCCTCAGATGGGTCTGGAGCCGCTGAGCAGGCATCGGCTTCTGAGGGTGTTTTCAGACCTTCACAACTTACCATTAAAGCAACAGCGAAGACAAAAACACCATTAAAGACAAAGAAGCAAGTACAGCATTCTCCAGGACAGTCCTCCATGCCTAAGAAACAGATGCTCAAAATGGCCGAAGACCTCATTACTCTGGGTTCCCATCCCCCTCCTGAGAAAAGGCCTAGGCAGGATACAGACTGATTCTCTGATCAGGTTTCCATTTCCTCTGATTCCTCTTCAGACCAGGGATACTCTCTACCCCCCTATGAGGACTCTGATGCTGAAGAATCTATCCCTTCAGCCTCTCCTCCTGAAGATTACTCTTTTGGGGAAACTTTACATACCATGAGGGAGCATTTCCATTGGGAAAGTCAGGATTATTCAGAATCCAAAAAAAGGCTCAGGGACTTCCTTTTATTGCCTCAGCACAGACCCCTTGCTATTCCGTCTGTGTTAGATATTGTGGATGATGTGTTCTCTGAATCCAGCTTATCTCCTGATTCTTTGCCCCCTGCTCCAGCCAAGCCAGATAGGTATAGAGTCCCTGACTCTCACAGGTTTCTTTATAAAAACCCTTCGGCTGACCCAGAAACCATTTCCCAGGGTCCCAAAGGGGTTAAGGCTTCCATTGCAAAAAATCCAGTCCCCTCTGACAGAGATTCTAGAGCATTGGATAGATGGGGGAAGAAAGTTTACACTTCTTCAACTTTAGCAGTAAGGGCTTTAAATTGCCAGTTTCACATGCTTAAGTACCAACAATATTTAATGGCTCAGTTAAAACAGAAAATGCTTACAAGCTCAGAAGCTCCTGACTATAAAGAAATGCAGGATTTATTGCATGCAGTTGAACAGGTGAGAAAACATACTCTGCAATGTGGTTTTGATTCTTTAGAGGCCTCTTGTAGAGCCGCATGTGATTCGAAGACATGCTTGGTTAAAAGAACAGAGTTTACTTGACCATGTTAAGGCAAAATTATTGGATGCTCCTTTACAGCATGATACCTTGTTTGGTGTTAAGGCAGAAGAGGTGTTAAAGAAAATGGACGATAAAGCTTAATCTATGCAAACAGTCAAAGATTTCTTACAGGTACAGCCACCTCGATTTAGCAGAAATTGGCCTACAAAGAATTGGTCCTTTCCAGTGTCAGGCCACAGAGAGGCAGATACACACACCCAAGAGGCAGATCTCAACCCCAAGGCTCTTACAGACGACAGTGGGGTACCTCAACCCCTAAAGAAGGTGAGGACAAGTCTCAAGGAAACCGTCCCAATGACTTCCCCCTTCATATGCCAAGCACTTCCCTTTTGGCAGCCCCCTTAGGGGGGAAACTAGCACTTATTTCTCAAAATTGGCAAACAATCACCCAAGACAAATGGGTTCTGAATATTGTGTCTCAAGGTTACAGGTTCCACTTTCACACTTTACCAAGGCTAAAGGGAATGCCAAACCTGCCACAAAATGAATGGGCAGAGGCTCAAAAACAAATTTCAGCCCTCATGGACATGAGAGCTGTTCAGAAAGTACCACAGCAGGAACAAGGATTTTACTCAAGACTCTTCCTGGTCCCCAGAAAGGACAAAGCCTGGAGACCCATACTAGACCTTTCAACTCTAAATACTTACCTGGATGTTCCGAAATTCAAAATGTTGACACAACAGCAGCTTCTTCCCATGCTGGGCAAGAAGGCTTGGCTTGTTACACTGCACCTCAGAGGCATACCTGCATGTCCCTATCAGACAAGATTGCAGAAGATACCTCAGATTCAAAGCTGGTACAATGCACTACCAATCTTTTGCATTGCCCTTTGGCTTATCTACTGCGCCCAGGGTCTTTACAAAGTGCCTGGCACCAGTAATTGCATTTTTGCAGACAAAAAGAAATTCAAATATATCCATACCTGGACGACTGCCTCATTCAAGCCGAGAAAAAGGACATTCTTCTAAAGCATCTGGCGTTTGTAAAAAGGTTGCTAATTTCTCTAGGGTACACAGTAAATGAAAATCAAAACTAGTGCCCTCACAACAGATAATATTCCTGGGTGCCATCTTGGATACAACGGCCCAGATGGCTTATCTCACGCCAGACAAACAAGGACAACTGACTCAATATTTTCAATTGCTGGCAAAAAAGTCCCATCTCCCTGCAAGAAAAATTCTGCAGGCCCTGGGATTCATGGCATCATGCATTCTACTAATTCCATATGCCAGACTGCATATGAGGAAATTACAATGGTACCTAAAAAGTGTTTGGACTCAACATTCTCAGTTTAGAAACAGTAATACTAATAATTCCCTGCCTACAACAGGAGTTTTGATGGTGGGCACAGGCATGTCACCTCAACAAGGGTCAGCCTTTCACTCTACCCACAGCCAGGCAGACTCTAACAGGTGCTTCGGATTACGCCTGGGGAGCACACATGGCAGGAAAATGTATTCGGGGCAAGTGGACCACAGACCAAATGCATCTTCACATCAATCAAAAAGAGATGTTGGCTGTTAAAAATGCCCTAACAGCATTCAAGGATCTTCTGCATCCAGGACAATTATTATTAAAGACTGACAACACCACAGTAATGTGGTACATAAACAAGCAAGGGGGCACTCATTCTTATCCCCTATGCAGGCAAGCCATGACATTGTGGAACACAGCTCTAACTTATCAAGTTCATCTGCAAGGACAATTCTGCCAGAAAAGAGGAATACTCTGGCAGACTATCTCAGCAGAAATATCATGGACCCTCACAAATGGAAATCGAACCAACAAATCTTCAGCATGGTAATAAAAGTGGGGGTGCCCAGACATAGATCTTTTTGCCTCCCCACTGAATTGCCAACTACAAAAATTCTGCACAAGGACTTGCCACACACAAGCATGGAAAGTGGATGCTCTTTCGTTCAGCTGGAAAAGCCTAAAAGTTTATGCCTTCCCACCACTGCCTCTCCTTTCAAAGGTACTCCTAAAAGCCAGACAAGAAAAACCACAGATGATCCTGATTGCTCCAGACTGGCCACGCCAGCACTGGTACCCAATCTTAAAGAACTTAGCTCAAGGCCCACCATGGATTCTGCCCCAAATCTCACACCTTCTGACTCAACAAAACAATCAGATCCTGCACGGTCAGCTCAAAACCCTAAACCTGGCTGCATGGCAGATTCATTAGTCAAACAGGCAACACCTCTCTCTAATGCTGTTATGGATGTCATTTTGGAGGCCAGGAGGCCTAGCACCAGGAAATCTTACTCAGAAAAATGGAAGAGATTCTGTGCCTGGAACCAAACATTCCTCAGATTTTACAATACTTAAATGAGATGCTGGACAAAGGCCTATCCTTCTCATCAATTAAGATCCACGCCTCTGCCATTTCAGCTCATTACAACACGGATCCTCCTTTATTCTCTCATCCCTTACTAAAGCAGTACCTCAGAGGGGCTAAGAACTTAAGACCACCCCGGAGAGCACCAACACCAACGTGGGACCTCAATTTTGTTTTGAAAAAACTTACCTTGCCACCTTTTGAGCCAGCCAATACAGCCGATCTAAAATTTTTATCATGGAAAACAGCTCTGCTCCTGGCAGTAACTTCAGCACAAAGAGTCTCAGAGCTACAGGCATTAATGGCAGTGGAACCTTTTATAATATTTCATCAGGACAGGGTTTCTTTAAGGACAAACCCTACATTCATGCCAAAGGTGGTATCTAGTGTGGCTCTTAACCAAACCATCCATTTGCCAACTTTTTATCCAAACCCCCAGAATAAAGGGGAGAAACTTCTGCACTCTTTGGACATACACAGGCAGCTACACTTCTACTTGGACAAAACAAAAGCTTTCAGGAAAACTGAGCAACTGTTTGTAGCATATGCTGCAGGATCACAGGGCAAGGCTATCTCAAAGCAGACCATTTCCAAATGGATAGGACACTGTATTCGTTACTGCTACACACAGCATGGTAAATCAGTCCCTAATAACATTAGGCCACATTCTACCAGAGCAACAGCCACTTCAACGGCCTTTCTCAGAGGAGTACCAACCATGGAAATTTTGGAGGCTGCAACTTTGAGTTCAGTGCACACCTTTACCAAGCATTACCACTTGCCTCTTTACTCTAAATCCAGAGCAGGATTTGCCACTGCAGTTCTGCAGGGCCTCATAGCCAAGCCTAACTCTTTATAGACCAGCCACCCAACCTTAGCTTTGGGATTCTACCCAAGTGTAATGACTGCAGCAGTGTAACACGATGAACATAGTACAGTTTTGTACCTACCATAAATGTAGATGTTGGAGTGTTCACACTGCTGCAGTCCAGGTTACCCTCCCTCCATCCCCTCTGTCCTAGCTGGGCTATACTTTTCTATCCTATACAACCTTTGTGGTGTATTTGCTTGTAACTGAAGGTATTGTGTTTATTTTTTTATATATGTTTTATTAGCAATATGTATTGCCTACCTACTTGGGGGCACCTGACATCTGGGGCAAGAAAAAGTGGAGAAAATGGCGTCGGATGCATCTTGTATACCCCTGGCGCACTGACGTCAGGGAAGAGGCGACAGCAACTGACGCCGGACCAAGACTTTGGAACTGTGGCCGACTGCGGGACCACCCGACGGCAGGATAACCCAAGTGTAATGACTGCAGCAGTGTGAACACTCGAACATCTACATTTATGGTAGGTACAAAACTGTACTTTACCCTCCCTCCAGCCCCCTGACGTCTCTTGGCTCTACCTTCCTTCTTGTTTGGTGTATTTGCTTTTTGTTGGAGGTGTAACAACATATAATTGCTTCCCATTATGGGGGCACCTGACATCTTGGGCAAGGAAAACTGATGTAATGGCGTTGGCTGCATGTTTTATACCTCTGACCTGACGTCATGGAAGTAGGAACAGCATCCGACGCAGGAATCCAAGACTCTGGTATTTAGGCCGGCTGAGGGCTACCTGCAGGCAGATAACCCAAATGTAATGACTGCAACAGTGAATACACTCGGAACATCTACATTTATGGTAAGTATACACAACTGTACTTTCTATGCCACCCCCTTTTGGTAAGAACTCACAATGACTCACCTCCTCCTCCTCCCCCCTCTGCCCACCTTCACTTACCACAAGAGGAAAACTCTCATTTCACTCAAGCACCTGGGCCACCATAACCAAGGACCAATGGGGTCTGAACCGTGTGTCAGGGATACGAATTTTCCTTCCTTACCCTTCCAACCCCAAAAGGGTTCTCAGATCTACTACCAAATCAGTGGGCAGAGGCTCAAAAGCAAATCCTTTCTCTTCTCTCTATGAGAGCAGTAGAGTACGTTCCTGGTGAGCAGATAGGCCAAGGCTTCTACTCCGGACTTTTTCTGGTGCCCAGAGAGGAGGGCACCTGGCGGCCCTTCCTTGATCTATCAATTCTAAATACCTTCCTGGTGCTGTATGCCAGTGAGACAACAGGAAGTCATATCAAAACATTTCTCACCTCAAATGTGACCCATAGCCTATACAATTCTATTGAAAAAGAAACAAGGTGAGCAACCATTACCATGTAAAGATGTGATATGACAGAGTACAAACCAAGACAAATGGATGTTGTAATCATCTCAGCAGGTGTTTGCACAACATAGCTCTGTAAGGGTGTGCACACACATTCAACTGGCTTACTGTACTATTTCTTCCCATATGCTGGAGGGACAGGTTTGTAACCCAGAGACAGCCAATGATATGGAATAGACTTCCCATACATATCAAGCAGAGCATCTCACTGGCCCACTTCAAGAGAAATCTTGATGAGTGGATGGAAAATAGAAAATTCACCCCAGGGATCACTCCAGTGGCTTTACTTGAGGCACTGGGAACTAAGGTTGGGTGGCACAATGCTAGGGTACTATGGGCTAGGCTTGTAAAGGCTCCAGGGCCATTAGCCTAGTACACACCTATGAAGCTTTGAAATACAGGCTAACTTTTAGAACACTAGCCTGGAGTACTCTGTAATCTAACCTCAGGATATGAAATTTAGCATTTAAAATTGTGCAGTTCAAATTATTATAGTGGATAGCAAGCCAAGGCTGCTGCATCAAGCATTCAGCTTTTTTTCCCCTTAAACAGAAATTGTATTTTTTCTCCAACTTTCTTAGCACAATCAGGCATATCTAGTTATTCTTTACTTTGTATATTTATTTATTTATTGATATTTGTTTACCGGGAAGATCCATGGGCTAAAAAAGCCTATTTCCAGTGGAGGCCCAGGGAGAAAAGCCCCAGTGGACAAACAAATCAAATAATGCAATAACAGTATAATGTATTTACAACAGGAGGAAAAAACAGATACCAGACTTGCTACAGTTGGTAGAAAAACATGCTATAAAATATTAAAAGTAGGTAAATTCAATCTGCACTAAAAAGTAAGTTCAAACAGTAACGGATTGTAAGGAAAATCAAGTTAATTTGAAATAGGTTGTCAGTTTGAGAGTGGGGTGACTTTAGAATCCATATCAGAAATTAAGTAAAAGGGGATGGCGAGAAGGCATATGATAATGCAAGTAGACAGAGATACTGGAGGTTAAAGAAAGAGAAAAAGAAAAAGAATAAAGGAGGAAAAACCAAGGACCCTTCTTATAGCTCCTGACTGGCCCCGACAATACTGGTACCCCTTGCTGCACAGCCTGTCCCTGATGCCTCCATGGCATCTTCCTCAGATCCCAAACCTCCCGACCCAGAGGGAAGAGGAATTCATGCAGCCCAAATTGCAGACACTCAATTTGGCAGCTTGGCTTATTCCCTAACCTGAACAAATCTGCCATTCTAAGTAAACAGGTTCTGGATATTGTCCGTGAGGCCAGACATCCTAGCACCAGAAAGTCTTATGCAGATAAATGGAAAAGGTTCTGCACCTGGATCCAGGCTAAGGGAAGCAAAACGGCACAGCCCTCCATCCTGGATTACTTAGCTGACCTACTACACAGTGGTCTCTCTTTCTCCTCTATAAAAATTCATGCCTCTGCTATTTCTGCTCATTTTCCCACTGAGCAGCCCCTTTTCTCTCACCCTTTGATCAGACAGTTCCTCAGAGGGGCTAGCAACGTAAGGCCCCCTCAGAAGGGCACCAACACCAACTTGGGACCTTAACTTTTTCTTGTTAAAGCTCACCCTGTCTCTTTTCGAACCAGCTCCTGCAGAGCTAAAATTTCTCACCTGGAACACAACTTTCCTTCTGGCCATCACTTCAGCCAGAAGAGTCTCTGAGCTGCAAGCACTCATGGCTGTGGAACACTTCATCAGACAGGGTATCCCTCAGAACTAACCCATCCTTCATGCCCAAGGTGGTGTCCAGTGTGGCTCTCAAGCAGTCCATTCACCTGCCTAGCTTCTTTCCTAATCCGTAGAACAAGGGGGAAAGGATTCCTTACTCTCTAGGATTCCTTACTCTCTAGATGTGCACAGACAACTCGGATTCTATCTGGATAGGACTAAGTCCATCAGGAAGTCTTTTCAATTGCTGGTTAGCTTTGCTACAGGGGGAGAAGGCAAAGCCATCTCCAAGCAAACCATTTCCAAATGGATAAGCGCACTGCATCAATTTCTGCTACAAACAGCATGGACAGCTTCCCCTAAGGGGGTCAGGAGGCACTTCACCAGAGCAGCCTCCACCTCTGCAGCTTTCCTAAGAAGAGTCCCCACCAGGGACATCCTTGAGGCTGTCACCTGGACATCTGTTCACACTTTTACCAAGCATTACCACCTGCCTCTCTTCTCCAAATCCAGGGCAGGGTTTGCCTCTGCAGTCTTGCAAGGCATCCTAGCCAGCCACTAGTTTCCTTGACTGCTTCCATCCATTTCCTCAGCTTTGGGAATCTACCCAAATGTGATGACTGCAACAGTGAAACACAAAGAACATAGTACAGTTGTGTACACTTACCATAAATGTAAATGTTCGAGTGTATTCACTGTTGCAGTCCTGGTTTCCCTCCTTCCATCCCCCTTTGTTCTTTTTCTTTCCTTACAAGGAACATATTGGTATTTGTTTTCCACTGGTGGGGTTCTTCCACCAGAACCTGGCCTCCTACTTTGGGGGCTTCTGACAGGTTAGGGCAATAAAAACTGATGTAAAGGCATCAGTCCTCAAGCGACAGCAATCGACACAGAAATACTGAGTCTCTGGTATTCGGGCTGGCCGAGGGCTACCCTGGCAGGGATAACCCAGTTGTGATGACTACAACAGTGAATACACTCTAACATCTACATTTATGGTAAGTGTACACAATTGTACTTTCTGCATCACTTCAGATGCCCACATGGAAAACAATCCTGCTGGTAGCTCACCTCAGCTAGAAGGGTGTCAGAGTTACAGGCACTCATGGTTTGTCCCCTCTACACTGTCTTCCACAAAGACAGGGTGACCCTGCGCACCAGCCCTTCCTTCATGCCCAAAGTAGTCAACGAGCTATCATTAAATTATTTCCATTCACCTGCCCACCTTCTTCCCCTCTCTTGCCAAAGACAGTGAGAGGATACTCCATTCGCTAGATGTTCAAAGACCGCTAAAGTTTTACTTGGGCAAGACTATTTTTACTTGGACAAAACAAAGTCCATCAGAAAATCTAATCAACTGTTTGTATCCTTTCATCCCAGGGCCCTGGGCAAGGCAGTCTCCAAACAAACTGTCTCCTGTTGGATCAGGAAAACCATCTGTTTCTTTTACTCATACCATGGCAAGGACCTGCTTCAGGGGGTAAGAGCACATTCTACTAGGGTCATAGCATCCTCCAAAGCTTTCTTCAAAGGGCTGGAGACAACCTCTATCCTGAAGGCAGCCACCTGGTCCACTGTACACACCTTTACCACATACTACAAATTGGATCATATCTCCAGAGCAGGTTTCACTATGGCAGTCCTGCAGGGATTTCTGGAATCGGCTACCTCTACCTCAACCCTTCCTCTCCTTCCTAAGCTGTGGTACTCTCCCACACTAAGAATACTGCAACATGGGAATATGGGAATAGAAGGACATAAAATAGTTGTGTAAAATCTTGCCATAACCATAGATGTCCTTCTCTTCCATATTGGAATATTCCTTCCCTCCCACCTGCATTCCTTTTCACCTGTCTATGCAGATGTTCTTCGTGTTTCACTGTTGCAGTCATTACATTTGGGTAATCTGCTGGCAGGTTGCCCTCAGTCGGCCTGATTAACAAAGTCTTGGGTCCTGCGTCGGTTGCTGTCCCTTCCATGACGTCAGGTAGTCAGAGGTATAAAACAAGCAGCCAATGCCATTACATCAGTTTTTCTTGCCGCGTGGTGCCCGAAGCAGAAGCATTTCGCAAGTGCCGGTCGGCCGACTCCTGAAATTTTCTTTTTCGAGTTTCAGAACCGAAGTCTTCAACTAAAAGCTAAGTGTCCCGTTGGGGAAACTTTTTCTTGCTCCTTACCGATGTCAGTAAAAGTTAATAATTGCATTACTTGTGGGAAGCAAATACCTCATAAGGATTTTCATTTGTACTGTATTCCTTGCCTGGGACCTGACCACAACGTACCTTGCTGTCGGTTTTGTGCTAATTTTAATCAGCGCTCTATTAAACGTCGGTATATTTTGGCTTCTGAATATTTTGGCTCACGATTTAATTATCCAGAAATGTCATCTGTCAGCAATCCGACTACCGGAATACCTAAAAAATGCAAAGAAAAAGACAGACAGGCCGTCAAGGTCCAAAACTGATGGCGCTTCCCCTAAGCCATTCGCCAGTTCGCCAGTGCTCAGTGAGGTGATTTCGCAGCCCGATACCCGCTACTTCTGATTCGCAGACCTCTATTGAGACCCATTCGGAGTCCGTTATGCTGCGAGATGCTTCAATTATGGAACCCGCGGATGTCTCTACCTTAGATGGGCCTGGAGCTGCTGTGCAGGCAACAGCTTCTGAAGGTGTTTTCAGGCCTACAGATTTGTATATTAGACCAATGCCATCTTCAAAACTAAGGCAAAAATCTAAATCTGTGTTTAAAAAACCGACGCCTAGGCCACATGTGCATGTGCAGGTCCCTGTGCCTAAAAAACTAATGATCAAAATGGCTGAAAATGTTATTACTCTGTTAGGGGTAGCCAACCCCCTCCTCCGAAGAGGCCCTAGGTAAGACTTTGATTGAGTCTTCCGAACAGGATTCTATTTCTTCTGACTTTTCTAATGAACAGGATTTGTCTATACCTACTTATGAGGACTCTGATGCAAAAGATTCCATTCCTTCTGCTTCTCCCCATGAGGATTTTTCTTTTGGGTAAACTTTACATACCTTAAGGGAACATTTCCACTGGGAAAGTCAGGATTTCTCTGAGACTTGGGGATTTTCTTCTTCTTCTTCAGCATAGGCATTGGCTATACCTCCTGTTCTAGACATTGTTGATGATGTTTTCTCAGAATCTAGTATGGCTCCTGATTCTCTGCCTCTGGCTCCTTGTAAGCCAGACAGGTACTACAGGGTTCCTGACTCCCACACATTTCATTTTCAAAAATCCTATTGCAGATCCTGAAACCATTTCTCAGGGTCCCAAGGGCATTAAGGCCTCTACTGCTAAAAATCCTACCCCTTCTGATAGAGATTCCAGGGTGCTGGATAGAGGGGGTAAGAAGGTTTACACTTCTGCAACCTTGGCAATCAGGTCTTTAAACTGTTAATTTCATATGCTCAAATATCAACAGCATATCGTGGGACTGCTTAAACAGAAAATGATGTTAATTTCTGACTGTGTGGAAAATAAAGCTTTACAGGATTTATTGCATTCAGCTGAACAAGTTGGAAAGCATACTTTGCAGTGTGGTTTTGATTCTTTGGAGGCCACTTGCAGAGCTGCTGTAACTGGGTCTGTGCTAAGAAGGCATGCTTGGCTCAAAGAGCAAACTCTGCCTAATCATGTTAAAGCAAATTTGTTGGATGCTCCTTTACAACGGGGCCGTCTCTTTGGTAGTAAGGCTGAAGAAGTTTTAAAAAAGATGGAAGGTAAAGCTACATCTATGCAAACTGTGAAAGATGTCTTACAAGTGCAACCTCCAAGATTTAGTAGGCATTGGCCTACTAAGAACTGGTCCATTCCAGTTCCTTCTAGAGCCACTCAAGTCAAGCCTAGACATTCCAAAGGCTTCAGGTTTCAGTCACAAGGGACTTTTAGAACAAAACAGTGGGGTGCCTCCACCTTCAAATCTGGAAACAGCAAGCACCTCCCTATGGTAAACAGCCTCAATGACTCACCCTCTACACTCACCAAGCACTTACCTTTTAGCCGCCCCTTTAGGGGGAAAACTGGCACTGCATGCAAGAAACTGGCAAATTATAACCCAGAACAAATGGGTTTTAAATGTAGTATCCCAGGGATACAGATTTCATTTCCACATATTGCCAATCCCAAACAGATGGCCAGACCTGCCCCCAAATCAGTGGGCAGAGGCCCAGAAAACAAGTTCTGTCCCTCATGAACATGGTGGCTATTCATCCAGTACCAGAATAGGAAAAGGGACAAGGTTTCTAGTCAGTACTTTTCCTGGTACCCAGAAAAGACAAATCATGGCATCCAATTCTGGACTTATCTACTCTAAACACATTTCTGGAAATTCCAAAATTCAAGATGCTGACTCTTCAACAGTTACTTTCTATGCTAGGCAAAGATGCCTGGTTGGTAACTCTAGACTTAAAAGAGGCTTACCTGCATATCCTCATCGGGGAGTCTTGCAGAAGATACCTCCGCTTCAAAGCTGGCTACTTGCATTACCAGTTCTCTGCACTGCCCTTTGGCTTATCTACTGCGCCCAGGGGCTTCACAAAGTGTCTGGCTCCAGTAATTGCCTTTTGCAGGCAAAGAAATATTTAAATATATCCATATCCTGACGATTGTCTAATTCAGGCAGAAAACAAGTACATTCTTCTAAAGCATCTGGCATTTGTAAAAAGGGTTCTAACTTGTCTAGGGTACACCATAAACAAAAAAAAATCAGAACTGGTACCCTCTCAACAAAATTACATTCCTGGGTGCAAGCTTGAATACAACTGCCCAGATGGCTTACCTTATGCCAGAAAAGCAAATTCATTTGGTAAATTATTTCAAACAGGTGGCCACAAAAACCCTGCTATCTGCAAGACAAATTCTGCAAGCCTTTGAGTTCATGGCCTCCTGCATTCTTCTAATTCCATATGCAAGACTGCATATGAGGAAACTTCAGTGGTACTTACAAAGTTTATGGAGTCAACATTGTCAAAGCCTGGAAACAATGATTCTGATCATACCTTGCCTGCAACTAGAGTTCCTGTGGTGGGCAGACGTCTGCCACCAAAACAGGGGACTGCCATTCACTCCACCCACTGCCACCCAAACTTTGACTACAGACTCATCAGACTATGCTTGCGGGGTTCATCTGGCAGGGAAGTGCATTCAGAGCAAATGGAGCCCAAATCAAATGCACCTTCATATCAATCAGAAAGAAATGCTAGCTGTACAGAATGCACTGACAGCCTTCAAGGACTACCTTCATCCAGGACAATTAATGATAGACAGACAACACCACAGTTATGTGGTATATAAGCATGTGAGGGTACACACTCCTACCCCCTTTGCAGACTAGCCATGGCATTGTGGAACACGGCCTTGACCTACCAAATAAAACTAGAAGCTCAATTCCTGCCAGGAAAGCTGAATACTCTGGCAGACCCTAAGCAGAAATCTCATGGACCCACATGAATGGAAACTGGAACCAATGATTTTCAACGTGTTGACATGCAAATGGAGGAGTCCAGACATCTTTTTGACTCAACCCAGACCTATCAGTTGGACAAATTCTGCACAAGGACTCCTCACAAAAAAGCCTGGAAAGTGGATGCTCTATCATTCAGCTGGGAAAACCCTATCAGTCTATGCTTTTCCCCCTCTGCCTCTGCTCTCCAAAGTTCTACTAAAAGTCAAACAGGACAAACCAAAAATGATTTGATTGCTCCAGACTGGCCTCACCAACACTGGTACTCACACCTTCCACCGTGGCACCTGCCACAGACACCTTACTTTACTGTCTCAGCAGAACAACCAAATTCTGCACACTCTGCTCCAAACTTTAAATCTTGCGGAGTGGCTAATCACCTAATTTCACCCGTAGCATCCCTCAGCAAACCTGTGATGGATGTCATTTTGTAGGTGAGAAGGCCTAGTACTAGAAAATCATATGCTGACAAATGGAAAAGATTCTGTGCCTGGAATAAATCACTAGGAATAAGCACAGCAGTGCCCAGTATTCCTCAGATGTTACAATACTTAACTGAGATGCTTCACAAGGGCCTGTCCTTTTCTTCCATAAAAATCCATGCCTCAGCCATTTCAGCATATTACAACACGGAACCTCCCCTCTTCTCTCATCCTCTGCTAAAGCAGTATCTCAGAGGGGCCAAAAACTTAAGACCACCCAGGAGAGCTCCAACCCCTGCCTGGGACCTCAATTTTGTATCAGAAAAACTCACTCTCCTTTCGAGCCAGCTGCTACTGCAGACTTAAAATTTCTCTCCTGGAAAACCGCTTTTCTTTTAGCAGTCACTTCAGCTAGAAGGATTTCTGAATTACAGGCTCTTATGGCAGTGAAGCATATTCATTATTTTTCATGTGGACAGGGTGTCTCTCAGGACCAATCCATCCTTCATGCCTAAGGTGGTATCCAGTGTGGCTCTTAATCAGACCATTCATTTGCCAACTTTCTTTCCCAATCCACAGAACAAGGGGGAGCGGATTCTGCATTCATTGGATGTACACAGACAACTTAGGTTTTACTTACAGGACAAAATCTCTAAGAAAATCTGAACTACTACTGGTGGCATTTGCTGCAGAGGGAAAGGCTATTTCAAAGCAGACTATTTCCAAATGGATAAGCCATTGTATTTGTTTCTGCTATATGCACCATGGTAAAACTATTTCCCAGAGTATCAGATTTCATTCCACCAGGGCTGCATCTACTTCTACAGCCTTTCTCAGAGGTGATGTTCTTCGTGTTTCACTGTTGCAGTCATAACTGTAGGGTGTTCCTGCTGGCAGGCAGCCCGAGGTCGGCCAGAATTCCAAAGTCTGGGTCCGGCGTCGGCTGTACCAGCAAGTACCCTGACGTCAGAACGCAGAGGTATAAAGCCGTCAGCCGACGCCATCTTCTCCAGTCTTTCTTGCCGTGTGGTGGAAAGCAGCTCGCAAGTCGTTGGTTGGCGCATTCAGGACAATGTGCTTTGATTGTCGTCGGTCCGAAGTTTTTACTTCTCTTCTCAAGCTAAGTACCCCGTTGGGGAATCTTTTTCTTGATCCTCCGATGTCAGAAAAAGTTAATAATTGTATATCGTGTGGAAAACAAATACCTCATAAAGATTTCCACTCATACTGTCTACCTTGCTTAGGCCCTGACCACGACGTTTCTTGCTGTCGGTTCTGTGCCAGGTTTAATTCTCGCACTGTCAAGCGTAGGTACGATTGGGCCTTGAATTATTTCGGTAGACGATACAATTACAGGATGTCGTTGGATACCTTACCGACAACCGGAATTCAAAAGAAACGCAGGGACAAGGATAGGCCTCCGAGGTCCAAACAGGATACTTTGCAGCCGGAGCCAGCTTCGGGTTCGGCGGTCGTCAGTGAGGCGCTTTTGCAGCCCCTGTTGTCCGCCACTTCGGAACCGATGGCCGACACGGACTCCCATGGGGAGCCATCTAGGCCTAGTATTTTATCTGCTGCAGGACCTTCGGACGTCGCTCCTTCAGATGGGTCCGGAACCGCTGTGCAGGTACCGGCTTCTGAGGGGGTTTTCAGGCCTTCTCATATCACTATTTCTTCAAAGGCAAAGTCAAAGACTCCTGTTAAACCAAGGGTTTCTTCTCAAGCTGCTTCGGATACAGCTCCCAAGACCCAGAAGCAATTACTACGGATGGCTGAGGATTTGCTTACAATGATTAGGGGTTCTCACCCTCCTCCTGAAAAAAGGCCTAGACAGGATATTCCTTATGATTCCTCTGATCAGGCTTCTGTGTCTTCTGTCTCTTCCTCTGAACAGGATTATTCTTTTCCTCCTTATGAGGATTCTGATGCAGAGGACTCTATACCCTCTGCTTCTCCCCCTGAAGATTTCTCTTTTGGGGAAACTTTACATGAGATGAAAGAGCATTTTCATTGGGAAGGTCAGGATTACTCTGCTTCCAAGAAGAGACTTAGGGAATTTCTCCTTCTCACTCAACACAGGCCTTTTGCTATTCCTCCTGTACTTGATATTGTGGATGATGCTTTCTCTGAAGCTAACCTGAATCCTGATTCCTTGCCGCCTGCTCCTTCTAAGCCTGATAGATTTTACAGAGTCCCTGATTCCCATCAATTCTTATTTAAGAACCCTTCTGCAGATCCTGAAACTATTTCTCATGGTTCCAAGGCTGCTAAGGCCGCTTCATCTAAAAATCCTATTCCCTCTGAAAAGGATTCTGGTGCCTTGGACAGGTGGGGCAAAAAGGTTTATACTTCTGCTACTCTTTCTATTAGAGCTTTAAATTGCCAGTTTCACATGTTCAAGTATCAGCAATTTCTTTTGTCTGTTTTAAAGCAAAGGCTTTCTACCTTTCCTGCATGTGCAGAGGACAAGGAATTACAGGATGTATTGCATGCAACTGAACAAGTTAGCAAACATAGTTTACATTGTGGTTTTGATGCCTTGGAAGCTTCTTGCAGGGCCGCAGCCTCTGGTACTGTTATCAGGAGACATGCTTGGCTTCGTGAGCAGAATTTACCTGAGCAGGTTAAAGCTAAACTGTTAGATGCCCCTGTTCAGCACGATGTTTTATTTGGATCCAAGGCTGAGGAGGTTATTAAAAAGATGGAAGAAAAAGCAAAATCTATGCAGACTGTGAAAGATTTCTTACAGGTTCAGCCTCCTAGATTTTCTAGGAATTGGCCCTCCAAAAATTGGTCCTTTCCCACATCTGACGGGCCTCAAAGGGGAAGATATAGACGCCCCAGAGGTCGAGCTCAGGCACAGGCCTCTTACAGGTCCAGACAGTGGACTGCTTCATCACCTAGAAGGGGTGAAGACAGATCTCAATCACAAAGGAAGCAGACCCAATGACTCCCTCTGCTGGGCTACAGGTCCTCTTTGTCTGGAAGCCCCCCTCGGAGGAAAACTTTCTCTTTTCTACCAAAATTGGACTCAGATTACCCAGGACAAATGGGTTTTAGACGTGATTTTAAAAGGTTACAAATTCCACTTTCATACTCTGCCAAGGTCTATCGGTTGGCCAGATCTGCCAAAACATCAGTGGTCAGAGGCCTTAAATCAAGTGGACGCCTTATTGGCCATGAGAGCCATAGAGCCTGTTCCACTTTCAGAGATGGGAAAAGGTTTTTACTCAAGACTATTTCTAGTTCCAAGAAAGCAAAATTCGTGGAGACCGATTCTGGACCTTTCGGTATTAAACACCTTCCTGGAAATTCCAAAATTCAAGATGCTTACTTTACAACAGCTTTTTCCAATGCCCTCCCAGGATGCATGGATGGTGACATTGGACTTGAAAGAAGCCTACCTACACATTCCCATCAGGCAGGAACGCAGGAAATACCTCAGGTTTAAGGCAGGATCGAGGCACTTTCAGTTCTCTGTACTGCCCTTTGGTTTATCTACTGCGCCCAGAGTCTTTACCAAGTGCCTGGCTCCAGTAGTAGCATATTGCAGACTCCAAGGGATTCATATTTACCCCTACCTGGACGACTGCCTGATTCAGGCGGACAGCAAAGACCTTTTACTTCAGTATCTGCATTTTGTTCAACGTCTTCTCCTTATACTGGGATTTTCAGTGAACACAAAAAAGTCACATTTGACCCCCTCTCAGCAAATGATCTTTTTGGGAGCTTTTCTAGACACAAACTTGCAAAGGGCCTTCCTCACTCCAGAAAAACAATTACAGCTGGCCTCAATTTTCAAAACCTTGGCTACTTTAACTCAGCTCACTGCAAGGAAATTCCTGCAGGCATTGGGCTACATGGCTTCTTACATCCTGTTGATTCCAAATGCAAGGCTTCACATGAGAAAACTTCAATGGTACCTAAAGAGTGTATGGTCACAGCATTACCACAGTCTGGACACATTGATTCCACTGATTCCCTGCCTCCAGAAGGAGTTCCTTTGGTGGGCTTGTGCTTTAAACGAAGGGAATCCCTTCCGTCTGCCTCAACCTTCTCAGACCATTACCACGGACGCTTCGGATTATGCTTGGGGAGCTCATTTTCAAAATCTTTGCCAGCAGGGTTCTTGGACAAAGAAGCATCTAGCCTGGCACATCAACTTGAAGGAAATGTTGGCAGTTCAAAATGCTCTGCTAGCCTTCCAAAAACATCTAAATCCGGGGCCTCTTCTGATTCGTACAGACAATACCACAGTCATGTGGTACATAAACAAGCAAGGGGGCTCTCATTCTTACCCCCTCTGCAGACTAGCCATGAATTTATGGGACATGGCTTTAAATCTGAATCTGCATCTTCAAGCTCAATTCATTCCAGGAAAACAGAATCTCTTGGCAGACAGCTTAAGCAGAAACCTTTTAGATCCTCACGAGTGGATGCTGGACCCCAGCCTATTCAGCAAGATTACTGCAGTTTGGGGTTGTCCTCAGATCTGTTTGCATCCCATCTCAATCATCAGCTGCCTCTCTTTTGCACCAGGTCCTTCCACAAAACAGCTTGGAAAGTGGATGCCCTGTCATTCAGCTGGAGGAACCTTTCGGGATATGCCTTCCCTCCTCTTCCTCGGGTATTACTGAAAATAAAACAGGACAAGCCCAAGATAATCATTCTGATAGCTCCAAATTGGCCTCGGCAGTTTTGGTATCCAACCTTAAAACACCTGTTCTTGGAACCTCCTTGGATTCTACCTCTGAAGCCTTCTCTTCTGTCCCAGCATCAGGGTCAGATGCTACACCCTCAGCTCAAGACCCTATGTCTGGCAGCTTGGCTCTTCAAGGGCCTTTGATTCCTTCCGCTCTTCCCAAACAAGTTTTGGATGTTCTTTTAGAAGCTAGACGACCTAGCACTAGGAAATCTTATGCTTCTAAATGGAAAAGATTTTGTATTTGGATGCAGGACCGAGGTTCTAACCCTATTTTGCCTGATATTTCCTCTATTTTACTTTACCTCTCAGACCTTCTGCTTAAAGACCTCTGTTTTTCATCCATCAAAATTCATGCTTCTGCTATCTCAGCTCATTTCAACACTGATCCTCCCATCTTTTCTCACCAATTGGTGAGACAATTTTTGAGAGGGGCTAAGAATTTAAGACCTCCCAGAACTCCTCCTGTTCCTGCTTGGGATCTTAATTATGTCTTGGAGAAACTTACTTTGCCTCCTTTTGAGCCTGCTGCGGCTTCAGATATCAAGTTCTTATCCTGGAAGACAGCTATTTTGTTAGCATTGACTTCTGCCATAAGGGTTTCAGAGTTGCAAGCTCTCATGGCTGTGGAACCATATATTATTTTCCACCAAGACAGAGTTTCCTTGAGGACCAATCCTACATTTATGCCTAAGGTGATTTTGAAAGTGGCTCTAAATCAGACTATTCACCTTCCTACCTTCTTTCCTAATCCTCAAAATAAAGGGGGAAGGATTTTACATTCATTGGACGTACACAGACAGCTACAATTTTACCTGGACAAAACTAAAGATTTCAGGAAAACTGATCAATTGCTTATCTCTTATGCTTCCAGTTCTCTAGGTAAGGCTATTTCTAAACAAACTATTTCCAAATGGATTGCTCATGGAATTAGGTTTTGTTACTCTCACTATGGGAAACAGATTCCAGGTACTGTTAGAAGTCATTCTACTAGAGCAGCTGCCACTTCAGCAGCCTTTCTCAGAGGAGTTCCTACCAAAGATATTTTGGAAGCTGCCACTTGGAGTTCAGTGCGTACTTTTTCCAAGCACTATAATCTCCCTCTGTATTCTAAGTCTAGGGCAGGCTTTGCCTCTGCTGTTTTGCAGGGTCTTCTTGCTGCCCCTACTTCTGCATAGCCTCCTCCCTCTTTCACTGCTTTGGGATTCCACCCTACAGTTATGACTGCAACAGTGAAACACGAAGAACATAGTACAGTTGTGTACACCTACCATAAATGTAGATGTTAGTGTCTTCACTGTTGCAGTCGGTGTTTCCCTCCCACCTATCCCCTCTAATTATTGTTTGTTTCCTCTTCCACTTCTTTTGTGGTGTATTTGTGTTTCCTTTTTGGACACCTTTTGGTTTACTGGGGGCTTCTGACATCTGGGGCAAGAAAGGCTGGAGAAGATGGCGTCGGCTGATGGCTTTATACCTCTGCGTTCTGACGTCAGGGTACTTGCTGGTATAGCCGACGCCGGAACCAGACTTTGGAATTCTGGCCGACCTCGGGCTGCCTGCCAGCAGGAACACCCTACAGTTATGACTGCAACAGTGAAGACACTCGAACATCTACATTTATGGTAGGTATACACAACTGTACTTTCCTACCTGAGACATTCTAGAAGCTGCTACCTGGAGCTCAGTTCATACATTCACCAAACATTACCATTTACCTTTCTTCTCTAAATTCAGAGCTGGCTTTGCCACTGCCGTCCTGCAGGGCCTTATAACTGGTCCTAATGCTGTGTAAACCCATCCTTCCAACCATAGCTTTGGGAATCTACCAAATGTAATGACTGCAACAGTGAAACACGAAAAACATAGTACAGTTGTGTACACTTACCATAAATGTAGATGTTCGAGTGTATTCACTGTTGCACTCCTGGTTACCCTCCCTCCAGCCCCCTGTTTTTCTCTTACTATGCCTCTACTTTCTTTTACTATGCTTAAAAGCCTTTTTGGTGTATTTGCTTTTGTTTAGAGGTATATTTGTTTGTGTTTTTAATTAAATATATATATATATTGCTCCCCATTTGGGGGGCACTTGACATCTGGGGCAAGAAATACTGATGCAGTGGCGTTGGCTGCATTTTTTTTTTTTTTTTTTTTTTTACCCCTGACGACTTGACATCATGGAAGAAGGGACAGCAACTGATGCAGGACCCAAGACTTTGTTAATCAGGCCGACTGAGGGCAGCCCGCCAGCAAATTACCCAAATGTAATGAATGCAACAGTGAAATGCTCACGAACATCTACATTTATGGTAAGTGTACACAACTGTACTTTCCCTGGGGCACCTCCTAGACTATGGTCACACTGGGCAGTCAATGGCATTTCACATTTCTGGAGGTCATCATTTGGTTCTACTTAGTATACTGTCCGACTGGACAGTTAGATGTTTGTCGTGTTTCACTGTTTCAGTCATCATATTTGGGTTATCCCTGCCAGGGTAGCCCACAGTCGGCCCGAATACCAGAGGCTTAGTATTTCTCCGTCAGTTACCGTCGCTCCAGGACTGACGTCAGGTTGTCAGTGTTCTAAATTAAGGCAGCTGACACCATTACATCAGTCTTTCTTGCCGAGGAGCCCGAAGCAGAAGCAGTTCGCACGAGTGCCGTCTGGCCGCTACCTGAGTTTTTTGTTTCCGAATATGAAGTTGAAGTCTTGTAAAGCTAAGTACCCCATTGGGGATCCTTTTTTCTTGCTCTAACCGATGTCAGAAAAAGTTAACAATTGTCTCACCTGTGGAAAGCAATCACCACACCGAGATTTTCATTCCTACTGCGTCACTTGCTTAGGCCATGACCACGACGTCCCCTGCTGTTGCTTTTGTGTTCTGTTCAACGCCAGAACCATACGTCATGGGGCCCTTATTGTAGCTAGATATTTTTGCTCTCAGTCCTAGAATTCCGATATGGCTTCGGTAAGCCATCCGACAGCAGATCTTCAAAAAAAAGTAAAGATAGAGACAGACCGCACAGGACCAAAACTGCCGACGATGGGTCCGTTAAGCTAGTCGTCAGTTCTCCGGTCCTCTGTGAGGCACTTTTGCAGCCTGTGATGCCCGCTTCTGTGGATTCACATGCCGCTACCGAATCCCTTTTGGAATCTGGTATGCCGCAAGACTCTTCATCAACTAATGATCCTGTGGATGTGTCTACCTTGGATGGGTCCGTTGCCGCTGAGCAGGCACCGGCTTCTGAGGAAGTACTTCACACTACCGATTCTCGACAGAGACCGACTTCTTTCATGTCTACCGTTCTTTCGAAAACTACCGGGTTTCTAAGGCCCACGGTATGAACCACACCCAAAAACTGATGACCCAATCTCAGGCACCTGCTTCCTTGCCTCAGTCTCTGATGCTTAAAATGATGGAAGACTTTATAATGCTGATCAGGGGAAGCCAAGCTACCCCTTCCAAAAGAAAGAGATTTGTCCCCAGTAGTTTTATCTGAACAGGAGTCTGATGACTTTGATGCATCTGATTATGAAGCTGTGCAACCCCTCTCAGCTTATGAGGATTCTGATGCAGAGGAATCCATCCCTTTAGCTTCTCCACCCGAGGACTTTACGTTGGGGAAACCCTACATACCTTTAAAGGAACATTTCCAGTGGGAATGTCAGGACTACCCTCAGTCAAAAAAGAGAATTCCTAGATCTTCCACAGCACAGACCTATGGCCATTCCTCATGTCCCGGATGATGATCTTCGTGTTTCACTGTTGCAGTCATCACATTTGGGTTATGTGCTTTGCAGTAGCCCTCAGTCGGCCTGATTAACAAAGTCTTGGGTCCTGTGTCGGTTGCTGTCCCTTCTTCCGTGAAGTCAGGTTGTCAGGGGTATAAAACATGCAGCTGACATCATTGCCTCAGTCTTTCTTGCCCTGCGGTGCCCGAAGCAGAAGCAGTTCGCAAGTGCTGGTCGGCCGACTCCTGAAATTTTCGTTTTCTTGTTTCAGAACCGAGGTCTTCAACTAAAAGCTAAATACCCCGTTGGGGAAACTTTTTCTTGCTCTAAACCGATGTCAGTAAAAGTAAATAATTGCATTACTTGTGTAATGGAAATACCTCATAAAGATTTTCATTCGTACTGTATTACTTGCCTAGGCCCTGACCACGATGTACCTTGCTGTCGATTTTGTGCCTTATTTAAACCACGAACTATCCGTCGTCTGTATATTTTTACTTCTAAATATTTTGGTGCTCTGTTCAATTATCCTGATATGTCTTCGGTAAGCCATCCGACTGCCGACATTCCGAAAAACCGCAAAGATAAAGACAGAGACATGCCCCCTAGGTCCAAAGCTGCTGACGACATTTCTCCTAAGCCAGTTCGCCGGTACTCTGGTGCTTTCACAGCACGTGATACCCGCTACTTCAGATTCGCAGGCCTCTACTGAGATCCATTTCGGAGTCCGGTATGCCGCGAGATGCTTCAGCTGTGGAACTTGTGGATGTGTCTACCTTGGATGGGTCGAGAGCCGCTGTGCAGGCACCAACTTCTGAGGGTGTATTCAGGCCTACTGACTTGCGTATTAAACTGACACTATCTTCTTCTTCAAGGCCTAAAACTCGAACCATGCTTAGAAAACTGATGGCCAGACAGCATGGTCAGGCCTCTATGCCTAAAAAACAAATGATAAGAGTGGCTGAAGACCTTATTACTTAAATCAGGGGAAGTCAGCCTTCCCCTTCTAAGAGACCTAGGGCTGAGTTTGCTTATGACACTTCTTACCAGGATTCTGAATTTTCTGTTTCCTCTGATGACCAGGATTTACTCTTGTCTACCTATGAGGATTGTGATGCTGAGGACTCTCTTCCCTCTGCCTCCTCCCCAGAGGATTTCTCTTTTGGTGAAACCTTGCATACTCTCAGGGAGCATTTTCATTGGGAAAGTCAGGATTTCTCTGATTATAAAAAGAGGCTTAGGGATTTCTTACTCCTGCCCCAGCACAGGCCTTTAGCCATATCTCCTTTGTACACTCGATAATTGTTGATGATGCCTTTTCAGAATCTAGCTTGGCCTTTGACTCTTTACTTCCTGCTCCCAGAAAACCTGATAGATATTACAGGGTCCCTGACTCTCACAAGTTCCTTTTTAAAAATCCTTCTGCGGATCCTGAGATCATTTCACAGGGACCCAAGGGCATTAAAGCTACTAATGCCAAAAATCCTACCCCCTCTGATAGAGACTCCCGGGCGCTGGATAGATGGGGTAAGAAGGTGTACACTTCTGCAACTTTCGCCATTAGGGCCTTAAACTGCCAGTTTCATGTTAGTATCAGCAGCATATTATTGGATTGCTTAAACAGACAATTATGTTGATTCCTGATTGTGCTGAAAGTAAGGATTTACAGGATTTAGTGCATTCATCTGAACAAGTTGGAAAACATACTTTGCAATGTGGTTTTGATTCACTAGAGGCATCTTGCAGGACTGCTGTAACTGAGTATGTACTTAGAAGGCTTAAGGAGCAATCCTTGCCAGATCATGTAAAGGTGAAATTACTGGATGCTCCCTTAAACCAGGACCGCCTGTTTGGCAACAAGGCATAAGAAGTTCTTAAAGAGATGGAGGAAAAAGTTAAATCTATGCAAACTGTTAAAAGATTTTTTTACAAGTACAACCTCCCAGGTTTAGTAGGCATTGGCCTTCCAAGAATTGATCCTTTCCTGCCTCTTCCAGAGCTTATTAGTCCAAACTCAGACCCAGCAGAGCACCCAGGCTTCATTCCCAGGTTACGCACAGGACTAAGCAGTGGGGAGCCTCCACTTCCAAATCTGGGAGTAATACAACTCCCCCCTACGGCAAACTGTCTCAATGACTTCTTTTTAAAACTTCCAAGCACTTCTCATCTGACTGCCCCTTTGGGGGGGAAAGATTGCTCTTCATGCAAAGAACTGGGAAGTCATTACCCAGGACAAATGGATTTTAAATATAGTGTCCTAGGGATACAGATTTCACTACCACACGTTACCATCACCAAGCGAGTGGCCAGATCTACCCCATAATCAGTGGGCGGAGGCCCAAAAGCAAGTACTTTCTCTCTTAAGCATGGGGGCTATTCAGTTTGTACTAGAAGAGGAAAAGGGACAAGGTTTCTACTCAAGACTTTTCCTGGTACCGAGAAAAGGCAGTTCATGGCATCCTATCCTCAACCTGTCTACTCCAAACTCCTTTTTGGAGATTCCAAAATTCAAGATGCTGACTCTTCACCAATTACTTCCTATGCTAGGCAAAGATGCCTGATTGGCAACACTAGATTTAAAAGAAGCATACTTGCACATTCCAACCAGGGAATCTTGCAGAAGTTGCCTATGCTTCAAAGCAGGCTACACTCACTATCAATTCTCTGCACTGCCCTTTGGCACATCCCAACCAGGAAATCTTGCAGAAGTTACCTATGCTTCAAAGCAGGCTACACACACTATCAGTTCTCTGCACTGCCCTTTGGCTTATCTACTGCGCCCAGGATATTCACAAAGTGCCTACCTCCAGTCATTGCATTTTTCAGGCAAACAAAAATTCAAAGTTACCCATACCTGGATGATTGTCTAATTCAGGCAGAAAGCCAGGACATACTTTTGAATCATCTGACCTTTGTACAAAAGGTACTAACTTGTCTGGGGTACACCATAAACAAAAAGAAATCACACCTGGTACCCTGTCAACAAATTATATTCCTGGGAACAAGCTTGAATACAACTTACCAGATGGCTTTCCTCACACGAAAGAAATTAATTTGACAACCTACTTTAAACAAGTGGCCACAAAACCCCTGCTTTCTGCAAGGCAAATACTACAAGACTTGGGGTTCATGGCCTGCTGCATTCTTTCAATTCCATATGCAAGACTGCATATGAGGAAACTACAGTGGTATCTAAAAAGCCTATAGTGTCAACATTCTCAGGATCTAGAAGCAATGATTCCTGTCATACCTTGCCTACGCCTAGAGTTCCTTTGGTGGGCAGAGGCCTGCCACCAAAACAAGGGTCTACCACCATTCACACTATCCCCTGCCGCCCAAACCCTAACAACAGATGCATCAGAGTATGCATGGGGAGGCTCACCTGGCAGGGAAGTGCATTCCGGGCAAATGGAACCAAAGTCAAATGCACCTGTATATCAATCAAAAAGAAATGTTAGCTGTACAGAATGCTCTGACAGCCTTCAAGGACCGCATTATTCCAGGACAATTAATGATAAAGACGGACAATACCACTGTTATGAAATGCATAAACAAGCAGGGGGGTACGCATTCTTACCCCCTCTGTAGACTAGCCATGGCATTGTGGAACACAGCCCTGAGCTACCAAGTGCATCTACAAAATCAATTCCTGCCAGGAGCATTAAATACACTGGCAGATGAACTAAGCGGAAACCTCATGGACCCACACGAGTGGAAACTGGAACCAAGGATTTTCAACATGTTGACAAGCAAATGGGGGAACCCAGATATAGACCTGTTTGCCCCCCCAGAACTATCAGTTGGACAAATTTTGCACAAGGACTCCACACAAGCTTGGAAAGTGGATGCTCTGTCCTTCAGCTGGAAAAAACTTATCAGTTTATGCCTTTCCTCCTCTGCCTCTGCTCTCCAAAGTACTACTAAAGATCAAACAGGACAAACTAAGGGCAGTTTTGATTGCACCAGACTGGCCACGCTAACACTGGTACCCCTCTTGCACAGTGTTACTGTTGGCCCCATGGCACCTGCCTCAGAGTCCTACCATTTTGTCTCAGCAGGAGAACCAAATTTTACACCCTCCGCTTCGAACACTGAACCTAGCAGCATGGGTAATTACCAAATCTCTCCTTTACCATCCCTCAGTAAACCAGTGATGGATATCATTTTAGAGGCAAGGGGGCCTAGTACTAGAAAATCTTATGCTGAAAAATGGAAAAGATTCTGTGCCTGGAACCAATCTCAAGGGATGTGCACAGCAGTGCCCAATTTACCTCAGATTTTAAAGTACTTAACTGAGATGCTTCACAAGGCCCTGTCTTTCTCCTCCATCAAAATTCACACCTCAGCCATTTTAGCTCATTAGAACACAGAACCTCCCCTCTTCTCTCATCCATTGCTCAAGCAGTTCCTCAGAGGGGCCAAAGATTTACGACCACCCAGGAGAGCTCCAACTCCAGCCTGGGACCTTAACTTTGTATTGGAGAAACTCACTCTTCCTCCTTTCCAGCCAGCTGCTACTGCATACTTACAATTCCTTTCTTGGAAAACAGCTTTCCTTTTAGCAATCACTTCAGCAAGAAGGGTATCTGAATTACAGGCCCTCATGACAGTGGAGCCTTCCATCATCTTTCATGCGGACAGGGCGTCCCTCAGGACCAATCCTTCCTTCATGTCCAAGGTGGTATCCAGTGTGTCCTTTAATCAGTCCATTCATTTGGCAACCTTTCCTAATCCACAGAAGAAAGGGGAATGTATACTGCCCTCCTTAGATGTGCACAGACTACTTAGATTCTACTTGGACAGGACTAAACCTCAAAGGAAATCTGACCAACTGCTGGTGGCATTTGCTGCAGGGGCAGAGGGGAAGGCTATTTCAAAGCAAACCATTTCTAAATGGATAGGCCATTGTATTCATTTCTGCTACAAGCACCATGGAAAACCTATCCCACGGGGGATCAGACCCCACTCAACCAGGGCTGCATCTACCTCTACAGCCTTTCTCAGAGGCATCCCTACCAGGGACATCCTGGAAGCTGCTACCTGGAGTTCTGTACATACTTTCACCAAGCATTACCATCTGCCAATTTTCTCTAAATCCAGAGCTGGCTTTGCCACTGCAGTCTTGCAGGCCTTACAGCTGGTCCTAATGCTATCTAAATTCCTCCTCCCATCCCCAGCTTTGGGAATCTACCCAAATGTGATGACTGCAACAGTGAAACACGAAGAACATAGTACAGTTGTGTAGATGTTCGAGTGTATTCACTGTTGCAGTCCTGGTTACCCATCCTCCAGCCCCCTTACTTCTTTTGGCTATACCTCTACTCTCCTTTACTATGCTCAAAAGCTTTTTGCTGTATTTGCTTTTTTTTGTTGGAGGTATAACCTTGTATATTTATAGATGTAATTGCTTCCCATTAGGGGGGCACCTGACATCTGGGGCAAAAACAACTGAGGTAATGACATTGACTGCATGTTTTATACCCCTGACAACCTGACGTCACGGAAGAAGGGACAGCAACCAACGCAGGACCCAAGACTTTGTTAATCAGGCCGACTGAGGGCTACTGCAAGCATATAACACAAATGTGATGACTGCAACAGTGAATACACTCAAACATCTACATTTATGGTAAGTGACGCAACTGTACTTTGTGGATGATGATTTTATGGAATTCAGTTTGACTCCTGACACCCTCCCTCCTGCTCCCAGGGAACCAGACGGGTACTAGAGTCCCTGACTCTCACATATTTCTATTCAAAAATCCTACTGCTGACCAAGAGGTTATCTCTCAAGGACCTAAAGGAATTAAAGCAATTTCTGCTAAGAATCCCACCCCCTCAGGTAGGGATTTCCGAGCATTAGACAGATGGAGTAAAAAAGTGTATACCTCTGCTACTGTTGATATTAGAGCGCTAAATTGTCAGTTCCATATGCTGAAATAGAAGCAACATACCATGGAACTCCTCAAATAAAAAAATATCTTCCTTTCCTGCTTGTGCAGAAAATAGAGTTAAAAGAGTTGATGCATTCTCCAAGTCAAGTAACTAACCACACCTTGCAATGTGGTTTTGATGCCCTAGAAGCATCTTGCAGAGTAGCAGTCACTCGTTCTGTCCTTAGAAGGCATGCTTGGCTAAAGGAATAGCCCTTGCCAGACCATGTCAAATCCAAATTATTGGACGCACCACTGCACAAAGGCAAGTTATTTGGCACCAATGCAGAGGAGGACTTAAAAAAGATGGAAGAAAAAGCTAAATCTATGCAGACAGTTAGACTTCTTGCAGGTCTAGCCACTGAGGTTCAGTAGGCATTGCCCCTCCAAGCACTGGTCCTTTCCTGCCCCCGCCAGGTCAGCTCAGCCCAGACCGCGGGGAAGCAGTCCCCCCCCCCCCCCCCCCCCAGACAGCAGCCCCAGGGAATGTAGAGATCTAAGCAATGGAGTTCCTCTTCTTCAAACCAGGGAGTGCTAAGCCACCCATCCCCCATGGTAAGAACTCACAATGACTTCACACTTCAAGTCCTTCCCTCTGCCCACCTGCTCTTGCCCCTAGGAGGAAAACTCTCTTTCCATGCAAGCACCTGACTGCTGGGTCCTCTACACAGTGTCCCAGGGATACAGATTTTATTTCCACACCTTACCAACCCCAAAAGGCTTCCCAGATCTTCCTCCAAACTAGTGGGCAGAGGCCAAAAAGCAAGTCCTTTCCCTGCTCTCAATGAGAGCAATAGAGCATGTTCCTGCAGAACAAGTAGGCCAAGGTTTCTACTCCAGACTCTTCTTGGTACCCAGAAAAGAGGGCACCTGGTGCCCCATCCTCTATCTACCATCCTAAACACTTTCCTGGTAATATCAAAGTTCAAACTGCTCACCCTCCAGCAACTTCTACCTATGCTCTCCAAGGATGCTTGGTTAGCCACCCTAGACCTAAAAGAGGCCTACCTACACATCCCAGTCAGGGAATCTTGCAGAAAATATCTCCATTTCAGGGCAGGATCAATGCACTTTCAGTTCTCTGGGCTTCCCTTTGACTTATCCACTGTTCCCAGAGTTTTCACAAAATGCCTAGCTCCCGCCATTGCCTTTTGCAGACAAAGAAATATTCAAATTTACCCATACTTAGATGACTGCCTGATTCAGGCAGACAGTCAAGAAAAGCTGCTGAAGCACCTGACCTTTTGTGAAGGACCTACTGACCTCCCTTGGGTATGCTATCAACGAAAAGAAATCCAAACTAGTACCCACGCAAAAAATTGTATTCCTGGGGGCAAGCCTGGACACGGCATCCCAGATGGCATTCCTTAAACCAAAAAAACAAACCTACTTCTCTCAACTAGCCACCAGACCCCAGTTATCCACAAGGAAAATCCTGCAAGCTGTGTGGTTTATGGCTTCTTGCATTATACTTATTCCATATGCCAGACTACATGTGAGGAAACTACAGTGGTGCCTAAAAAGCCTTTGGCGTCAGCACTCCCAAGACCTGGAAACTCTTATACCAATGATACATTGCTTAAGGAAAGATTTCCTTTCGTGGGCCGCAGCATGCAACCACAGCAAGGGACTACCCTTCTCACAACCCCACGCTGCCCAGACCCTCACCACAGACCCATCAGACTATGCCTGGGCTGCACACCTGGAAGGCAGGTGCATTCAGGGCCAGTGGAGTACAAACCAAATACACCTGCACATCAACCAAAAAGAGGTGTTAGCTGTTCAGCAAGCTCTGACAGCCTTCAGATCCCGTACTCTCCCCTGGACCTCTGCTGATCAAAACAGACAACACCACCGTGATGTGGTTTATCAACAAGCAGGGAGGGACTCGCTCGTACCTTCTGTGCAGGCTCGCCATGACCCTTTGGCACACAGCCTCAGCCATGCAACTACACCTACTAGCACATTTCCTGCCAGGCTCTCTAAACTCTCTGGCAGACAACTTAAGCAGAAATCTTCTGGACCCACATGAGTGGCAGCTATACCAAAGAGCCTTCACCCTTGTAACCCAGAAATGGGGCACCCCATAGGTCGACATCTTTGTTTCCCCCTCCAACCATCAACTCACCAAATTCTGCACCAGGGAACCACACAGCAAGTACAAAAGAAAAAAAGAAAAAGAAAAAAATAATGCACCAGGATAACACACAACAGGCCTGTGAAGTGGATGCTCTGTCTTTCCAGTGGGTCAACCTCTAAGTCTAGGCATTCCCCCCTCTATCACTCATTGCAAGGGTACTGCTCAAAATAAGGGAGGAAAACCAAGGACAATCCAGATTGCCCCCAACTGGCCATGCCAGCACTGGTACCCTCTGCTGCGAAGCCTGTCACCACTGCTACCATGGCATCTCCCAACACTCTGGAGAATTCCTTCATCCCCAATTGCAGTCCCTCAGTCTGGCAGCCTGGCTTATTGCCTAACCACTGCACAAGCTTCCAATCTGAACAAGCAAGTTCTAGATGTTATACGTGAGGCCAGACGCCCTAGCACTAGAAAGTCTTATGCTGACAAGTGGAAAAGGTTTTACCCCTGGATCTGGGCTAAGGGAGCCGGAACTGCACGGTCCTCCCTACCTCTCATCCTGGATTACCTGGCTGACCTACTACACAGGTGTCTATCCTTCTTTTCCATTAAAATTCATGGCTCTGTCATCTCTGCTCATTTCAGCACTGAGCCACCTGTTTTCTCTCATCCTCTCATCAAACAGTTTCTAAGAGGGGCTGACAACTTGAGGCCACCCAGAAGTGCACCTACCCCAGCTTGGGACCTTAACTTTGTTTTGGAAAAACTCACCCTGCCACCCTTTGAACCAGCAGCGTCAGCAGAGTTAAAGTTCCTCTCTTGGAAGACAGCCTTGCTTCTGGGTATCACTTTAGCTAGAAGAGTATCCGAGCTACAAGCTCTAATGGTTGTAGAGCCCTTCATCATTTTCCACGCTGACAGGGTCTCCCTCAGGACAAACCCATCCTTCATGCCAAAAGTGTTGTCCAGTGTGGCTGTCAACTAATTCATTCATTTGCCCACCTTTCCCTAACCCACAAAACAAGAGGGAAAGGATTCTGCACTCTCTAGATGTGCATAGACAGCTCAGATTCTACCTAGATGGGACTTAAATCATTTAGGAAGACTGATACGTTATTAGTCAGCTTTGCTACAGGAGTAGAGGGCAAGGCCATATTCAAACAAACAATTTCCAAATGGATAGCACACAGCATCTATTTCTGCTACAGGCAGCATGGGAAACCGCCCCCCAAGGGGGGCAGGACACATTGTAACAGAGCAATCTCCACCTCTGCAGCTTTCACCAGAGGGTTCCCCACCAGGGACATCCCGGAGGCTGCAACTTGGACATCTGTTCATACCTTCACCAAACATTACCACCTGCCTATCTTCTCCAAATCCAGGGCTGGCTTTGCCATAGCAGTCATACTAGCCAGCCCCCAGTCTTCTTGACTGCCTCCACCCTTTTCTTCAGCTTAGGGAATCGATCAAATGCGATGACTGCAGCAGTGAAACACAAAGAACATAGTGCAGAGATGTTCTTCGTGTTTCACTGTTGCAGTCATTACATTTGAGTAATCTGCTGGCAGGTTGCCCTCAGTCGGCCTGAATAACAAAGTCTTGGGTCCTGCGTCGGTTGCTGTCTCCTCTTCCATGACGTCAGGTCGTCAGGGGTATAAAACATGCAGCTGACGCCATTTTATTCAGTCTTTCTTGCCATGCGGTGCCCGAAGCAGAAGCAGTTCGCAAGTGCTGGTCGGCCGACTCCTGAAGTTTTCGTATTCGAGTTTCAGAACCGAAGTGTTCAAAATAAAGCTAAGTGCCCCGTTGGGGAAGCTTTTTCTTGCTCCTTACCGATGTTAGTAAAAGTTAATAATTGCATTACTTGTGGGAAGCAAATACCTCATAAGGATTTTCATGTGTACTGTATTCCTTGCCTAGGCCCAGATCACAACGTTGGTTCTGTGCTAGATTTAACCAACGCACTATTAAGAGTCGGTATATTTTTGCTTCTAAATATTTTGGTTCAAGATTTAATTATCCTGAAATGTCGCCTGTTAGCAGTCAGACTACCGGAGTACATAAACGCAAGGAAAAAGACAGAGAGAGAGAGATCGTCGAGGTCCAGAACAGACTAAACTTCTCCTAAGCCAGTCGCCAGTATTCAGTGAGGCGCTTTCGCAGCCCCTGATAACCGCTACTTTTGGGTCGCAGGCCTCTACCGAGACCCATTCGGAGTCGGGTATGCCACGAGATTCTCAGAGTATTGAACCCGCAGATGTGTCTCCCTTGGATGGGTCCAGAGCCGCTGAGCAGGCACCGGCTTCTGAGGGTGTTGCCAGCAACAAAAACAAGGTCAAAAACAACAACTGTGTCTACAAAACCGACGCATGAGCCACATGCTCAGGCCCCTATGCCTAAAAAACAGATGATCAAAATGGCTGAGGATTTAATTACCTTGATCAAGGGTTCCCAACCCCCCGCTAAGAGGCCTAGGCAAGGCACTGAGTATGAATCTTCAGATCAGGTTTCCATTTTTTCTGATTCCTCTTCTGATCAGGAATTTTCTATTCCACCCTATGAGGATTCTGATGCAGAGGAATCCATCCCATCTGTATCTCCTCCTGAGGATTACTCTTTTGGAAAGACTGCATACTTTAAGGGAACATTTTCACTGTGAGAGTCAGGACTTCTCTGCATCAAAAAGGAGGCCTAGGGATTTACTTCTTCCTCAGCATAGGCCTTTAGCAATACCTCCTGTATTAAACATTGTTGATGATGTGTTCTCGGAGTCAAGCATGGCTCCTGATTCCCTGTCTCTGGCTCGTAGTAAGCCAGACAGATAATTACAGGGTTCCTGACTCCCACAAATTTATTTTCAAAAATCCTGCTGCTGATCCTGAGACTATTTCTCAGGGTCCCAAGGGTGTAAAGGCCTCTACAGCCAAAAATCCTACCCCTTCTGATAGAGATTCCAGGGTGCTGGATAGATGGGGTAAGAAGGTTTATATGCCTGCAACCTTGGCAATCAGGGCTTTAAACTGCCAGTTTCATATGCTTAAATATCAACAGCATGTTATGGACTTACTGAAACAGAAAATTATGTTGATTTCTGATTGTATGGAAAATAGAGTTACAGGAATTATTGCATTCAGCAGAACAGGCTGGAAAGCATACTTTGCAATGTGGTTTTGATTCCTTGGAGGCCTCTTGTAGGGTCGCCGTTACTGGATCTGTGATTAGAAGGCATGCCTGGCTCAAGGAACACAATCTGCCTGATCATGTTAAAGCTAAATTGTTGGATGCCCCTTTGCAGCATGATACTCTGGTAATAAGGCAGAAGAGGTTTTAAAGAAAATGGAAGACAATGTTAAATCTATGCAAACTGTAAAAGATTTCTTGCAAGTGCAGCCACCCAGGTTCAGTAGGCACTGGTCTACTAAAAATTGGTCCTTTCTTGTGTCCAACAGAGCCACACAGGGCAAATCCAGGCGCTCTAAAGGCTCCAGATACCAATCACAGGGTTCTTATAGGTCAAAGCAGTGGGGTGCCTCCGCCTCCAAATCTGGAGGAAACAAAGCACAACCCTACAGTAAGCAGTCTCAATGACTTTCCTCTACCATCACCAAGCACTTATCTTTTGGCAGCCCCCTTGGGGGGGAAAGCTAGCACTTCATGCTCAAAATTGGCAGTTAATTACCCAGGACAAGTGGATATTGAACATGGTATCCCAGGGTACAGATTTCATTTCCATACTTTTCCAGTAACAAACGGATGGCCAGATCTGCCACAAAACCAGTGGGCAGCGGCCCAGAAACAAGTAATGTCCCTCATGGATATGGGGGCTATTCAACCTGTACAAGAAAAGGAAAAAGGACAAGGATTTTGCTCAGGACTTTTCCTGGTACCCAGAAAAGACAATTCATGGCGCCTAATACTGGACTTATCAATTTTGAACATGTTCCTGGACATTCCAAAATTCAAAATGCTGACTTTTCAACAGATTCTGCCTATGCTAGGCAACAATGCTTGGTTAGTAACTCTAGACTTGAGGCATACCTGCATATCCCAATAAGGGAATCATGCAGAAGATACCTCCGCTTCAAAGCAGGTTTTTTGCATTACCAATTCTCTGCACTGCCCTTTGGCTTATCTACTGTGCCCAGGGTCTTTACAAAGTACCTGGCACCAGTAATTGCATTCTGCAGACAAAAAAGCATTCAAATTTATCCTTATCTGGATGATTGTCTCATTCAAACAAAGGACAAGGGCACTCTTCTTCATCATCTGGTGTTTGTAAAAAGGCTTCTAGCATGCCTAGGATACACCATAAATGAAAAGAAATCAGAACTGGTACCCTCTCAAATAATTACATTCCTGGGTGCAAGCTTGAATACAACTGCCCAGATGGCTTGCCTCATGCCAGACAAAGGCAACTGACAACATATTTCAAACAAATGGCAACAAAAACCAAGTTATCTGCAAGACAAATTCTGCAGGCTTTGGGGTTCATGGCGTCCTGCATTCTACTAATTCCGTATGAGAGACTGCATATGAGGAAACTTCAGTGGTACCTAAAAAGTTTGAGTCAACATTGTCAAGGTCTGGAAACAAAGATTCCTCTCATTCCCTGCCTACAACAGAAGTTTCTTTAGTGGGCAGAAACATGTCACTAAAACAAGGGACTGTCATTCACTCTTCCCCCTGCCACCCAAATCCTAACTACAGACGCATCAGACTATGCTTGGGGAGCCCACCTTGCAGGGAGATGCATTCAGGGCAAATGGAGACCAAACCAAATGCATCTGCATATCAACCAGAAAGAGATGCTAGCTGTTCAGAATGCTCTGACAACCTTCAAGGACTTAATTCATCCAGGACAACTACTGATAAAGATGGGCAACACCACAGTTATGTCATAAATAAGCAGGGGGGTACACATTCCTACCCCCTTTGCAGACTAGCCATGGCCTTGTAGAACACAGCCTTGACTTAAATACATCTTCAAGCTCAATTCCTTCCAGGAAAGCAAAATACTCTGGCAGATGACCTAAGCAGAAATCTT
This sequence comes from Protopterus annectens, assembly GCF_019279795.1. NCBI lineage: Eukaryota > Metazoa > Chordata > Ceratodontiformes > Protopteridae > Protopterus > Protopterus annectens. The sequence continues at coordinate 236,165,169 of NC_056750.1, forward strand.
ATGGATCTACACGAATGGAAACGGGATCTACAAACCTTCAACATGTTAACACAGAAATGGGGGAGCCCAGACATAGATCTATTTGTCTCTCCCCAAAATTATCAGTTGGACAAATTTTGCACAAGAACTCATCACAAAAAAGCAAGGAAAGTGGATGCCCTATCCTTCAGCTGGAAAAACCTATCAATCTATGCATTTCCCCCTCTGCCTCTACTCTCCAAGGTCTTACTAAAAGTCAGACAGGAGAAACCAAAAATGATCCTAATTGCTCCGGACTGGCCTCACCAGCACTGGTACCCACTTCTAAGGAATATCTCTCACTTTCCTCCATGGTGGTTGTTGTGTCTTTCGTCTTTTCCTGGTTAGGGGTCGCCACAGCGGAACTCCGGTCCGCTAATGATTGGTAGTTGATTTTTACGTGCTGAGTTACCAGCCCTGACGCACAACCTTCAACAAAGTTACGCCCATTCACGCATGTCTCCACGCAGAAGACGCTCTAGCTGAGAATCGAACCGGCAGCGTCTTATTGTGAGGCGACAATGCTACCGCAGCACCACCACCACACTTGCCTCAAATACCTTATCTACTGTCTCAGCAGAACTATCAAATTCTGCACACTCAGCTCCAAACTCTGAATCTTGCAGCATGGCTAATCGACTAATTATTCAAACAACACCTCTCAGTAAATCTGTGATGGATGTCATTTTGGAAGCCAGAAGGCCTAGTATTAGAAAATCTTATGCGGATAAATGGAAGAGATTCTGTGCTTGGAACCAAGCACAAGGAATAGACACAGCAAAGCCCAATAGTCCTCAGATTTTACAATATTTGACTGAGATGCTTGACAATGGCCTATCTTTTTCTTCAATAAAAATCCATGCCTCTGCCATCTCGGCTCATTACAACACAGAGCCTCCCCTCTTTTCTCATCCTCTGCTTAAACAGTATCTTAGTGGGGCCAAAAATTTAAGGCCTCCCAGAAGATCACCAACACCTGCATGGGACCTCAATTTTGTGCTGGAAAAACTCACTCTGTCTCCTTTTGAACCAGCAGCTACTGCAGATATAAAATTTCTATCTTGGAAAACAGTTTTTCTCTTGGCAGTCACTTCAGCAAGAAGGGTTTCAGAACTACAGGCTCTCATGGCAGTGGAGCCTTTTATTATATTTTACCCGGACAGGGTGTCCCTCAGGACCAATCCTTCTTTTATGCCTAAGGTGGTATCCGTTGTGGCTCTTAACCAGACCATTCATCTGCCAACATTTTACCCAAATCCGCAGAACAAGGGGGAGTGGATTCTGCATTCATTGGATGTACACCGACAGATAAGATTCTACTTAAACAGGACCAAATCACTAAGAAAATCTGAGCAACTACTGGTAGCATTTGCTACAGGGTCAGAGGGGAAGGCTATATCAAAGCAGACTATTTCTAAGTGGATAAGCCACTGCATTCGTTTCTGCTATTTGCACCATGGTAAACCTGTGCCCAAGGGGATCATATCACATTCCACCAGGCCCGCCTCTACTTCAGCATCTTTTCTCAGAGGGTTCCAACCAAAGACATTCTAGAAGCTGCTACTTGGAGCTCTGTTCATACCTTCACAAAGCATGATCATTTACCTCTCTTCGCCAAATCCAGGGCAGGCTTTGCCACTGCAGTCCTGCAGGGCCTTATAGCCGCTCCTAATGCTGTTTAGTTCCATCCTCCCATCTATAGCTTTGGGATTCTACCCAAATGTAATGACTGCAACAGTGAAACACGAAGAACATAGTACAGTTGTGTACACTTACCATAACTGTAGATGTTAGAGTGTATTCACTGTTGCAGTCCGGGTTACCCACCCGCCATCCCCCTTTCCATACCTTTCCTTCACTATACTCAAAAACCTTTGTGGTGTATTTGCTTTTAGTTGAAGGTAAAGTTTGTTTTTAAAAGTGCATTTATATATATTTACTGTTTATTTATATATTTATATATATATATATATATATATATATATATATATATATATATATATATATATATATATTTATATACATTTTATATATATATATATATATATATATATATATATATATATATAGGTTCATAGGTTCATACTAGGCTATCTGCCCGAGGGCATCTACAAGCCTAGCCCATCGTTTTGTGGCTTACGCCACCCCTTTAGTATGGGGAACTATACCCATTATTTTGCTGTGCCTCTGTCGAGCAGTGACGCTGAGGTAATCCCTGGGGTATATCTGCGATCTCCCATCCATTGGTCAAGATTTCTCTTGAACAAGGCCAGCGAGGTGCTCTGCCTCACATATACCGGGATTTTGTTCCACAGCATAGGGAGTCTTTGGGTGATGAATCTATCCCTCCAGCACGTCCTATTAATAGCCGTGTCGAGGTTTAAGTCTCCCGCCCTTGTGGCTCTGATGGATCTAGATTTTTGAGGTGAAGCATATTCATCAAATCTGGGTTTGACATGGCCTTGTATGTTAGGCAAAGGTCACCTCTGAGCAAGCGGTGCGACTGAATAGAGCTGGAGTTCTTTCAGTCGGGCAGCATAGGACAGATTTTTGAGACCCTTTATCCTTTTGGTGAGGAACTTTTGTGGCCTCTCCAGCTGCTGCAAGTGTCGGGTCAGATACACCCGGAATGGGGCTTTGTTCTCAATCATGGGTCTGTTGGGTGAGGAGAAAGGGGAGACTATGCCCTCCCTTGATCTAGATGAGAATCCGTTCATGATGAGGTGGGCAATGTAGAAGGTCTTCCTAACTACTTTAGCTACATGGGTGTCGAATGACAGACTACTATCAACCTGGGTCCCCAGGTCCCTGATAACTTCTTCTGTGCTCAGTGGATTGCCACATATTTGGTAGCTAGGGGTAACCTTGTTTTTCCCGAAGGGTATGACTATGCATTTTTTGGCATTTAACTTTAGGCCGTGGCTCTGGCACCAGTTATCCATTTCTGTGAGACCCTTCTGAAGGATATCTGTGTCAGATGTGTTTTCTACTATGGCCCAGTTTGCAGTCATCTGCAAACGTTGTCAGCCATAACCCTCCTGTGTTTGCTTGTACTTGGAAAAGTAGATGCCAAACAAGAGTGGGCCCAGGACTGAGCCCTGTGGGACACCACTTGTGACAGGCTTTGAGTCTGACATGGCGCCAGCAACTCTGACCCTGTGGGTTCTGTCACTCAGCCAGTTTGCAACCCATCTTGTGATGTATGGGTTAACATTTAAGCTGATGAGTTTTTCAATGATACCCGAGTGGGGTATTGTATCGAAGGCCTTCGCCAGATCGAGGTAGGCTGTATGGACTGCCTTTCCCTCATCAATGGCTTTGGTGACTGTTTCGAAAAAGTCAACCAAGTTTAAAAGGCATGATCTGCCTTTGACAAAGCCAAACTGGGTTGGATCCAGAGTCTGCAAATTCCCTATGTCTTTATTTATGAGGTCCATTATGATCCTCTCCATGGCTTTGCAGATAAGGCTTGTCAAGCTAATGGGCGGTAATTTCCAGGGTCGGTGGAGGCACCGCCTTTGTGAAGTGGGACCACAGTTGCAGTGCGCCACTCCTGGGTACATATCCAGAGGTAAGACTTTGATTAAACAGCTGTCCTAGCTGTGGGTTTAATTCCTCATTGAGTTCGTGGAGCACACAGCCGGGGACACCATCAGGTCCCATGGATGCTGTGTTTTTTGCTTTGGAGAGAGCAGTTCTCACTTGGGCGTTGGAGATGTTTGGGGGGCTGCAATCGTTTGGTATAGATATCTCTCCTTTTGGGGGGGGGGAGTTTGCACTGAACCTGTCAGCCAGTATGTTGGCAATGTCTGTAGGATCAGTAATCTTCACATCATTTTGAACTAGTTCTGAGCATATCTGGGAGTTTCCAGGTTTCTAACATAGCTAAAGAAGGCCTTATGATTGTCTTTTGAGTCTTTAGCTATTTTTCTCTCGAAATTTGCTTTGGATGATTTTATGAGAGCTCTTAGTTTTTTACTTATAGTGATCAAGGGTGTCTTACCTTTTAAGGATTTTGCTCTATCTTGTAGTAGCTTCGTCCTTTTGTTGTAGAGTTTGTTTATGGCTGGGGTCCACCAGACTGGACGCTTGCCGTTGGTACAAAGAGTCTTTGTTTTGCTTGGGATTGCCTTATCCATGCAGTCCTGCAGGTGCTGGTAGAAGGCATGTGTAAGTGATTCAGCGGCTTGAGTACTGTTTTCCATTGCCGGGGCCTTAAAGGAGACCACACTAGTCTTTAGAAGTGTGAAGTCGGCTTTGAGAAGTTCTTTACTGTGGTCTTTTATTTCAGGTGGGGTGGGATGAGGACCTCTAGCGAGATTAGTTTGTGATCTGATCTCACCAGTGAGGGGTATACTTCCGGTGTTGAACATTGTGCTCACATGTTCGTGATGATGAGATCAAGTATGTTATCTCCTCTTGTGGGGATGGTGACTAGTTGTTCCATGGCATTTGAGTTTATGAATTCCAGGAACTTTTGGGCTAGGGTGTTTGGGCTTGAGTAGTGTTCCCAGTCTATATTAGGGTAATTGAAGTCACCTAGTATGATGGTGTTTGGTGATACATTTATCCCCTCTAGTGTTTTCAGGAAGGCCATGTGAGGTTCCTGAGTTTGTGAGGGTGGCCTGTAACATGCTACAATTTGCAGAGCAGTCTTGCCTATCGTTAATTGCACCTGGATGGTCTCCGATGCATCGTGCGTTGCCACCAGTCTTGAGGTGTGGGTGTCCTTGATGAATATGGATACCCCCTCCTTTCTTGGTATTGTCCGGATTTTGGGGCGGAGCATGATATGAGGTAAAACCTGATAGTGCTGGGGTGCTCTCAGGAGCCTTGAACCAGGTTTCTTTCACAGCGCAGACATCGATGTTCTCCATACTGAGAAGGGCCTCGAGTGCGTGCATTTTGAGATTTAGACTTCTGGCATTGAGCAGCATTACCCTTAGTTTTTTCCTTTTTGTGTTCTAGGGTGGTAGGTTTAGAATTTGAGCCTTGCCTAAAAAGGCACTATGGGGGTGGCAAGAGCCTTTGCCAATATCCGAATCCCAGGGTGACAGGTGCAAGCCGTCCCTTGCGAAGCAGCGTGGCTTGTCCAGCATGTCATCCCAGGCAGACAGACACTGGATCCCCTTTGAATGACACCAGTGTTTAAGCCAATTGTTAAAGCTGATCATCTTATCTCTGTATTGTGGCATCATTCTTGGTGAAGGTAGGATACTGCTCAAGGTCAGGGTCATACCTGCCTGGGCTACATAATCAGAGAGCTCCTCAATGTCTCTTTTCATGTAGTCCAAGGAGGTACGTCTCAGGTCGTTTACACCAGCGTGGACAATGACTGAGTCATATTTGTACCTGCTGTTGAGAGACCTGAGTGCTTGCGTTATGTGGCGGATTCTAGCGCCCGACAGGCAGCTTACTGTGACCTTCTCCTTACTCAGTCTGGTGAGCGGGACATCAGTGTGTCTGACTATGGAGTCACCAATGACTAGTGTGTCTGGCATTGTGTTTGGCCTTAAGGGCTGTGACTGTTTGACACTCTGACTGTGAGGTCTATGTGTTGCAGGTGTTGTGTTCTGAGGTGGTGGTTGTTTGCGTTTCTGCTTTGGTGGCCTCTGCTGTTTTGGTAGATTTTTGATCAGAGCCTCCGAGTATGTCTTTGTGTGTTTATGTGTATGATTTGAGGTTGTGATGGTACTGTGTGAGACTGGGTCTATAGTGTGTGTGGTAACCTCCTCCTCCTGACTGGTCTTGCCAGTCCTATGTTGAGAGAGCTCAGCCTCCAGTTTGGCCGTATAGTTGCATCTCTCACATGTATTTGTGTTTTGTGGGAGGAGGAGAGGGTTGTCTGTGTACATGAGGCAATTGTAACATTGCCTCAATATTCCCAGGTTCACCAGCTGAGCAGGAGAGGACACTAGCAACTGATCCCTCGACATGCTAGAAGGAATAGACAAAAAAACTTTAAAAAAGATTCCGGGGGACGTGGGTGACCGAGAAATGGGGGTTTGCCTTTTTGGGGTACTATCTATGACAAGAGTGCCGTATCAAGGTAATAAGTACTGTAGGAGCAAGTGCTAGGTTTAACAGATAGAGAATAGTCTACTTGGAGTCAAGTAGAGATGATCTTTTTAGTTATAGGATACGCTGATTAGATCAGTAGTATAGTTCGAGGAAGGTAGTTTTAAGGGAAAATTTGAAGAGTGGACTTCAGGTAGCCCGAATAGTTAATATATATATAAAGTATATATATAGTTTAATATATATATATAAAAAATATATATTTTTTTGCTCCCCTTTTGGGGGGCACCTGACATCTGGGACAAGAAAAACTGAATAAAATGGCATTGGCTGCATGTTTTATACCCCCTGACGTCATGGAAGAGGAGACCGAAACCGACACAGGACTCAAGACTTTGTTTCAGGCTGACTGAGGGCAACCTGCCGGCATATTACCCAAATGTAATGACTGCAACAGTGAATACACTCGAACGTCTACATTTATGGTAAGTGTACACAACTGTACTTTGTGTACACTTACCATAAATGTAGACGTTCGAGTGTATTCACTGTTGCAGTCCTGGTTTCCCTCCCTCCATCCCCCTTGTCTCTCTTTCTCTCTCTCTCTCAGTCTCCCTCTCCCCCTCTCTCTCTACCCTTGCAAGGATGTTTTGATATTTATTTTCTACTGGTGCTGGTCTTCCATAACCTAGCTCCCTCTTGGGGGCTCCTGATAGGGCAAGAAAAACTGATGTAATGGCATCGGCTGCCTTAATTTATAACACTAACACCTGACGTCATTCATGGATCGACCGTAACCAACGCAGAAATACTAAGCCTCTGGTATTCGGGCCGACTAAGGGCTACCCTGGCAGGGATAACCCAAATGTGATGACTGCAACAGTGAATACACTCAAGCATCTACATTTATGGTAAGTGTATACAACTGTTCTTTCTGATGTTTTTGCGTGCAGATGTCACATTTAAGGCCCCTTGTTTTATAGCCCTGCGTGTGACATCCCATGCACCAACAGCAACCAGGCTTAAGCTTTTTATAGGAGCCAACTTTCAGATTGCCTGAGGTGGAGAATCCCACACTAAGAATACTGCAACATGGAAGAGAAGGGCATATATGGTTATGGTAAGATTTTACACAGCTATTCTTTACATCCCACTTTTATTTTAATAATCATTAAGGATATGAGAATTTGATAGGGTGCATTTTCAGACATGCCTCTCTCTATCTAAGACCTCATTATGTGGGCCATGTCATTGGGAAGAATTCAACCAATGATTTTTTTCAGATTCCTTGCAGACATGATTAACAAGTCTTTGTTAGGTTATAAATTGAAACATTGCATAATTCTCAAATCCTATTCCTATGTTGCATTATTCTAGTTGTGGGATTTCTTGCCCTCAGGTGAGTCGTACGTTGGCTTTTATACAAAAGCTTCAGCTTGGCTGTTGCAGCATGCGTGGGACATCAGACAATAGACCGTAAACCAGGGGCCTTAAATGTGACGTCTACACGCACATACCTCAGAACTTTTCAACCGCAGACGACCGATGCATCGTGTGATCATTCCTTCTCTGATGTTGCATCTAAAAGCTAAGTAACTCGTTGGATTTCTGGTTTCATTATATATCCAGTAGTTATTACTTAGGCTTGGTTGTTGTAACAATTTTTAGCTGATGTCAGGTAAAAAGGGAAAATGCTAATGCGGGCGCCAGATACCCCTTAAAAGATGCCTGTGATAGTTGTGTTTTTTTGCTTAGGCCAGGGGCACGACCATTCTGCCTGCTCCATTTGTCAATCTTTTGTACCGATGACCCATCGCAGCTGTCTGGCTGCTTTAAACCTATACCTAGAAAATCTGCGCCTTAAGCGGTTAGCCCTAAAAATGAATCCCGCATCGGAGGCCTCACCCGAACCTCTGCGTAAGAAGGCCAAGATTCCTAGGCCTTGCTTGCCTGCTGCTTCATTGCCAGATGGCCCACCAACTGCTGATTTAGGAGTTGAGGGGAGTCCATGGAGCCTAACCAGACACAGACTTCGGTTGATGTCGAGGAGGACTAAATTCTCTACTTTTACTTGGGGTACTTATGATAATGAACGACAACACCACTGTAATGTGGTGCCTCAGCAAGCAGGGAGGAACAAAGGCTTATCAGCTGTGCAAACTAACCCTGATGATTTGAGACCTAGCCACTCGCTCCAACCTGTCCCTGTAGGCAAGCTACATCCCCTCGCAGGACAAGCAAGCAGATGATCTAAGCAGGACATTCTCTCCACAACACGAATGGATGCTGGACAGGACTGTCTTCCTAGATGTAGTCCACTGGTGGGTCACTCCACAAATAGACCTGTTTGCCTCCCCCCAGAACAGGCAGCTGCAGACCTGCTTAAGACCTACTCCCCCCTAGCATGGAGAGTAGACGCTTTCAATACCTCTTAGGAAGGGAGGTTTCTTTATGCCTTTCCCCCACTTCCCAATGATTCAGAAAGACCTCCTGAAGATCAAGGAGGACAAACCGAAAATCTTGTTAGTGACTCCCTACTGGCCAAGGAAGCACTGGTTTCCCCTATTTCACAATCTAGCCAAGGGCAATCACTACAAGTTAGGCTACAAGGTGGACCTACTGACACAAGAATAAGGAACTCTCCTCCACCCACACTTGCAGATGCTATCCCTGACTCTATGGGTGATAAACTTTTGATCCCTTTCAGACACCACTACTCAGAGGACGTGCTTTCAGTCCTGAGGGAGGCCAGGAAACCCAAAACAAGAAAATCTTACCTAGCTAAATGGGAAAGATTTACTAAGTGGTGTCTGGACAAGGTCAAGGACCCTTTCATTGATATTACACCTCTGGTTCTTGCTTGTATGTATCATTTGATTGAGTGGACTTTTCTACTCCTCAGTGAAAGTACACCTATCTGCTATTTCAGTCTGCTTGCCTCTTGATCCACCCTTTTTACCCAGACTCAACGTGAAACTATTCCTTAAAGGGGTGTTACACATCAGACCCCCAAAAAAACCTGTTCCTCCCCCCTGGGACCTTAACTACTTTCTTAAAAAACCTACCAAACACCCTTTCGAACCAGCTGGGATGACTTCCCTACAAATTTGTACATGGAAAACAGTCCTCCTAGTTGCTATCACTTCAGCCAGAAGGGTTTCAGAGTTACAAGCCTTGATGCCCTGTCCCTTCTCTACCTTCCTCAAGGACAGGGTCACCTTGAGAACTAATCCCTCCTTTATGCCCAAGGTGGTCAATAATTTGTCTCTTAACCAATCTATCCACTTACCCACCTTCTTTCCCTCTCCCGCTACTGAAGAAGAGAGGATACTACACTCCCTGGATGTGCACAGACAATTGAGATTTTACCCGGACAAAACCAAATCCATTAGGAAATAGCAGGAACTCTGTTTCCTTCCACCCCAGGGCTCTGGGCAAGGCAGTCTGCATACAAATCATTGCATCCTGGATTAGAAAAGCCTTTTGTCTATGCTACTCCCTCCATGGGAAAAGTCCCCCAGTGGGATTAAAGGCACACTCCACAAGAGCAGTGGCTGCCTCCAAAGCTTTCATAAAAGGTCTGGACACGGCATCCAGTATGGAAGCAGCCACATGGTCCACTATCCACACCTTTACCAAACATTACAAATTGGACCAAGTCTCCAGAGCTCATGCAGGATTCGCCAGGGCTGTCCCACAGGGCTTTGCCCAATCAATATCGGTGTCCGCCACCCTGTTTTCCATCTGAGCTGTGGTACTCCCACAACTCGAATACTGCAACATAGGAATAAAAGAACATAGAATATTTGTGTAAAATCTTACCATAACCGTAGATGTCCTTCTCTTACATGTTGCAGTATTCCTTCCCACCTATCATTTTCCCCTCTTCATTCAACTTCATGTCCAGCTAGAACCTGGACCTATCTATGCTACAGAAGGACCCCGAGGTCACATACTTGACACATCTGGCTTTCCCACCTGCTGGGCCTCCTCCTTTACCTGCTGGTCTTCAAGTTCTGAATTATGAGCATGTAGACGTCACATTTAAGGCCCCTGGTTTATGGCCTTGCATCTGATGTCCCATGCATGCTGCAACAGCCAAGCTGAAACTTTTGTATAGGAAGCGACGTACGAGTCGCCTGAGGGCAGGAAATCCCACAACTAGAATACTGTAACGTGGAAGAGAAAGACATCTGTGGTTATGGTAAGATTTTGCACAACTATTCTTTCTTTGTATAAATCATTGTTGTAGTAGAATTCATTACATATAGGAGTCGGCCACAGCTAATGTACACCCAGCTAGCACAACTCTCAAAGCTCTGCTTGCACTGCAGCCCAAGTCAGTATCTTTCCGACAGAGAGAGAGACACACACACACACACACACACACACACACACACACACACACACACACCTGCATCATATATAAAGAAGGGGGTTGGTCCATAGCATCTTTTTTGCCACAAGCATGTGCAATTCTTTTTTTGTAATTCTACATTTACTTGTGTTTAGCCTATGACCTCACATATTCTATATGAATCTTCAAAAGAGAATTTACTCTTTTTGGGAAAGCATATGTATTTTTAATTTTTTTCTCTGAGATATTAGCATTATAATTTTATAACGCTCCCTTCCAAACAGAATAAGGAGGAAAACTTTGCCTGCTTAACCTAGACAGCATTCCTCCTCCAAGTCTCTAGTGATGCAATTTCTGTCTTGTTGGGTTCCCTGCAAGATGATTCCATTTGGCAGTCCCCTAAGTAGGATGAGAGAACTTTTCAAATGGGAGAAGGAAATGTCAAACAGCAAAAGGAGTGTGTTTGTTTTTAAACTTCTTTGGCATGGAGGAGCTAAAACGTATGGAAGTCAATCCCTACTCTGGTTTTCAAAGCTTTTGAGGTACCTTTTAGCAGCTTGCCTGCATCTTGGCTCCCAGTCCCTGCCAACACCCAGGAAAACGATTGGGATTTATACAGTTCAAGTTTCTCTAAGAACCCTTGGCAAACTCTGGAAGAATTGAAAGGTAGCGAGTAGGTTACAGAAAGCGACATGTTGCCAAATGACATGAATGGCAAGGTCCGGGATTGATTTACTAAGAAGGTGTCTACATCAGACACTGGCTTTTGGTGCTGTAAGGTAAAATGTAAGAAATTCTGGGTAAGACTGTTGATTTATGTGCAGAAATTTAGGATGCGTGTGTCGAGTCATGTCTTGAAATTTGTTCAGCTGTTATGGGGAGTGAGTAAGCATATAGTTAAATGCAGTTACAGTACTGCAGATAACAGCTTCTAGGGCAGCGGCTACAAGATCAGTCATCAGATGCCATGCCTTGCATAAGGTGTAGGTGACTCCCAAGGATGTCAAAGGGGATTTGTTAAAATCCCCTTTAGACAAGGTTTATAAGTCTTGTAAATCATCTTAAGATATTTTCAAGAGACAAGGGGATAGACTGATGTTATACAAACACAGAAACAACTTTCACCCCACCCCCTTCCCAGTACAATAAAAGTTATCTTTTGAAGATTGTTTCTTTTGTCATGGGACAGCCAGAGGCCAGTAGGCAAAAGGTAATAAGTCTGGGGAGTGATAGAAAATACATGGTGGAGAAAGAATGAACAAACAAGGTGGTGGTTGTGTTTTTCGGCTTTTACCAGTTAGGGGTCGCCACAGCAGAACTCCGGTCCGCTAATGAGTGGTAGTTTATTTTTTACGTGCTGAGTTACCAGCCCTGACACACAACCTTCAACGAAGGTACGCCCATTCACGTATGTCTCCACACAGAAGACGCTCTAGCTGAGAATCGAACCGGACAGCGTCTTACTGTGAGGTGACAATGCTGCCGCAGCACCACCACCGCGGGTCAATGACCAAACAAGGTGACATGCAGGAAATAGTTCACCAGTCCTTCTGAGCAGTTATGACTCTGAATCACCCCACTTCTAATCTCTCATCGACCGTAACCTCCAGCCTGGCTGCAGATTGAGGCACTTCTAAGAGGCCTGGACAAGAGTAACAGCAGACAGTTTGGGTGTTGAACATCTTAGTAGAGTGGTACAGAATAGAATTTGAGACCAGTGCTACATTTATCAGACTGCCTCCAAACACATCAGAGCAACTACATCTTGACTTGCTCCTTGTTCAGCAGCTACTATTCCAAGCAGTGATATGACTTCCCAAAACAAGAAGAGTAATGAGCTTTTTAACTTCTGTCTCTCTTTGGTACCAAAAAAAAACCAAACATTTGATGCCAAATTTTTACCTCACTCTTGAAGGTACTCAAGTTTGAGATGCTCACCATGAAATTCCTACTTGTATTATTGCTCCCAGGAACTTTCCAGATTAGTGTAGACCTTTAAGGATGCTTATATGTACATTTGTATCGAGGTGAGCCACAAAATGTTTCAGAACTGCCGGTTTATATCTTGTTTTTTTGGGGTCTCTGTTACATCCAAGGTGTTCATAAAATGTCTGGCTTGGATTGCTTCATCCTTCATCCTTAAGAGTGAGGGGGTCCAAAGTTTAATTTTTGCCATGTCTGGACAACTGCTTCATGCAGGCCCAAACAAAACAGGAGGTCGTGGGCAATGTTAAGATGAGCAGGTATTGTCTTCACCTGTTTTTTTGTACAGTACAAGGATATTTCTGGGAGTTACTTCAGTACAAGGTGTGCCTCCTAAGGGAGGGACCTCTTTCTCTGGAGGTGTTTTTCTGTGGTAGCCTGGCAGAGTCTGCTTGATAGCCAGGGACTTCTGAAGGTGCTAGGGTACTTGGGTATTGGTGGCAATGGACTGCCTGGCTCAGGCTGGGAAAATGGCCTTTTGTTGTTATGCACCTAGTGCACCCACTGCATGAACTCTTTCTGGATGGAGTGCATTAGAGAGAGAATCATATCTAGGGAGTTGTGAAGGGTGCTTCCAATATGGTTAGGGGAACAGAGTATCACTGACACTGAGAATTTGCCTAGGGTGCTTGCTTGGGGGCTGTTTCAAGTAATCTGTTTATTGCTTTTGTTTTCTGGAAAAGTATGACTGGGAACAGATCCCAGGGGAGTCCCGGAGAAGAAATGTTTCATTTTACAGAACGAGTAAAAAGATGTCCTGTTCCTATGTTGCAGTGTTCTTAGTGTGAGATTTCCTGCCTCAGGTGACCCGAACGTCAGCTCATATACAAAAGCTTAAGCCTGGCTGCTATAGGTGCGTAGGATGTCACACGTAGGGCCGTAAACCAGGGACATTAAATGTGACATCTACACGCACAGACCTTCAGCTGCAATCGATGGCACATCGATCGCTTCACTCCTCTACTCGAAGACTTCTAAAGCTAAGTACCCCGTTGGAGATTTTTGCCTTTATTTGCTTGAGCTTGGTTTGTTGTAGTTACCGTTGGCAGATGTCAGCTAAGAAGGGTAAATGCTGATGCTGGTGCCAGATACCGCATAAAGATATGCACGACCATTGCGTCTTTTGTCTAGGCCAGGGGCACGACCATACCTCTTGCTCCATTTGTTAATCTTTTGTGCCCAAGACTCTGCGTACCATCTGGCCACCCTTAACTTATACTTAGAAAACCAGAGGCTCAAAAAACTTGTGCTCAGGATGGATCCCGAATTGGTCACTCCGGCAGCACCACCACGGAAATGGCCAGGGTTTCCAGGTCTACTTCCTCTGCTTCTCTGCTATCAGACGTCCCGCCAGCTTCTGATATATATGGGTTGAGGGATGTCCGCTAGAACAGTCTGCTTCGACTCCCTCGAGGAAGCCACTTCGGAAGTTATGGCCAACACTTCCGTGAAGATGGCCCTGACGTCTGTTCCTACTGATGTCTAGGGGGAACCAGATACCGTCTGTCGACCGACCAGGATACCACTGCCTGAAACCCCTACCATTTCCCAAGCTTTCCCAGAGGCCTACACCTATAAAAAGAAAACAAAAAACAAAACATCTGACTCCACCTTCTGGAGGAGCCCCAGAATGGCAATCATTTATCAGCTCCTTGATGCAGACCTTCATGGCCCTTCGGGCCACAGCCATTTCCCCATCCACTATTCCAGTGCTTATTCCCAGGCTTGCTTCTGTCACTTCTCTCCCTTTGCCTACTGCCCATGAAGGAGTAGAAGAACAGGAACCTTGCTACTCATCATTTGATGAATCAGTCTCCTGTTCCTCACAAATTGCCTCCCTCTTGAATACTGTTCCCCAGATGAATCCATAAGTGACTCCCCTGCAGAGGACATCACCTTTAACGAGACTATCACAAAAATGAAAGAATACTTTAAATGGGACATTTCCCAAATGACTGACACCCAAAGGAGGTACTTTGAACTCCTCCAAGTGAAATCTCCTTCTCCCTCAGCCATTCCACATGTCATCCCTGCCTGCCTTGATGCTTTCACCTCAGCATCAAAGAACCCAGCACAACCCCTGGCCCCTAAGAGACCTGACAGGTTCTACAAAGTTCCAGATGAACAGAAATTCCTAGTAAAGCTACCCCTGGCAGACCCTGCTGTCATTGCTGTATCCCCTGGTAACCAATCTGGACTGATTCCTTCAGCATCTCTTCTGCCCACTGATAAGGATAGCAAAAGCATGGACAGGATAGGAAAAAAGGTTTACACTTACACCACCCTAGCCTTCCGAGCTATCATCTATCAAACCCATCTAATTAAATATGCCTTGGGCTTCATCTCACAAGCCTCTACTCTTCTGGCGTCCATCCCTGATTGTCCTACCAAATCTGAGCTAGCATCTAAACTGTCCCTGGCTTCCCAGGTAGCCAGACATTCTATTTGATGCAGTTACGATGTAGCAGAGGCCTCTGCTAGGTCTGCAGCTTCTGCATCAATACTGCGCAGATACTCTTGGCTACTGCTCCAACCCCTTCCAGGGGATTTCAAATCCAAAATCCTAGATGCCCTATTAGACCACAATCTCCTGTTTGGGAAACAGTCTGCAGACCTGATGTTCTTCATTCCACATTGCTGCAGTCCTAACTATTGGGTAGTCCGCTGTCCAGTCGGCCCGAATACCAGAGTATATGGCTGACGTCGGTCAGGGCGCATTAGACTGACGTCAGTACGTCAGGGTACTAATGCGCATGACCGACGTCATATCCTCAGTCTTTTTTGCCGCATGGTCCGATGCAGAAGCAGTTTTGCGAGTGCAGGTTGGCGTTCTGAAATTTTCTGAAGTCGGAGTTTCAGACCGAATCAGAGTTGGCTAAGTACCCCGTTGGGGAACATTTTGTTTTTTTCTTGCCTCAGTATTTAACCGGATGTCAGAAAGTGAATAACTGTATTTCTTGTGGGAAACAGATACCTCATAGGGATTACCATACCTTGTGTATACCTTGTTTAGGGCCTGAGCACGACGTTGTTGGATGCCGCTCTTGTGCTAGGTTTAACAAACGCACTATTAAGAGAAGGTTAGACTGTGCCAGGTTAGTGTTTGGGAAGCGTTGCAATTATAAAATGCCGTCGGATGCTCCGGCGCCGCTTCGTCCAAAAAGCGCAAGGACAAAACAGCGAAGCCTAGGGTTGATGAACCGGCAGTCCCGGACGTCGGTTCTTTAGAAGGTTCAGTGGAGCCAGAGGTTTTGCCAGGAGTTTCTTTGGAGTCTCAGGCAGAGACTTTACTGTTACAGGATGTGCCTTCTCAGGAGGTAGGCCAGGCTGAGGGGGCTTCTCAGGTAACTGTTCTTCCCTCTCTTCCCAAGGTAGTTAGAGCCTCTCCTTCTGTTTCCAAAACTTCTTTGAGAGGTAGGCCAAGTTTAGCTTCAGTGGGGGCTTCTCCTAGCTCTTCAGGTTCTGTGCCTAAGAAACATATGCTTAAAATGGCAGAAGATTTGATTACTATGATTAGAGGTTCTATGCCCCCTCCTGATAAGAGGCCTAGGGTGGAACCTGAGTTTGATAGTTTTGAACAGTGTTCAGAGGCTTCTGAGTCTTCTGCGGAAGATTTGCAGGAGTATCCTCCTTATTCTGATTCTGATGTGGATGATTCCACTCCTACAGCTTCTCCTCCTGAGAATTTCTCATTTTCAGAGACTCTGCATTCCATGAGGGAGCACTTTAAATGGGAAGGCCAGGATTACTCTGATTCCAGGAAAAGGCTTAGGGAATTCTTGTTTTAGCCCCAGCATAGGCCCTTAGCTATACGTCCAGTGTTGAATGTGGTGGTTGATGTTTTTGCAGAGGCTTCCCTGAACCCTGATTCTTTGCCTCCTGCTCCTGTTAAACCTGATAGGTACTATAGGGTGCCTGAAGCTCATAAGTATCTTTTTAAGGGTCCTAGGGCAGACCCGGAAACTGTTTCTCAGGGACCTAAAGGTGTTAAGGCCTCTGTGGTTAAAAACCCTGTTCCCACTGATAAAGAGGCAAGGGCTTTGGATAGATGGGGAAAGAAAGTGTATACTTCTTCCACTTTAGCCATGAGGGCGTTGAATTGTCAGTTTCACATGCTAAAATATCAAAATTATCTCCTTTCACAACTGAAATCTAAGGTGGATGCTTTGGCGGAAGGTATTGAGTGTAAAGAGTTGCTGGATTTAGTTCATGTGTCTGAACAAGTGGGTAAGCATTCTTTGCAATGTGGTTTTGATGCTGTACAGGCCTCCTCGAGGGTGGCTGCCACTAGTTCTGTTCTTCGCAGGCATGCCTGGTTGAGGGATCAGAATTTAGCTGAGCATGTTAAGACAAGGATTTTGGATGCTCCTTTACAGTCTGATGTGTTGTTTGGTTCGCCTGTGGAAGCAGTTTTAAAGAAAATGGAGGACAAAGCTAAGTCTATGCAAACTGTTAAAGATTTTTTGCAAGTGCAGCCACCGAAGTTTAGTAGAAATTGGCATACTAAGGGATGGACATATCCTGCTTATGATTCCCAGTCTAGGGGTAGGTCTAGTCGTGGTAGGGGCAGAGCTCAAGGTTCTTTTAGGCCTAGAACAGGGAGTTCACCTGCTCAGACTTCTGGTGAGGGCAGGGGTCAGTCCTTTCGTAAACAGACCCAATGACCTGCCTTTTCAGCTGCCAGTAGATTCTCGTCTGGCAGCTCCTTTGGGAGGAAGACTGTCTCTTTTCAAAGAAAATTGGAATTTAATTACTCAAGACAGATGGGTGTTGGATATCATTCACCACGGTTACAGGTTTTATTTCCATACATTGCCCCCTTTCAAAGGCATGCCAGACGTTCCTCCTCCACAAAGGAAAGAGGCTCACAAGCAAATTTCTCTGTTACTCCAAATAGGGGCCATTCAGCCAGTCCCTGTATCAGAAAGGGGCCTAGGATTTTATTCTCGCCTGTTCCTAGTACCAAAGAAGGGGAACACGTGGAGACCAATTTTGGATTTATCTATCCTCAACACTTATCTGGACATTCCCAAGTTCAAGATGTTGACGTTACAACAGCTTTTACCTCTGCTGGGCAAAGATCACTGGATGGTAACTTTAGATCTCAAGGAAGCTTACCTTCATGTGCCTATAAGACTAAGTTGCAGGAAGTATCTGCGTTTTCGAGCTGGAAATTCTCATTATCAGTTCTCTGCATTGCCCTTTGGCTTATCTCCTGGGCCCAGAGTATTCACAAAGGTTCTGGCTCCAGTGATAGCTTACTTCAGGCTAAAAGGAATTCAAATCTATCCTTACTTAGACGACTGCCTGATTCTGGCTCAAGAAAAGGAAGACCTTCTACAGCATCTGGAATATGTTATAGCAGTGCTAAGATGCCTAGGGTATTCTGTGAACGAAATAAAGTCCAGTCTAGTACCCTCTCAAGACATGTGCTTTCTGGGTGTGAGACTGAATACAGCAGCCCAGATGGCCTTTTTAACCCCGGACAAACAAAAGAGTCTATCCCTTTACTTCCATCAACTATCTCATCAGTCCGTGCTGACTGCAAGGACAGTCCTTCAAGCATTAGGGTTCATGGCATCTTGTATTCTGGTGCTTCCCAATGCCAAACTGCATATGAGGAAGCTGCAATGGTATCTCAAAATGTATGGACACAGCACTGCCAGGATTTGGACACTGTCATTCAAATAATACCTTGCCTTCAAAAGAATTTTTGTGGTGGGCTCAGGAATGTCACCTAAACAAGGGACTCTCTGTGACCCGGCCAGAGGCGAGTCAGATTTTAACGACAGATGCCTCGGACATTGCTTGGGGAGCTCATCTAAATGGAAAGTGGATACAAGACAAGTGGCCTGCCAGACTACAGCATCTACATATCAACTTGAAGGAGATGTTAGCAGTCCAGTTTGCATTAATGGCTTTCAAGGAGTTACTTCTTCCAGGGCAGGTGTTGATTCTAACAGACAACACAACTGTCATGTGGTACATCAACAAACAAGGGGGAACACATTCTTATCCTCTATGCAGGCAAGCAATGATTTTATGGGAGACTGCGCTCAGCTTGCAACTAACTCTTCAGGCAAGGTTTCTGCCGAGCACAGAACTCCTTAGCAGATGTGTTAAGCAGACAAATCATGGATCCCCACGAGTGGAAACTGGATCTTCATGTATTTCAGAAATTGACAGTGTCATGGGGAACTCCAGACATAGATCTGTTCGCTTCTCCACTAAACCACCAGCTGCCAAAGTTTTGCACAAAGGGGTTTCATCACACAGCTTGGAAAGTGGATGCTCTTTCTTTCAGTTGGAAAACTCTTCATGTGTATGTCTTTCCACCTCTGCCTCTTCTTCCAAAGGTGCTCTTAAAGGTCAGACAAGACAAGCCAAGGATGATTTTAATAGCTCCAGATTGGCCTCGGCAACACTGGTACCCACTACTAAGGAGTCTGGTAAGGAAGCCTCCATGGCTTTTACCTTTGATTCCACATCTGTTATCTCAGAAGGACGGTCATCTGCTCAATGTCAAGCTTCACTCTCTTCATCTAACAGCCTGGCATATTCTGTGTTGAAACACAGCAGGTCTCAACTTCCTCAACAAGTTTTAAATGTGATTATGGAAGCTAGAAGACCTAGTACAAGGAAAGTGTACGCAGAAAAATGGATGAGGTTTTTATTTTGGAGTACAGCAAAGAATTTGGAGATTTCTGAGCCTAATGTGAGTGTGGCTCTTCAATATCTTACTGAGTTATTGGACAAAGGTTTGTCCTTCTCTTCCATTAAGATTCATGCTGCAGCAATTTCAGCTCACTATGATTGTGACCCACCATTGTTTTCGCATCCTTTGTTCAAGCAGTTTCTTAGAGGGGCAAAGAATATAAGACCCCCACGTAGAGCTCCTACTCCTGCTTGGGATCTCAATTTTGTGTTGGAAAAACTTACTCTACAACCTTTTGAGCCTGCGGCTACTGCTGAACTGAAATACTTGTCATGGAAGACTGCTTTTCTGTTGGCTATTACTTCTGCAAGAAGGGTGTCTGAGTTGCAGGCCCTTATGGCAGTAGAGCCCTTTTTGATTTTCCATAAGGGTAGGGTATCATTACGTACTAATCCTTCCTTTATGCCTAAGGTGGTTTCTACTGTGGCTTTAAACCAAACTATTCATTTGCCTACTTTTTATGCAGACCCCCAAAATAAAGGGGAAAAGATTTTGCACACTTTAGATGTACACAGGCAATTGCGTTATTATTTAAGCAGGACTAAGGATTTTAGGCAGTCTCAGCAGTTGTTTGTTTCTTTTGCTTTGAGTTCGCAGGGCAAGCCTGTGTCAAAACAAACTATTTCTAGGTGGATTGGGTTTTGCATTGCATTTTGTTATTCCCATCATGGCAAGGAGATTCCAGCTGGGATTAGGCCTCATTCCACTAGGGCTACTGCCACTTCAACTGCATTTCTAAGGGGTGGCAACTAAGGATATTTTGGAGGCAGCTACTTGGAGTTCAGTGCATACTTTCTCTAAGCATTATCACCTTCCTCTCTACTCTAAGTCTAGGGCTGGTTTTGCCACAGCTATTTTGCAAGGCATGTTGTCAGCTCCTGCTTCTTTATGATTTGCCAGCCTCCCTTACCTCTGCTTTGGGATTCTACCCAATAGTTAGGACTGCAGCAATGTGGAATGAAGAACATAGTACAGTTTTGTACCTACCATAAATGTAGATGTTCGAGGATCCACATTGCTGCAGTCCAATTTACCCTCCCTCCTTTCCCTCTGTGTTTAGGGGTGGTTGTGTAGGTGAGGTTATATGCTGATATTTTTGTATATATTTTTGTATGTATTGTACATATTTTTGGTGCAGGTATATTGGGCCTTGTCTTTTTAGGGTCTTCTGACATCTGGGGCAAGAAAAGACTGAGGATATGACGTCGGTCATGCGCATTAGTACCCTGACGTACTGACGTCAGTCTAATGCGCCCTGACCGACGTCAGCCATATACTCTGGTATTCGGGCCGACTGGACAGCGGACTACCCAATAGTTAGGACTGCAGCAATGTGGATCCTCGAACATCTACATTTATGGTAGGTACAAAACTGTACTTTCAAAAGCCTGCAGGAAAAAAGTAAAGAGCTTCAGGACATCTCAAGCACTTGCTTGTGTCCTCCATCCCTAAATACTACAGGAATTAACCAGCTAAGACTACCTTTGTCAGGAGGCCCTCCTCCTCTGCTACCCCTTCCTGTTCCAGGCATAGGTGAGGAACCAGGAGTTAAACTTCATGCAGACCTGTTGCCTCACAACCCAGTCAAAGGCAGCCTTTTCAAGATAGAAACGGACCCAACAATGCGTGACTGCCTTGCCCAACTTCCCTTGTCAGCCCGACTTTCCCACTGCTTCCCATTTGGAAATCCATCACATCAGACTGCTGGGTACTGGCAATCGTACAAAATGGGTAATGTTAAGTTGTCAATCTCGCCTTCATTCTTGCTTGATGGGTTCGGAGCCGATCCCTCGGCTCCGACTCGGCACTTGCTAAGCTCGAGAGTCACTTTTACCAGCTCGAGGCAGCCCCATATCCCATGATGCAAGGCGGTAAGTACCCAGATCTCGTTTGCCGCTTCGCTTATGAGGTCCTCCTTTTACCAGCTCCTGGTAAGTGATTCAATTTACTAATATTCAAGCCCCTTTTTTGTTAAAAAACTTATTATTATTAGTTATAAGTTAATTATTTAGTTTTCCTGACAGAAATCCCTGTCTCCCTTAATATTTTTTAGTCAAACTTTACCCATCCCATCCCTCCCTGTTAGGGTGTGTGTGTTTATTTTAGGAATACCTTTTGGTATTTTCTTTAATTTAAGTTTTTTGACTGGTGTGTGTGTGTGTTTAAGCACCATGTCAAAGGAGAGGGTCTCAGGTTTTAAGAAGTGTGACTCGTGCTGTCAGAAGATGTCTCTGACAGACGGTCACACTTCTTGCCTGTATTGCCTGGGGCCTCTTCACCTGCAGGACTCCTGTGCTATTTGTCATTCCTTCAGCCAGAGAGTCCTGCAGGAAAGACGTAATAAACTGATTCTTAGGGGCCTTCTTGCCGGAGGGCTCTCCGGCTAAGTCGGCCGTCAAAATCAGTTAAATCTTCCAAGGCCCAGGCTTCTGTTTCTAAGCCTGCGGCCTCGGCTCGACTTCGCTCAGTCGAGATCGCTCGGCTGGAGCCGATTCTGGCTTAACAAAGCCTTCGGCACCGATGGCTATCTGTGCCGAATCTGTATCGACACTTCGGTGTCGGCTCCGATCGGTTCCGACACCCATGTGGCAGGCATCGGTGTCGGCTCGATCGGCTCCGACACCGTTACTTTGGTGGCTGTATCGGCTCCGGCTGGAGCCGATACATCGAACTTCCTGTCGGCTCCGAGAGGTCGGCTCCGACAGGATCTATGGTATCGGCTCCGATGGCTCATTCCAGGAAGAGGTCGAGGTCTCCTTCCTTGGAGCCGATACTTTCGCCCCCGGCTTCACCTCTTCTATGGGAAGGGAGCCACCGGAGCCGATCTTCAAGGTCATCCAGGTTGTCAGATCATGACCTAGAGAGAGTGGTCAGTAGATTACTTAAGTCACAGGTACTGGCCCAAATGTTACACAGTCCGTCTCAACAGGCGACTGTTGGTCCACACCCGTTACAGTTCCTCCTTCAACTCTACCCCAGAGCTTGGAGTTGGAGTCTTCGGAATGGTTACTGCTACGGCTGGAGGACGGATACCCCTTCTGTTCCTTCAGCCTCTACTCTTATCTCCTCTTGAGACCTTCCTTAGAGGGATTCGGTGGTCGGGCTTCCATGGTCTCCTCCGAGGGGTGAGTGGCATCGGACCCTTGTCGAACCCGCTCTTCCCTTGGAGCCTCGGCCTTGGTGAGCTCGGCTCCGACATCTGCCTCGGAGGCTTCCCTTCGGTGGTCCCTGGAGTTCCTAGCTCTTGGAGCGGGTTCTCTCGGACCTGCCTGGGAGGGAGCATTCGAGGTGATGAAGAGTGTACTGGCCACTGGTATCAGTCAGCAGTCTGTTCCGTAGCTCCTCCCTCTATAGTACCTGTTGACATCTCTGCCACTTCTCTTGCTACAGGACCCAGAGATCCTCCGCCTCAGGTTTCCCCATTGGGAATTTCCCCTCTTCCGAGGATTCTCCTGATGTTTCGGGAGATCCTCCTAGGAAGAGGACTTGTAAGAGGAAGCATGTAGACTCCCGAGTCTGTCACGGATACTGACTTTGATGAGTCAGAGGGATCCCTAGATCCCCTCTGAGGATGTCTCCTTCGCAGACATCCTAGAACTTCTGAAACAGAGGGAAACTGGCCCACCAACAATCCCTCTGAGGATGAGTCAGTATACCTAGAGGCGTTTGGATCTCGGCCCTCCACCTCCTGGGTGTCTCCGCCTTCGACCCCTTATGCAGGTTATTGCACGAAGGCGTGGGCAGCTCCTGACTCTGTAGAGCCAGTCCCTAGGAGGCCTTCAAAATTTATCACTGCCCGTGTGACAAACAATTCCTTACTAAGGGTGTCCCGCTGATGCCATGGTGGTGGCTGCGGCCACCAAAAGGAACTTGCAGATCCTTCCGTGCCCATCCATCCTCCTAATAAGGACTCTAGGACCATGGATAGGTACAGTAAGCGGATGTTTTCCTCAGCGACCTTTGCTATGCGTCGCTGAATTACCTATGTCACTTCACCAGACTCCAGAGGGATATCCTGAAGGAGCTGGGAGAAGTAGTTCAGGATCCTACAGCTGCAGGGGCTCAAGAAAAATTGCTTCGCAGCTAGGAACCCTCAATTCCATTGCAAACTCCTCCATGCGGCTAATATCTTATGCTGCGGATGGAGCAGTAGAGCCGCAGGTACAGGTGTGGCTCTTAGGCGCCAAGCCTGGATGCGGCTATGTGATTTTTGGATCCCTTCAAGGCGTCCTTCACAAATTCTCCCTTTGATGGGTCAGCTTTGTTTGGCCCTCAGGTGAAGGAAACCTTGACCAGGTGCGAGCAGGACGGCAAGACTCTTTCTGCTGTTGGAGTCCGTTTTTCCACCCCTTCTAGACCTTATCCCAAAGGACAGAAGGGCGGGAAGATGTGGTTCCGTAAATCCCAAGGAGTCACGCCGGATTCACGTGGTCAGTTTACCCCTAGAGGCAGAGGGGGTAACAACAACAGACGCCGCTCTAGAGGCAGAGGGGGGTCCGAAGAACCAGGGAAACAGGGAGCCTCTCTCTGACAAGCCCTTTCAGCATCCCTGAGGTGTTGCCCGGCTGTCCCTCCTTGGAGGCAGTCGGGAAGATTATCACTGTACCCAGAAGCCTGGCATTCCCTCACTCAAGACAGATGGGTACAGTCGATCATATCCAAGGGTTACATAATTCCTTTTGAGGAAAGTCCCTTCCCCTCAAGTTCCCTTCCAGATGTACCACCGGTCTAAGGGAGATTGCAGAGTCAGAAATCTCAAAACTACTGCAAAAGAGCCATTCAGCCAGTTACAACAGACCATTCAGAGCCGGAATCTACTCAAGGTTCTTTTGGTCCCCAAAAGACGGGAGACTGGAGACCAATATTGGATCTCAGCAGACTCAACTAGTCTGTCAGGAAGACAAGATTCCGAATGGTCACTCTTCAGTCAATTCTGCCCTTCTTACAGAAGGACAACTGGATGTGCTCAATAGATCTTCAGGATGCGTACTATCACATCAAAATTCACAGACGCTCCAGGAGATTTCTCCGCTGTCGGCTGGGGTCCAGTCATTTCCAGTGCAGAGGCCTGCCCTTTGGTCTCACTACAGGGCCCAGAGTGTTCACCAAATGCATGGCAGTGGTCACGGCTCACCTGAGACGTCAAGGATTCCAGGTGTTTCCGTATCTCGACGACTGGCTCCTGTCAGCCACCACCAGGCATCAGCTTATACAAGCCAGGGATTACACAATAGACCTTTGTTCTCATTTGGGCATCTCAATCAACTTCAAAAGTCATCCTTATCGCCCTGCCAGTCTATTACCTTCATAGGCACAAACTTAAACACTGTTCGGATGTCAGCTACCCTTACAGAACAAAGAGTTTCAGACATTCAGACTCATGTCAGGATCATTCTGGCCAGCAAGAAAATACAGGCCAGAATGGTTCTAAAGGTATTAGGTCTCATGGCTGCGGCCATTACTCTTCTTCCCTGGCTCGATTCTACATGCGCCTTCTTCAGTGGATGCTGTTCACACAGTGGTCATACCAGCGACTGGCAATGCGTCACCAGATTCTGGTGACACAGACATGCAAAGAGCATCTTGCTTGGTGGATCACATCGTCTCAGGTTCACCAAGGCAGGTACTTTGTACCCCCATCCCCGATAGCCACTGTCACCACGGATGCCTCCTGATCGGGTGGGGGTCATTATCAGGGCAGGATGGTTCATGGGACGTGGCAGCCGTTCGAGTACCATCTGCACATAAATGTCCTGGAGATGAGAGCAGTGCTTTTAACGTTGCAAGCCCTCAACGACTTTCTTCCCGTAGGGACAATTGCAGTCCACACAGACAACATGTCTGTAGTTTGGTATATCAACAAACAGGGCGGAACCAAGTCCTACCCCTTGTGTCGAGAAGCGCTCAGACTATGGCAATGGGCGATCTCCTCTCATCGGTTTCTGGTAGCAACGCATCTCCCTGGGAAAACCAACATTATAGCGGACAGATTGAGCAGAGCTATCCTCATGCCTCACGAGTGGTCTCTCAAGCAATCTATAGCGGAAGAGATTTTTCTGGAATGGGGTCGTCCATGTTGCGATCTTTTGCTACTCCCCAAAACAGCAAATGTCCAGACTTCTTCAGCCTCTTCCCTCTATCAGGCCATCCCCCCAGAGACGCTCTGACCCAGGATTGGCCCCAGGGACTTCTTTATGCCTTCCCTCCATTTCCTCTGATCCCTCAGGTGATCCAGAAAGCTACCGCTTTGAGAGCCAAATTGATTCTCATTGCCCTTACTGGCCTCGACAAGTTTGGTTCCGTTCCTCCATCATCACCTTTTGGTGCAGCCGTGGCATCTGGACCCAGTGCCAGATCTTCTGATTCACCAATCGGGTCAGCTGCACCGGTCAATCCCTTCTCTCAACCTCACAGCATGGTTGCTCCACTTCCTTCCTTAGCCAGGCTTCCTTTGATCTCTAACCCAGTTAGAGACATCATAGTACCGTTAAAATCCTCTACCAGGAGGATTTATACAAGCAAATGGAACGTTTCTCTTATTGGGCTAAGGCCCAAAATATTGATCCTTTTACTGCCCCTGTTCAGGCAGTCCTGGACTTCTTAGCAGAGATTTTTCATGCAGGCTCCTCTTCTTCCACAGTCAGAGTTCAATTGGCTGCTATTTCCAATTTTCATGTCGGGATAGCAGATCATAATATTATGTCCCATAGGCTCTGCAGGGCCTTCTTGAAAGGAATTTTCCTACTAAAACCTCCAATCAGGAATCCTCCTCCTCAGTGGGATCTAAATTTAGTGCTGACATCTTTGATTCTTCCCCCCTTCGAGCCAGCTGTTTCTTGTTCCCTGAAATATCTTTCTTGGAAAACTTTATTCCTAGTGGCTATTACATCTGCCAGGAGGGTGTCTGAACTTCATGCTCTTTCGGTTCGACCCCCCTATTTGGTTTTTCACAAAGACAGAGTATCTTTGAGAACTAATCCAACCTTTTTACCTAAGGTTGCTTCAAAGAACAATCTAAATCAATCCATTGATCTCCCTGTATTTTTTCCTAACTATTCAGATAGAGCTGAACAAAAGCTTCATTATCTTGATGTCCACCGTCAACTTAGATATTATTTGGACAGAACAAAAAAATTTAGAAAATCTGATCAACTTTTTGTTTCCTATGCGGATAATAAAAAAAGCCTTCCTGTTTCTAAAGTGACCTTGTCCAGATGGCTTTCTTCGGTCATCTCTGAAATTTATACTCAGGGAAAACAGCTGTGCTCAAAACCTAAAGCACATTCAACTAGGAGCTTAGCTACTTCTACAGCTTTTCAAGCTAGACTTCCTTTGGACACTATTTGTGCAGCGGCCACTTGGGCTACTCCTCACACTTTTGTTTCCCATTACAAATTGGACTTGGCCTCCAGGGACAGAGCCAGTTTTGGCTCTACAGTCCTCAAGAGTTTGTTCCATTGAGCCACCCAGGATAGAGGTGCTAGGGACGGTCCCATCAAGCAAGAATGAAGGCGAGATTGACAACTTAACATTAAGAAGTTATGTACCTACCATAACGTTCCATGTTAGTTGTCTTCTCGCCTTCTTTCTTGACCCTCCCTCCTTCCCCCTGGCCTGGACAGACCTTGTATAAGAAACTGTTATGCTGAAGACCATTCAGACCTGGTCCTTCTTCCATCTGTAAGTTTTCTTTCTTCCTTTGGGAAGTATTTTATGCTTGGTGCTATTGCCCTTTGTCAGCAAACGAGATCTGGGTACTTACCGCCTTGCATCATGGGATATGGGGCTGCCTCGAGCTGGTAAAAGTGACTCTCGAGCTTAGCAAGTGCCGAGTCGGAGCCGAGGGATCGGCTCCGAACCCATCAAGCAAGAAAGAAGGCGAGAGAAGACAACTAACATGGAACGTTATGGTAGGTACATAACTTCTTATTTCCTTTCCTGGAAGGAAAAACCCCTTCCAAGGGGCATTCCTTTTCCCCCAAAAAAATCAACCTCCACCTCTTCCCTCACATACTGCAATATTTTGAGATTAGGAACCATAGAACTTGTCCCTCCATGCCAGGAAGGAACAGGCTTCTACTCAAAACTCTTTCTGGTCCCCAAAAAAGATGGCCCTTGGAGACAAATACTATATCTAGCCTTTCTAAACCTTTTCCTAAAAGTTCCATCATTCAGAATGTTATCCCTTTAAACCCTTCTTCCTTTATTGCCAGCCCAGGCCTTTATGGCCATTCCAGACTTAAAGGAGGCATGTCTCCATATTTCCATAAAACGCTCCCAACAGAACATTCTTACATTTCACTGGGCCCTGCTCTCATTTTCAATTTACAGCGTTGCCCTTTGGTTTGTCTACTGCACCCAGAGTATTTACAAAATCCCTAGCCCCAGCCATAGCTTTCTGCAGAACCAAAGGTGTTCACATCTACCCCTACCTAGATGACATCCTCATTGTAACAGAAACAGAGGCCTCCAAAATCATCTGAGGTTCAGCACTTCCTTACTTCACAGCTTGGGATTCAACCTCAACTTCCTAAAATCATCCTTAATCCCTCAGCAGGATAAGATCTTTCTAGGCTTCAGGATCAGAACAGACCTGATGTGGGCTTTCCTCCCCCAGGACAAAGTCCTGTCACTCTCCACTCACTTCAAAGCCTTTTACAGGTTCATCAGATATCTGCAAGACAATTCTTGCAGATCCTCGGGCTCATGGCAGTCACCATCCCGATGCTGCCCGTAGCCAGAATGCACATGCGAAAGCTCCACTGTTACCTGAAAAATGCGTGATCACAACACCAACATTCCCTGGCGCAACAACTTACCCTCCTGCCCTACCTAAAAGCAGAACTGAGTTGGTGGCTCCATCAAATACTTCTGAACCCAGGCCTTCCACTACAACCACCCTCCCCAAACCCAGCATATGCATATAGATGCCAAAATGTCCAAACAGACGTTTGCAGTATTAAGCGAAGTCAAAAGCTAATGTTCACCAGAAGACAATTTAATGAAGCGCTTTTCGTCTGCACTGTGTGCAGACTTCTTCAGACATACAAAAAAAACTTTTAAAACTTCCTTTAAAAGCATTTCAACTAGTGTAGTGAACCAATCATAACACACAATTAATTAAGGTGATTAATTAGGGCTGCTGCATTAATAGTCAGCATGCACCATGAAGTAAGCTCAAAGAAAACTTTTATGCAAAACCCTCCATGAATAACTAAAACAGCAATTATCAAACACACTAAAGAAGCCTCATAAAAACATAAAATTAAAAGTTGAAACAGTAAAAGTGAACAAAGGTTCACAAACCAAAGCTCATACTAAAATTTTAAACTTGTATAACAAAATAAAACTAACAAATGTATATAAACAAATTACAGCAGGTATATACACAGTTCATTAATGGTAAGCCAAGGAGGTTACTTAACCATGATATCTTACCCTCACCTTTTCAAACTTTTCAATTTAAGAATACTACTTATAGAGCAGGACTCATTAAGACCTGGGAAGGTACAAGAATTCAGTTTGATTTGCCAGGTTAGTTCTAATTCTTCTAACAAGAGGTGTAAGGGTGCTCCCCTTCTGTCGTTCTTCACCTGGTCTATTACTAAAAATTTGAAACTATGATTCTTATATTTTAAAGTATGTTTGGCTAGTGCGTTGTCCAATTTGTTCATAGTTATTGCATATTGATGTTCATAAATGTGTTCGCGGAGCCCACGCTCAGTTTTCCCAACATAGAACGCAGGACAACCTTGACATACTGCCATATACACCACCATTTTGGAGTTATAATTGTACCTGCTCCTTACCTTGCACTGAAAGTTCTGTGTAGTGACTCTGTTGGTCTCTGTTATGTTTTTACAATAATTGCAACTTTGGCATTTATACATGCCAACAGTTCTCGTAAA
Source organism: Protopterus annectens (assembly GCF_019279795.1). NCBI lineage: Eukaryota > Metazoa > Chordata > Ceratodontiformes > Protopteridae > Protopterus > Protopterus annectens. Next base: position 236,194,168 of record NC_056750.1, read on the forward strand.
GTTAGAAACAGATTGTTGTAACAGTGACTTGAAATTCTTACCCCTTCTAAACGTAATGATGGGGTGGTCACCAATTTTAGTTGCAAAAGTGGGATTACTCATGAATAATGCCCAATTTTTCTTTATGCTCTCAATACATAGATAACTAGATGGATTAAATGTCAAAATGAGTTTTGGACCAAAATATGAAAGTTTGTCCAAGTGGATTACAGTACACCCTTCTGTTGGTGCCTTGATTCAACTGATGGTGTTTTATGGTCAATAAAGGTTTATAAATACCATTAAGTCTTTTAACTGTAACTTCCTTAACCAGTTCATCAAGGAGTTTTATAGGGTATCCCCTATGTGTGAACATACTCGCAAGTAATTCACATTCTTTGTGGAAGTCATCATCTTGACTCACTGTATGGGCTGCTCTAACAAGTTGACCTTGTATAACTGATCGTTTCTGGTGACTAGGGTGACAGCTTGTAAAATGCAAGAAGGAATTCAAGTATGGTTTTCCTATGATTGTTGGCTATAAAATTACACACTTCGCGATTTTTCGACAATGAAATGTCTAAAGTTGTAGTTACGTCACTATAAGAAGAAGTGAAACTCAAGAAGTGTGTAGAGTTGTTAAATTTATCCAACATCATGTTACTGATGTTGACATCACCTTTAACTAAAATAAAAATGTCATCCAAATAGCGAGTGTAAAATGTGATGTATTTCATTAGTTCAGGATCCTTAAACACAAACTGCGTTTCACAGTGTGCCATGACTGCATTAGCTATGCTCACCCCACAAGGGGAGCCCATGGCAGCACCGACTTTTTGCAAATAAAAATTCTCACCAAACATGAAAAAGTTATTGTACAAAATTATTTAAAGTAGTTCTACAACTACAGAAATTTCCATTTTGGTGGCTCCATTTTTCTTGAGCAGTATAATGACCCATTCAATGCCAGTGTCATGTGGTATACACGTGTAAAGGTCCTTCACGTTCACCATGAGGAAGTTGTTACTTGTATCAAATGCTAGCTTATCATTTTTCTCAAGGAAAGACCATGAGTCCTTACAAATCTGAGTTTCAAAAACGAGATATTTCTGTATTATAGAGTCAGCAAACTTGGCACATGGATAGGTAGGGGAGCCACGACCCTTGCCTCCAGGCACAACTTAACCCTGCAGGCAACATACATTCCCTCTCAGGACAACAAGCAGATATTCTCAGCAGAACATCCTGTCTATAGCACGAGTCGATATTGAACAGGGATACCTTTCTAGACATTGTCCACTGGTGGGACACACCTCAGATCTGTTTGCCTCCCCCCAGAACAATTGATAAAATTCTGCAGCAAGGACCACTCTCAGTTGCCTGGAGGTTAGATGCCAACAGCATTCCATGGAAGGGACTGTTTCTGTATGCTTTCCCACCCTTCCCTCTCATTCAAAAAGTCCTCCTGAAAATCAGGAAGGACGAACCAAAAATCTTGCTGGTGACTACCTACTGACTCCCCCTACTTCTCTCGTTAGCCAAGGGCAATCACCACAAGTTACCCCACAAGGCGGACCTTCTCACGCAATAAAAGGGAACTCTAATTCATCCTCACCAGCAGATTTTAGGCCTAACACTCTGGGTGATAAACTTTTAATCCCTTTCAGACGCCACTACTCAGAGGACGTGCTTTTAGGCCAGAGGGAGGCCAGGAAACCAACTACTAGGAAATCTTACTTATCAAAATGGGAAAGATTCTCCAAATGGTGTCTCCATAAGGACAGGGACCCCTGCCAGGCAGACCCCCCCCTTCATTCCTTACCTATCTGTGTGAACTAATTAAAGCTGGTCTTTCGTACTCTTCAGTAAAAGTCCACCTATCAGCAATTTCAGTCTGTCTACCACTAGACCCCCCCCCTTTTCTATTCAGGCTAGACGCCAAACTATTTCTGAAAGGAACCCATTTCACCCCCTAGGACCTAAATTTAATTTTGGAAAAACTAACACTGGCCCCATTTGAACCAGATAGTACTGCTACACTCCAAATGTGGACATGGAAAACTGTACTGCTGGTAGCCTTTACCTCGGCTAGAAGAGTGTCCGAGTTGCAAGCTCTTAAGGCCTGCTCTCCGTACACTACCTTCCATAAGGGTAGGGTGACCCTACGCACTTAACCCTTCCTTCATGTCTAAAGTAGTCAACAAACAGTCCCTAAACCAATCCATTCACCTGCCCACCTTCTTTCCCTCTCCAACCAATGACGGTGAGAAGATACTCCATTCCCTGGATGTGCGCACACAACTAAGATTCTACCTAGACAAAACTAAACCCATCAAAAAAATCTACCCAACTATTTGTATCCTTTCACCCTAGGGCCCTGGGCAAGGCAATCTCCAAACAAACCATTTCCTGTTGGATCAGGAAGACTATTTCCTTTTGCAACTGCCACCATGGCAAGCACCTACCCCAAGGGTAAGAGCGCACACTACCAGGGGCGTGGCAACCACCAAAGCCTTCCTCAAAGGCCGGGACACAGCCTCCATGCTGGAAGCAGCCACCTGGTCCACAATGCACACCTTCACCAAACACTACAAATTGGGCCGTGTCTCCAGAGCCTGGGCAGGGTTTGCTAGAGCAGTCCTGCATGTTTTTGTGGAATCAGCTACATCTACCTCCACCCTTCACTCTAATTAAGCTGTGGTACTCTCCCACACTAAGAATACTGCAACATAGGAATAGAAGGACATAGAATAGTTGTGTAAAATCTTGCCATAACCTTAGATGTCCTTCTCTTCCATGTTGCAGTATTCCCTCCCACCCACCAACCCTTCTTTTCACTACTGATAGAACTTTAGGGCACTCTGAAGCTCTACCCTACTTCTGGGGCAGACTAGCCAGCATATGACACTTTGCACCTCTGGCCGACATCTCTTGTTCTCTGTGGGACTCTCTGACTGAACATTTAAGATGTTCTTCGTGTTTCACTGTTGCAGTCATTGCACTTCGGTTATCTGCCTGCAGGTAGCCCTCAGTCTGCCCGAATACCAGTCTTGGGATTTCTGCATCAGATGCTGTCGCCTCTTCCATGATGTCAGGTCATCAGGGGTATAAAACATGCAGCCGGCACCATTACATCAGTCTTTCTTGCCGAGAAGGAGCCCGAAGCAGTTAGCAAGTGCCAGTCGGCCGCTACCTGAAATTTTCGTTTTTCGAGTTTCAAACCTCAAGTCTTCTAAAGCTAAGTACCCCGTTGGGGATTCTTTTTTCTTGCTCTAACTGATGTCAGAATAAGTTAACAATTGTCTTGCCTGTGGAAAGTAAATACCTCAGAGATTTTCATTCTTACTGAGTCACCTCTTTAGGCCCAGACCACGACATCCCTCGCTGTTGGTTTTGTGCCTTAACGCCCGAACCATTTCGTGTCAGGCTATTTTTTAGCTAAATTCTTTCGCTGTTGTTCTCCATATTCCGAAATGGCTTCGGTAAGCCATCCGACTACCGATCTTACAAAAAAGCACAAAGACAGAGACCGCATAGGTCAAAAACTGCAGACGACTCTTCCGTTAAGTTAGTCGCCAGTCTGCCGGTACTCTGTGAGGCGCCTTTACTCCCCCTGATGCCTGCTTCTACAGATTCACAGGCCTGTGCTGAGACCCATTCTGAGTCCGGTGTGCCGCGAGATGCTTCTTCGACTATGGAACCTGCGGATGTCTCTACCTTGGATGGGTCCAGAGCCACTGTGCAGGCAGCGGCTTCTGAGGGTGTATTCCGACCTACCAATATTCGTATTAAACAGACTTCTTTTTTAACTAAAACAACCGAGTATCTCAGGCCCAGAGTTTGAACTACACTTAGAAAACTGACGTCCAAAGTGCATGCTCAAGCTCCCATCCCACAAAAACAAATGCTTAGAATGGCTGAAGACCTTATTATTCTAATTTAGGAGGAAGCCAGCCTTCCCCTGCTAAATGACAAAGAATGTAATTTCCTTCTGATTCTACAGACCAGGAGTCTGATGACTCTGACCCTTTGGATTACCAGGACATACCCTTATCTACCTATGGAGGTTTCAGATGTAGAGGAAATCCATTCCTTCTGCATCCCCTCCAGAGGATTTTTCTTTTGGTGAAACCTTGCATACCTTAAGAGAGCATTTCCTCTGGGAATGCCAGGACTATCCTCAGTCCATAAAGATACTCTGGGAATATTTAGATTTGCCAGTCACAGGCAGCAATAATACGTCCTTCCTTGTTCTAAATAAGCTGTAGCAATCAGCACCGCATGACAGGCAATTTCCAAAAATTCCTTTATTGTAAACTTAAAACACACAAAAATGGATCAAGCGCTTTCATCCACATAACGTGGACTTCATCAGAAAGAAAGAAAGATGTGTGTTTTAAGTTTACAATAAAGGAATTTTTGGAAATTGCCTGTCGTGCGGTGCTGATTGCTACAGCATATTTAGAACAAGGAAGGACGTATTATTGCTGCCTGTGACTGGTGACTCTTGTAACTTTTTCTCTTGTTATTGAGTTACATTTTGATTATTTTAATATTTAGATTTGCCTCAGCACGGGCCTCTAGCTGTACCCCCTGTCCTGGATATTGTAGATGATGTCTTCATGGAATCCAGTCTTACTCCTCACACTTTACCACCAGCTCCTAGAAAACCTGACAGGTACTACAGAGTGCCTGACTCTCTCAAATGTCTCTAAGAATCCTACTGCGGATTCAGAGACCATTTCCCAGGGACCTAAAAGCATTAATACTAGTGCAGCCAAAAACCCTACCCATTCAGACAGGGATTCTAGAGCTTTAGACAGATTGGGTAAGAATGTATATACTTCCGCAACTCTTGCCATCAGGGCTTTGAATTGCCAGTTTCACATGTTGAAGTACCAGCAACATATTATGGAGCTAATTTAGCAAAAAAATGGTGTTACTTCCAGATTGTGCAGAAAATAAAGATTTACAAGAGTTGATGCATTCTGCAAACCAAGTCAGTAAACATACTCTGCAGTGTGGGTTTGATGCCTTAGAAGCATCTTGCAGGGATGCTGTCACTGGGTCTGTACTGTGAAGGCATGCTTGGCTGAAGGAACAAGTCTTGCCAGACCATGTCAAAGCTAAATTACTAGATGCTCCATTAAATCTGGATCATTTGTTTGGCACAAAAGCAGTAGTAGTTCTTAAAAAGATGGAAGAAAAAGCTAAATCTATGCAAACTATCAAATATTTCTTACAGGTGCAGCCACCTAGATTCAGTAGGCATTGGCCTTCAAAAAACTGGACCTTTCCAGTCCCTTCCAGGCCTTCTCAGTCCAAACCCAGGGGAAACAGACCCCCAAGACTACAGTCTCAGGGTTTGCAGAGATCTAAACAATGGAATGTTCCCACCTCAAAAACAGGAAGTGGTAAGCCACCCCTTTATTGAAAAAGTTCACAGTGACTTATAAATTATCCTTCTTAGCCATGCCCAAGTGCTTGCACCCTTAGGAGGAAAACTCGCCCTTCATGCAAAAAGCTGGATGTCCATTACTCAGGACCAATGGGTTCTAAACATTGTATCCCAGGGATGCAGATTCTACTTGTACTCACTGCCAACCCCAAGTGGGTTACCAGACCTTCCTCCAAACCAGAGGCTCAAAATCAAGTACTTTCCCTTCTCCATATCAGGGCTATTCAACCTGTTCCAGTAGAACAAAGGGGACAGGGTTTCTACTCCAGACTGTTCCTGGTACTCAGAAAAGAGAGGTCTTGGCACCCTATCCTGGATCTATCAATTCACCACACCTTTCTGGTGGTCCCAAAATTTAAAATGCTTACACTGCAACAGCTATTTCCTGTGCTAGCCAAGGATACCTGGTTAGTCACCCTAGACTTAAAAGAAGCTTATCTGCACATCCTCGTAAGGGAGTCTTGCAGGAAATCTCTATTTCAGAGCAGGCTCTATGCATTATCAGTTCTCTGCACTTCCCTTTGGCTTATCTACTGCACCCAGAGTATTCACAAAGTGCCTGGCTCCAGCCATTGCATACTGCAGGCAGAGAAATATTCAAATTTACCCATACTTGGACGATTGCCTGATTCAGGCGGACAGTCAGGAATTGCTACTTCAGCACCTGGCATTTGTAAAAAGACTTCTAACTTCACTGGGATACACCATCTACGAAAATAAATCACAGCTGGTGCCCAGCCAACAAATTGTATTCCTGGAAGCAAGCTTGAACACAACTTCCCAGATGGCATCCTCACTCCAGAAAAGCAGGTCCATTTGACAAACTATTTCAAACTAGTGGCCACCCAAACCCAACTGTCTGCAAGGAAAATACTGCCAGCCCTAGGGTTCATGGCCTCATGCATTCTGCCAATTCCATATGCAAGACTGCGAATGAGGAAACTTCAGTGGTACTTAAGTCTCTGGTGTTAAAACATTCTCAGGACGTGGAAACGGTAATTCTTATCATACCTTGTCTAAGGGCAGAGTTCCTTTTGGTGGGCAGAGGCATGCATCCACAACAAGGGACTTCCTTTCACTCAACCCCTCGCTGCCCAAACCCTGACAACAGACACATTAGATTATGCATGGGGGGCTCGCATGTCACGCAAATGCATTCAAGGCAAATGGAGCCCAGAACAAATTCCCCTGCATATCAGTCAGAAAGAGATGCTAGCTATACAGAATGCTCTTACAGCCTTCAAATACTTTATCCTTCCAGGACAGTTCCTGATAAAGACAGACACCACAGTTATGTGGTACATAAGCAGGTGGGAAGTCATTCTTACACACACTGTGTGTTAGCCATGGCCCTGTGGAACACAGCCTTGAGCAACCAATTGTACCTACAAGCTCAATTCCTGCCAGGCAAGCAAAATTCACCTGCAGATGACTTGAGCAAAAATCTACTGGACCCTCATGAGTGGAAACTGGAACCCAACTCATTCAAACTTCTAACCCAGAGGTGGGGAACACCTCAGGTGGACCTTTTTGCCTCCCCCCAAAACCACCAATTGAGCAAATTTTGCACCAGTAACCCTCACAGCAGAACCTGGAAGGTGGATGCCCTATTCTTTACATGGGAAAGCCTCTCAGTTTATGCATTTCCTTCTCTGCCCCTCCTCTCAAAAGTACTACTCAAGATCAAACAGGACAGGCCAAAGACAGGCCAAGGGCAATCCTTATTGCACCATATTGGCCACGCCAGCACTGGTAGCCACTCTTACGCAGTCTGACAGCAGTGCCACCGTGGCACCTACATCAGACACCTTCCCTGCTGTCTCAGGAGGGACAGATTTTACATCCACAGCTACAAACTCTAAAACTTGCAGCCTGGCTTATCCCCTGAATACACCACCAGCATCCCTCAGCAAACAGGTGTTGGACCTCATCCTTGAGGCCAGAAGGCCTAGTACTAGGAAATCCTATGCTGAAAAGTGGAAAAGTTATTGTTCTTGGAGTCGGTCTCAAGGAAAGGACACAGCTGTGCCCCACCTTACCTCAAATCTTTAAATTACCTAGCAGAGCTGCTCCACAGAGGCCTATCCTTCTCATCCATTAAGATTCATGCCTCTGCCATCTCAGCTGATACTGAGCCACCTATCTTTTCTCACCCTCTCATTAAACAGTTCCTGAGAGGAGCTAACAATTTAAAGCCCCCTAGGAGAGCTCTCACCCCAGCCTGGTACCTTAACTTTGTACTGGGGAAGCTCACACTTCCCCCTTTTGAACCTGCTGCTTCAGTAGAGTTAAAATTCCTCTCTTGGAAAACCGCCGTACTTCTAGCTATTACTTCAGCAAGAAGAGTGTCTGATTTACAGGCACTAGTAGCGGTGGAGCCCTTCATTATTGTTCATGCTGACAGGGTTTTCCTCAGGACTAACCCATCCTTTATGCCCAAGGCGGTATCCATTGTGGCTTTAAACCAATCCATCCGTTTGCCAACCTTTTTCCCTAATCCTCAGAATAAACGGGAAAGGATCCTGCACTCCTTGGATGTGCAAGGACAGCTCAGGCTCTACCTTGACAGAACTAAGCCTTTCAGAAAATCTGACCAGCTTCTAGTCAGCTATGCTACAGGGGCAGAGGGCAAGGCCATTTCGAAGCAAACCATTTCCAAATGGATAGCACACTGCATCTATTTCTGCAACAAGCACCATGGAAAAACCTACCCTCAGGGAATTAGAACTCATTCCACTAGAGCTACTACAACCTCTACGGCATTTCTCAGGGGAGTCCCTACCAGGGGCATCGTGGAAGCTGCAACCTGGAGTTCTGTCAACACCTTCCCCAAGCATTACCACTTACCTATTTTTTCTAAATCCAGAGTTGGATTTGCTACAGCAGTCTTACAAGGCCTGCTAGCCAGCCCTAACACTTCTAGACTGCCTCCACCCTTAGCTTTGGGAATCGACCCAAGTGTGTTGACTGCAACAGTGAAACATGAAGAACATAGTACAGTTGTGTACACTTACCATAAATGTAGATGTTTGAGTGTATTCACTGTTGCAGTCCTGGTTTCCCTCCCTCCAGCCCCCTGGCTTTCTCTATCCTTTCTACCTATCCTCTTTATGGCCATTTTTTATGGCAGGGGTATTTACTTTTTACTGGAGGTGTTCCACACCATGTAATAGCTTCCTATTTTGGGGGCTTCTGACATCTGGGCCAAGAAAAACTGATGTAATGCCATCGGCTGCATGTTTTTATACCCCTGATGTCATGAAAGAGGCAACAGCATCCAACACAGAAATCCCAAGACTCTGGTATATGGGCTGACTGAGGGCTTACCTGCAGACCGATAACCCAAGTGTGATGACTGCAACAGTGAATACACTCTAACATCTACATTTGTGGTGAGTGTACATACTGTACTTTCTGAGGTCTGTGCATGCAGACATTGCGTTTAAAGACCCTGGTTTATGGTCCTACGTGTGAAGTCCCATGCACCTACAGCAGCCAGGCTTAAGCTTTTGTATAGGAGCCGACGTTCAGGTTACCTGAAGCCGGAAATCCCACACTAAGAATACTGCAACATGGAAGAGAGGAGAAGGACATTCAATTTTATGGTAAGATTTTACACAGCTATTCTCTGTACAAGATGTACATAATATATATGTATACATGGAATAGTAGTGGTACAACAGTAAAGAGATAAATGTACAGACTTAGAATAGTAAATGTATATACATAGTATAGTAATGATATGATAGTTAATAATAAAAACATGACAGTTAAAATAAGAATGCAGTAATCAAGCTTAAGTCTAGTTGTTTTCATGGAATCCGCTATAAATAGATAAGGAGTAGGAAACAGTGAAGTGGGATGAAGATGGTTACAAATTATAAAGGAGTATTGAGGAGGTCCAGTGTAAAGGAAGAAGCATAAGAATAGAGGTGATCATCACTTGGTGTGGTGCATAATTTTATTTGCACTTTGGTCTAAATGTCTTGAGTTTTCTTTTTTGAAAAGTATATTATTTATTGTAGATGATATCCTCACTTCTGCTTCTGAAGTGATTTATTTTGCATCACATGCCATCCAGACACAAGCTAAATGTTTGATGTCCTTCTATTCTCACGTTGCAGTATTCATAACATTGGGGAGTTGCTGCCTGCAGCACCGGACATCTGGTCAGTATACCAAAGTTTTAGAAGCAGGGGTACATGCAACGGCCATAAACTGATATTGGCTATTACCTGTGACGTCTGCATGTACCCAACTCAGAACTTTTCTGCTGCAGCGAGATTCAGGCGTCGACCACCAGTTTAGAAATAGGGCGTTTGCTCGATCGACATTGGGCATCCGATTTTTGATCATTTTCTGCCTGTCCGCACTGAGATAAGTACCTTTGTGGGAACTTTCTTTGTTTCTTTGTCTTTTTTTCAGACGTGCATGTGTTCTAAGGGAAAGCGTGCTTGTGGTAGGCAAACCCCATTTTTTTCAGACGTGCATGTGTTCTAAGGGAAAGCGTGCTTGTGGTAGGCAAACCCCATATTAAGGACACACGAGCAGTGTTTATTTTGTGTAGGTGAGGCTCACTATTAAAAAGCCTGTAACATCTGCCAATCCTTTGTTCCAAAAACTCTTGGAAGCCATTTGGTGACTTTAAAAACTTTATTTAGAAAATTGGCACATCCAGCGTTAGACATCCAGAATGGAAGGTGGAGCAGGCCCCTCCAAGGAGCCATCCAGGAAGAAGGCCAAGAAAGTTAGGCCTGACACCCAAGCTGCTCCTCCGTTGTCTGATGAGATCCTCGAGGCGAATATCAGCCCAGGATCGTTCCAGATGTCTGATATTGCGCAGCACTGGGAACCAAAATGGAAGCCGGTTCTTCGGAAAACCAGAGTATGTCCACTGAGGTTTTTCAACCATCAGAACCTGATGGTGAAGGGGAACCACGGCTCATGGTTTCGGCAAGCCCTGATTTTACTGCAGCCTTGTCATCCTCTGTAACGTCTGCTCCTAGGCCCACTTATGCTCCCTCCACTCATTTAAAAAGGAAGTAAAAGGAGAAGCACGGTTCTCAAGACCCTAATCCACCCTGGGAGACCTTCTCCCAGACTCTCTGTTCAAAGCCTTTCAGGTTCTTCAAATCCAGATCCCCCAGACAGGCCTACCAGTTGTTCCTCAGATAATGTCTGAGGAGGAGTCTTCCTCCTCAGATGAGTCCTTAACTTACTGCTCTCAGTTGGATTCACCCAAAGATTTTGTTACCCCAGAAGAAGAGTCTCGTACTCCTGACTCCCCTGGAGAAGATTTCTCCTTTGGGGGTACCATTTCCCTGCTTAGACAACATTTCAAGTGGGAACTCTCAGATGTCTCTGACAAAAAAGTGATACTTTGAACTCTTGCAGATGGAGCAGCCCTCACCATTTGCAGTCCCACCTTTATTTCCAGCATTCCAGGAAGCGCTTTTTGCCTCACAAAGCCCAGAGTCATAGCCTCCTGTTTCTTAAGAGACAAGACAGATTTTACAGTGTCTGCTAAGGAGCAGTACCTTTTCAAAAACCCTCCAGCAGATCCTGCAGTCATTGCAGTATCACCTGATAAGTCCTCAAAGCAACTACCTTCCTCTTCCCTTTTTCCAGTGGATAAAGATAGTAAATTTATGGACAAGGGAAGAAAGTTTATACTTCTTCCACCTTGGCCATTAGGGCTATTAATTATCATACCCATATGGCCAAGTTAGATTTAGATTCCCTGATCAAAGCCTCTACTCTTCTGTCAGGTTCCAGAATCACTAGTTAAGGCTCAATTAAGTACCCTTCTGTCCACGGTGTCTCAAGTGACCAGACACTCCATTAAGTGCAGCTGTAACGCTGTAGAAGCTTCTAAGTCTGCTGCTTCTGGCTCTGTGTTAAGGAGGTTTTCATGGTTGAGACTTCAGCCCTTACATTTGGATGTTCCAGCTAAGTTGTTGGATGCACCTTTGGACAACATGGCCCATTTTGGAGCTGCCTCTGCAGAGCTACTTAAGGCTGTACAGGAAAAAGTTAAAGACTTAGAAAATTTAAAACATTTACTAGTCTCGCCTGTTCCCAGATTTCATAGAACTTACCCTCAAAAACCTAGCTTTATCAAGAGGCAGTATTTTAATCCCTCTGCAGCTCATTCCAGGGGCAGAGACATACCAGGAAACAATTTGCTGCTAGGTCTTCAACCACCTCCACACCGTCTTCCTTTCGGAGGCAGCCAGACCCAGACAAAGCCCCTCCACTGTGACTCTCATCTCTTAACCAGTTCCACTCCATATCCGTACGCCTAACCCTCTCCCTAACCTCCTGGCACAAAATCACCTCAGACAAGTGGGTGCTTTCCATCATCGAGAGGGGATACTTTGACTTGGTGGGCTACTCCACCCCTCCAGGGAATACCTCAACTCCTTCGCAATCAGCTCCCACTATTTCCCTCTGTCCTGAGCCAACTTCTATCTCAGGGGACTACAAAACAACTACCAGAGGATCAATTAGCCCATGGATATTATTTTTAGTCCCAAGAAAAGATGGCCGTTGGAGATCCATCCTCGACTTCTCACCACCTCAGTCTCTTCCTCAAATTGCCTACCCTTCAAGATGCTCACATTGCAGCACCTCCTTCCCCTCATACCTCAGCAGGCCTTCTTGGCCTCCCCGGATCTGAAAGATGCTTACCTACATATCTCCGATGTTCTTCGTGTTTTCCTGTTGTGGTCATCACACACTGGTTATCCTGCCAGGGGTAACCCTCACTCGGCCCACATACCAGAGGCTTAGTATTTCTGCGTTGGTTGCTGTCTCTCCAGGACTGACATCAGGTTGTCAGTTGACGCCATTGCATCAGTCTTTCTTGCCGAGAAACCTGAAGCAGATGTCCTTCGTGTTTCACTGCTGCAGTTATTACATTTGGGTAATCTGCTGGCAGGTTGCCCTCATTCGGCCTGATTAACAAAGTTTTGGGTCCTGCGTCGGTTGCTGTCCCTTCTTCCATGACGTCAGGGGTATAAAACATGCAGCCGACGCCATTACATCAGTCTTTCTTGCCGAGCGGTGCCTGAAGCAGAAGCAGTTCGCAAGTGCCGGTCGGCTGACTCCTGAAATTTTCGTTTACGAGTTTCAGAACCAAAGTCTTCATCTAAAAGCCAAGTACCCCGTTGGGGAAACTTTCTTGCTCATTACCGATGACAGTAAAAGTTAATTGCATTACTTGTGTGAAGCAAATACCTCATAAAGATTTTCATTTGTACTGTATTTCTTGCCTAAGCCCTGACCACAAAGTGCCTTGCTGTCGGTTTTGTGCTAAATTTATTAAACACACGATTAAACATCTGTATATTTTTGCTTCTAAATATATATTTTGGCTCAAGATTTAACTACCCAGAAATGTCGTCGGTTAGCAATCCGACTACCGGAATACCTAAAATACGCAAAACAAATGACAGTCGAGCTCCAAAACCGACGACGCTTCTCCTAAGCCAGTTGCCGGTACTCAGTGAGGTGCTTTCGCAGCCCCTGATACCTGCTACTTCTGATTCGCAGGCCTCTACTGAGACCCATTCAGAGTCTGGTATGCCGCGAGATACTTCAATTATGGAACCCGCGGATGTCTCTACCTTAGATGGGTCCGGAGCCGCTGTGCAGGCACCGGCTTCTGAGGGTGTTTTCATGCCTACAGATTTGTATATTAGACCAATGCCATCTTCAAAACTAAGGCCAAAATCAAAATCTAGGTCTAAAAACCCAATGCCTGGGCCACATATGCAGGCCCCTATGCCTAAAAAACAAATGATCAAAATGGCTGAAGATTTAATTACTCTGATCAGGGGTAGCCAACCCCCTCCTTCTAAGAGGCCTAGGCAAGACATTGATTATGAATCTTCTGAACAGGATTCTATTTCTTCTGACTCTTCTAATGAACAGGATTTGTCTATTCCTACTTATGAGTACTCTGATGCAGCGGATTCCATTCCTTCTGCCTCTCCCCCGAGGATTTTTCCTTTGGGGAAACTTTACACGTCTTAAGGGAACATTTCTTCTGGGAAAGTCAGGATTTCTCTGAATCTAAAAAGAGACTTAGGGATTTTCTTCTACTTTCTCAGCATAGGCCTTTGGCTATACCTCCTGTTCTAGACATTGTTGATGTTTTTTCAGAATCTAGTATGACTCCTGATTCACTGCCTCCTGCTCCTTGTAAGCCAGACAGATACTACAGGGTTCCTGACTCCCACAAATTCCTTTTCAAAAACCCTATTGCTGATCCTGAAACCATTTCTCAGGGTCCCAAGGGCATTAAGGCCTCTACTGCCAAAAATCCTATCCCTTCTGATAGAGATTCCAGGGCGCTGGATAGATGGGGTAAGGAGATTTACACATCTGCAACCTTAGCAATCAGGGCTTTAAACTGTCAATTTCATATGCTTAAATATCAACAGCATATCATGGGACCACTTACAGAAAATGTTAATCTCCGATTGTGTGGAAAATACAGAATTGCAGGATTTATTGCATTCAGCTGAACAAGTTGTAAAACATACTTTGCAATGTGGTTTTGATTCCCTGGAGGCCTCTTGCAGGGCTACTGTAACTGGATCTGTGCTAAGAAGGCAAGATTGGCTCAAAGAGCAAACTCTGCCTGACCATGTTAAAGCAAAATTGTTGGATGCTCCTTTGCAACAGGACCGTCTTTTTGGTAATAAGGCTGAAGAAGTGTTAAAAAAGATGGAAGATAAAGCTAAATCTATGCAAACTGTGAAAGATTTCTTACAAGTGCAACCTCCAAGATTTAGTAGGCACTGGCCTACTAAGAACTGGTCCTTTCCAGTCCCCTCGAGAGCCGCTCAAGTCAAATCTAGACATTCCAAAGGCTCCAGGTTTCAGTCACAAGGAACTTTCAGAACAAAACAATGGGGTGCCTCCACCTCCAAATCTGGAAGAAACAAGGCACCTCCCTATGGTAAACAGTCTCACTGACTTCCCTCTACAATCACCAAGCACTTACCTCTTAGCCGCCCCTTTGGGGGGAAAACTAGCACTTCATGCACAAAACTGGCAACTTATTACGCAGGACAAAAGGGTTTTAAATATAGTATCCCAGGGATACCGATTTCACTTCCACACTTTGCCAATCCCAAACGGATGGCCAGATCTGCCTCCAAATCAGTGGGCAGAGGCCCAGAAACAAGTTCTGTCCCTCATGAACATGGGGGCTATTCACCCAGTACCAGAAGAGGAAAAGAGACAAGGATTCTACTCCAGACTTTTCCTGGTACCCAGAAAAGACAAATCATGGCGTCCAATTCTGGACTTATCCAATCTAAACACATTTCTGGACGTACCAAAATTCAAGATGCTGACTCTTCAACAGTTACTACCTATGCTAGGCAAAGATGCCTGGTTGGTAACTCTAGACTTAAAAGAGGCTTACCTGCATATCCCAATCAGGGAATCTTGCAGAAGATACCTCCTCTTCAAAGCAGGCTACTTGCATTACCAGATGTTCTTCGTGTTTCACTGTTGCAGTCATTACATTTGGGTAATCTGCTGGCAGGTTGCCCTCAGTTGGCCTGAATAACAAAGTCTTGGGTCCTGCATCGGTTGCTTTCTCCTCTTCCATAACGTCAGGTCATCAGGGGTATAAAACATGCAGCCGAAGCCATTTTAATCAGTCTTGCCGCGCGGTGACCAAAGCAGTTCGCAAGTACCAGTCAGCAGACTCCTGAAATTTTCATTTTCGAGTTTCAGAACCAAAGTCTTCAAACTAAAGCTAAGTACCCCATTGGGGAAACTTTTTCTTGCTCCTTACCGATGTCAGTAAAAGTTAATAATTGCATTATTTGTGGGAAGCAAATGCCTAATAAGGATTTTCATTTGTACTGTATTTCCTTGCCTAGGCTCTGGTCACAACATGCCTACCTGTCGGTTTTGTGCTAAATTTAATCAAAGCACTTTTAAGTGTCCGTATTTTTGTGCTTCTAAATATTTTGGTTCAAGATTTAACTACCCTGAAATGTCGTCTGTTAGCAATCCGACTACCGGAGTTCACAAAAAATGCAAGGAAAAAGAGACAGACCGTCAAGGTCCAAAACCGACGACGAAGCTTTTCCGAAGCAAGTCGCCGGTACTCGGTGAGGAGCTTTTGCAGCCCCTGATACCCACTAATTTTGAGTCGCAGGCCTCTACCGAGACCCATTCAGAGTCCAGTATGCCGCAAGATTTGCAAAGTATTGTACCCGCGGATGTCTCTTCCTTGGATGGGTCCGGAGCCACTGAGCAGGCACCGGCTTCTGAGGGTGTTTTCAGGCCTCAACATTTTTATATTAAACAGATGCCATTATCAAAAACAAGGTCAAAAACCAACTTCTGTGTCTAAAAAAACGACGCATGAGCCACGTGCTCAGGCCTCTATGCCTAAAAAAAAACAAATTATCAAAATGGCTGAGGATTTAATTACCTTGATCAGGGGT
Organism: Protopterus annectens; assembly: GCF_019279795.1. Lineage (NCBI taxonomy): Eukaryota > Metazoa > Chordata > Ceratodontiformes > Protopteridae > Protopterus > Protopterus annectens. Next base: position 236,210,083 of record NC_056750.1, read on the forward strand.
TCCTAACCCCCCCCCCCCCCCCGCTAAGAAGCCTAGGCAAGGCACTGATTATGAATCTTCAGATCAGGTTTCCATTTCTTCTAATTCCTCTTCTGATCAGGATTTTTCTGTCTCACCTTATGAGGACTTTGATGCAGAGGAATCCATCCCATCTGCATTTCCTCCTAAGGATTACTCTTTTGGAGAGACTTTGCATACTTTAAGGGAACATTTTCACTGGGAGAGTCAGGACTTCTCAGAATCAAAAAAGAGGCTTAGGCATTTTCTTCTTCCTCAGCATAGGCCTTTGGCAGTGCCTCCTGTATTAGATATTGTTGATGATGTGTTCTCGGAATCAAGCATGGCTCCTGATTCCCTGCCTCCGGCTCCTAGTAAGCCAGACAGATATTACAGGGTTCCTGACCCCCACAAATTTCTTTTCAAAAATCCTGCTGCTGATCCTGAGACTATTTCTCAGGGTCCCAAGGGAGATGAGGCTTCTACAGCCAAAAATCCTTCCCCTTCTGATAGAGACTCCAGGGCGCTGAATAGATTGGGTAAGAAGGTTTATACGTCTGCAACCTTGGCAATCAGGACTTTAAACTGCCAGTTTCATATGCTTAAATATCAACAGCATGTTATGGGCTTACTGAAACAGAAAATGATGTTGATTTCTGATTGTGTGGAAAATAAGAGAGTTACAGGATTTATTGCATTCAGCAGAACAGGTTGGAAAGAGTACTTTGCAATGTGGTTGTGACTCCTTGGAGGCCTCTTGCAGGGCCGCCGTAACTGGATCTGTGATCAGAAGGCATGCCTGGCTCAAGGAGCAAAATCTGCCTGATCATGTTAAAGCTAAATTGTTAGATGCTCCTTTACAGCATGATAGTCTGTTTGATAATACAGCAGAAGAGGTTTTAAAGAAAATGGAGGCCAAAGCTAAATCTATGCAAACTGTAAAAGATTTCTTGCAAGTGCAGCCACCCAGGTTCAGTAGGCACTGGCCTACTAAGAAATGGTCCTTTCCTGTGTCCAGCAGAGCCACTCAGGGCAAACCCCAGGCGCTCCAAAGACTCCGGATATCAATCACCGGGATCTTACAGATCAAAGCAATGGGGTGCCTCCACCTCCAAATCTGGAGGTAACAAAGCACAATCCTACAGTAAGCAGTTTCAATGACTTTCCTCTACCATCTCCAAGCACTTGTCTTTCGGCAGCCCCCTTGGGGGGGGGGGGGGGGACTAGCACTTCATGCTCAAAATTGGCAGTTAATTACCCAGGACAAGTGGATATTAAAAGTAGTATCCCAGGGGTACAGATTTAATTTCCAGACTTTGCCAATTCCAAACGGATGGCCAGATCTGCCACCAAATCAGTGGGCAGAGGCCTAGAAACAAGTCAAGTCCCTCATGGTTATGGGGGCTATTTAACCGGTACCAGAAAAGGAAAAAGGTCATGGAATTTATTCAAGACTTTTCCTGGTACCCAGAAAAGACAAATCATGGCATCCAGTTCTGGACTTATCAATTCTGAACATGTTCCTGGACATTCCAAAATTCAAATTGCTGACTTTACAACAGCTACTGCTTATGCTAGGCAAGAATGCCTGGTTGGTAACTCTAAACTTAATAGGCATACCTGCATATCCCAATAAGGGAGTCTTGCAGAAGATACCTCCGCTTCAAAGCAGGTTTTTTGCATTACCAATTCTCTGCACTGCCCTTTAGCTTATCTACTGTGCCCAGGGTCTTTACAAAGTGCCTGGCACCAGTAATTGCATTCTGCAGACAAAGAAACATTCAAATTTATCCTTATCTGGACAATTGTCTCATTCAGGCAGAGGACAAGGACACTCTTCTTCAACATCTGGCATTTGTAAAAAGGATTCTAGCATGCCTAGGATACACCGTAAATGAAAAATCACAACTGGTACCCTCTCAAATAATTATATTCCTGGGTGCAAGCTTGAATACAACTGCCCAGGTGGCTTACCTCATGCCAGACAAGCAAATGCAATTGACAGCATACTTCAAACAAATGGCAACAAAAACCCAGCTGTCTGCGAGACAAATTCTGCAGGCTTTGGGGTTCATGGCATCCTGCATTCTACTAATTCCATATGCGAGACTGCATATGAGGAAACTTCAGTGGTACCTAAAAAGCTTATGGAGTCAACATTGTCACAGCCTGGAAACAATGATTCCTCTCATTTCTTGCCTGCAACAGGAGTTTCTTTGGTGGGCAGCAACATGTCACCAAAACAAGGGACTGTCATTTACTCTACCCCCTGCCACCCAATCCCTAACTACAGACGCATCAGACTATGCCTGGGGGGTCCACCTGGCAGGGAGATGCATTCAGGGCAAATGGAGGCCAATCCAAATGCATCTACATATCAACCAGAAAGAAATGCTAGATGTTCAGAATGCTCTGACAGCCTTCAAGGACTTACTTCATCCAGGACAACTAGTGATAAAGACGGACAACACCACAGTTATGTGGTACATAAACAAGCAGGGGGGGGGGTACCCACTCCTACCCTCTTTGCAGACTAGCCATGGTCTTGTGGAACACAGCCTTGACTTATCAAATACATCTTCAAGCTCAATTCCTGCTAGGAAAGGAAAATACTCTGGCAGATGACCTAAGCAGAAAACTAATGGACCCGCACGAATGGAAACTAGATCAACAAATCTTCTGCATGTTAACACAAAAATGGGGAAGCCCAGGCATAGATCTTTTTGCCTCTCCCCAAAACTATCAGTTGGACAAATTCTGCATAAGAACTCGTCACAAAAAAGCATGGAAAGTGGATGCTGTAGCCTTCAGCTGGAAAAACCTATCAGTCTATGCCTTTCCCCCTCTGCCTCTACTCTCCAAGGTCTTACTAAAAGTCAGACAGGAAAAACCAAAAATGATTCTCATTGCTCCAGACGGGCCTCGCCAACACTGGTACCCGCTTCTAAGGAATATGTCACACCTTCCTCCGTGGTACTTGCCTCAAACACCTCACCTATTGTCTAAGCAAAACTATCAAATTCTGCACACACAGCTCCAAACTCTGAATCTTGCGACATGGCTAATTAACTAATTTCACCAACCACATCTTTCAGTAAACCTGTGATGGATGTCATTTTGGAAGCCAGAAGGCCTAGTACTAGAAAATCTTATGCTGATAAATGGAAGAGATTCTGTGTGTTGGAACCAAGCACAAGGAATAGACACAGCAAAGCCCAATATTCCTCAGGTTTTACAATACTCAACTGAGATGCTTGACAAGGGCCTATCTTTTTCTTCAATAAAAATCCATGCCTCTGCCATCTCGGCTCATTACAACACAGAGCCTCCCCTCTTTTCTCATCCTCTGCTAAAACAGTACCGCAGAGGGGCCAGAAATTTAAGGCCTCCCAGGAAAGTGCCAACTCCTGCATGGGACCTCAATTTTGTGCTGGAAAAAACTCACCCTATCTCCTTTTGAACCAGCAGCTACTGCGGATATAAAATTTCTTTCTTGGAAGACAGCTTTTCTTTTGGCAGTCACTTCAGCTAGAAGGGTTTCAGAACTACAGGCTTTCATGGCAGTGGAGTCTCTCATTATTTTTTACCCGGACAGGGTGGCCCTCTGGACCAATCCTTCTTTTATGCCTAAGGTGGTATCCATTGTGACTCTTAACCAGACCTTTCACCTGCCAACTTTCTTCTCAAATCCACAGAACAAGGGGAAGCGGATTCTGCATTCACTGGATGTACACAGACAACTAAGATTCTACTTAAACAGGACAAAATCTCTAAAAAAGTCTGAGCAACTACTGGTGGCATTTGCTGCAGAATCAGAGGGGAAGGCTATGTAAAAGCAGACTATTTCTAAATGGATAAGCCACTGCATTCATTTATGCTACTTGCACCATGGTAAATCTGTGCCCAGGGGGATCAGATCCCTTTCCACCAGGGCTGCCTCTACTTCAGCAGCTTTTCTCAGAGGGGTCCCTACCAGAGACATTCTAGAAGCTGCTACTTGGGGCTCAGTTCTTACGTTCACAAAGCATTATCATTTACCTCTCTTTTCTAAATCCAGGGCAGGCTTTGCCACTGCCGTCCTGCGGGGCCTTATAACTGTTCCTAATGCTGTTCAGTTCCTTCCCTCCCATCCATAGCTTTGGGATTCTACCCAAATGTAATGACTGCAGCGGTGAAACATGAAGAACATAGTACAGTTGTGTACACTTACCTTAAATGTAGATGTTAGAGAGTATTCACTGTTGCAGTCCAGATTACCCACCCGCCAGCCCCCTTTCTATACCTTTTCTTTCCTTCACTATACTCAAAAGCCTTTGTGGTGTATTTGCTTTTAGTTGAAGGTAAATTTTATGTTTCTAAAGTGCATCTATATATTTACAGTTTTATATATATATATTTTTGCTCCCCTTTTGGGGGGCACGTGACATCTGGGGCAAGAAAAACTGATTAAAATAGCGTCTGCTCCATGTTTTATACCCCCTGATGACCTAACTTCATGGAAGAGGAGACAGCAACCAACACAGGACCCAAGACTTTGTTATTCAGGCTGACTGAGGGTAACCTGCCAGCAGATTACCCAAACGTAATGACTGCAACAGTGAATACACTCGTACATCTACATTTATGGTAAGTGTACACAACTGTACTTTCTCTGCACTGCCCTTTGGCTTATCTACTGCGCCCAGGGTCTTCACAAAGTGCCTGGCACCAGGAATTGCATTTTGCAGGCAAAGAAATATTCAAATATATCCATACCTGGATGATTGTCTAATTTAGGAAGAAAACAAGGACATTCTTCTACAGCATCTGGCATTTGTGAAAAGGGTTCTAACTTGTCTAGGGTACACCATAAAAGAAAAGAAATCACAACTGGTACCCTCTCAAAAAATTACATTCCTGGGTGCAAGCTTGAATACAACTGCCCAGATGACTTACCTTACACCCGAAAAGGAAATTCAATTTTTGACTTACAGCTGGCCACGAAAACCCTGCTGTCTGCAAGGCAAATTCTGCAGGCCTTTGGGTTCATGGCCTCCTGCATTCTTCTAATTCCATATGCAAGACTGCAAATGAGGAAACGTCAGTGGTACTTAGAGTTTATGGAGTCAACATTGTCACAGCCTGGAAAGAATGATTCCTATTATACCTTGCCTGCAACTAGAGTTCCTCTATGGTGGTCAGAGGCCTGCCACCAAAACAAGGGACTGCCATTCACTCCACCCCCTGCCGCCCAAACCCTAACAGACGCATCAGACTATGCTTGGGGGGCTCATCTGGCAGGGAAGTGCATTCAGGGCAAATGGAGCCCAACTCAAATGCACCTACATATCAATCAGAAAGAGATGCTAGCTGGCTGTACAGAATGCACTGACATCCTTCAAGGACTACCTTCATCCAGGACAACTAATGATAAAGACAGACAACACCACAGTTCTGTGGTACATAAGCAGGGGGGTACACATTCTTACCCCCTTTGCAGACTAGTTCATGGCACTGTGGAACACGGCCTTGACCTATCAGATACAAGTACAAGCTCAATTCCTGCCAGGAAAGCTAAACACTCTGGCAGACGAACTAAGCAGAAATCTTATGGACTCACACGAATGGAAACTGGAACCACAAGTTTTCAACATGTTGACACACAAATGGGGGAACCTAGACATAGATCTCACCCCAGAACTATCAGTTGGCCAAATTCTGCACAATAATTCATCACAAAAATGCTTGGAAAGTGAATGCTGTATCATTCAACTGGAAAAACCTATCAGTCTATGCTTTTCCCCCTCTGCTGTCCAAAGTTCTACTAAATGTCAAACAGGACAAACTAAAAATGATTCTGATTGCTCCAGACTGGCTTCGCCAACACTGGTACCCACTCCTGCGCAATGTGTCACACCTTCCTCCGTGGCACCTGCCTCAGACAACCTTACCTACTGTCTCAGCAGAACTACCAAATTCTGCACACTCAGCTCCAAACTTTGAATCTTGCAGCGTGGCTAATCAGCTAATTTCACCCTTGGCATTCCTCAGCAAACCAGTGATGGATGTAATTTTGGAGGCTAGAAGGCCTAGTACTAGAAAATCTTGTGCTGAAAAATGGAAAAGATTATGTGCCTGGAACCAATCACAAGGAATAAGCACAGCAGTGCCCAATATTCCTCAGATTCTGCAATACTTAACCAAGATGCTTCACAAGGGCCTATCTTTTTCTTCTATAAAAATCCAGGCCTCTGCCATTTCAGCTCATTATAACACAGAACCTCCCCTCTTCTCTCATCCTCTGCTAAAGCAGTATCTCAGAGGGGCCAAAAATGTAAGACCTCCCAGGAGAGCACCAACTCCTGCATGGGACTTCAATTTTGTTTTTGAAAAACTCACTCTCCCTCCTGTTGAACCAGCTGCTACTGCAGACCTAAAATTTCTCTCCTGGAAAACAGCTTTCCTTTTAGCAGTCACTTCAGCTAGAAGGATTTCAGAATTACAGGCTCTTACGGCAGTGGAACCTTTCATTATTTTTCATCTGTACAGGGTGGCTCTCCGGGCCAATCCACCTTTCATGCCTAAGGTGGTATCCAGTGTGGCTCTTAATCAGACCATTCATCTGCCAACTTTCTTCCCCAATCCACAGAACAAGGGTGAGCGGATTCTGCATTCATTGGATTTACACAGATGACTTAGATTCTACTTAAACAGGACAAAATCACTTAGAAAATCTGAACAGCTACTGGTGGCATTTGCTGCAAGGGCAAAGGGGAAAGGCTATTTCAAAGCAGACTATTTCCAAATGGATAAGCCATTGTATTCGTTTCTGCTATATGCACCATGATAAACCTATCCCCAAGGGGATCAGGTCTCATTCCACCAGGGCTGCATCTACGTCTGCAGCCTTCCCCAGAGACATTCTAGAAGCTGCTACCTGGAGCTCAGTTCATACGTTCACCAAACATTGCCATTTACCTCTCTTCTCTAAATCCAGAGCTGGCTTTGTCACTGCTGTCCTGCAGGGCCTTATAGCTAATGCTGTATAAATCCATCCTCCCAACGATAGCTTTGGGATTCTACCCAAATGTAATGACTGCAACAGTGAAACACGAAGAACATAGTACAGTTGTGTACACTTACCATAAATGTAGATGTTCGAGTGTATTCACTGTTGCAGTCCTGGTTACCCACCCTCCAGCCCCCTGTTTTTCTCTTACTATACCTCTCCTTTCTTTTGCTACGCTTAAAAGCCTTTTTAGGTGTATTTGCTTTTTTTTTTTTTGTTTTGGAGGTATTTTTTTTGTGTTAAATTGTATACTTATTCATATATATATTTTTTTGCTCCCCATTTGGGGGGCACCTGACATCTAAGGCAAGAAAAACTGATGTAATGGTGTCGGCTGCATGTTTTATACCCCTGATGACCTGGCGTCATAGAAGAAGGGACAGCAACCGACGCAGGACCCAAGACTTTATTCAGGCCGACTGAGGGCAACCTGCCAGCAGATTACCCAAATGTAATAATTGCAACATTGAATACACTCGAACATCTACATTTATGGTAAGTGTACACAACTGTACTTTCGCACGAGTGCCCATCGCCCGCTACCTGAGTTTTTCATTTCCAAAATTAAAGTTGAAGTCTTCTAAAGCTAAGTACCCCGTTGGGATCCTTTTTTCTTGCCATAACCGATGTCAAAAAAAGTTAACAATGGTCTCGCCTGTGGAAAGCAAATACCACACCGAGATTTCCATTCTTACTGCGTCACCTGTTTAGGCCCAGACCACGAGATCCCTCGTTACTGGTTTTGTGCTGGCCCTTATTGTAGCTAAATACTTCCTCTCTTGATCTCCGTATTCCAAAATGGCTTAGATAAGCCATCCGACTACCGATCTTCTGAAAAAAACATAAGGATAAAGACAGAGACAGAACGCACAGGTCCAAAACTGCCGACGATGCTTCCATTAAGCTAGTCGCCAGTTCGGTACTCAGTGAGGCACTTTCACAGCCCCAGATGCCCGCATCGATTGATTCTCTGGCCGCTACAGAGACCCTTACGGAGTCCGGTATGTAGCGAGACTCTTCTTTAACTAAGGTACCTGCGGATGTCTCTACCTTGGATGGATCTGGAGCCGCTGTGCAGGCACTGGCTTCTGAGGAAGTTCTTCGCACTACCGATATTCGACACAAACCAACAACTTCTTTCTTGTCTTCAGTTCTTTCTAAAACTACCGAGTTTCTAAGGCCCAGAGTATGAGCTACTCCTAGAAAGGTTCTATATTACATATTTGAATGCTTAATTGTTGGAATCACTAAAGATCGAACTTTAGTGATTGAACGCTTACATTTTCAAATATTTTTAAAAAATTAAAAAAAAAAAATTAAAACAAACAAAAAAAAAAGAAAAACTAAAGGGTCTAAGCAGGAGGCAAACCCTCCCACACCCTCACTACTTATATATACCATCACCAAGATTGCGCTACAGTGTAGGGAATGGGAAATTTTCCATTTCTGTACTCTAGCACACGGAAGTGCGATGTCGGAGTTGGTATATTGAAGTAGCGGGGGGTGTGGGGTGCTGCTTTAACACTTTACATTTTGTTTTAATTTTTTTTTTAAATTTTTTAAAATATTCGAATGTTTAAACGTTCATTTACTAAAGTTCGATCTTTAGTGATTCGAATGTTTAAGTGTTCGAATATTTAATTTAGACCCACCTAGAAAACAGATGACCCAAACTCACGCGCCTGCTTCCTTGCCACAATCACAGATGCTTAAAAAGGCGGAAGATCTTATCATGCTGATTAGGGGGCAGCCAGCTTTCTCCTGCTAAAAGAAGGAGACTTGTCCCCAGCACCTTTATCTGACCAAAGAGTCTGACGACTCTGAGGTTTCTGATTATGAAGACATGCCCTTATCTGCTTATGAGGATGCAGATGCAGAGGAATCCATTCCTTCGGCTTCTCTTCCAAAGGATTTTTCTTTTGGTGGAACCCTGCATACTTTGAGAGACCACTTCCATTGGGAATGCCAGGATTACCCTCAGTCCAAAAAGAGACTCTGGGAATTTTTAGATTTACCTCAGCACAGGCCCTTAGCTATACCCCCTGTCCTGGATGTTGTGAATGATGTCTTTATGGAATCCAGTCTTACCCAGGATACTTTACCTCCTGCTCCCAGGAAACCTGACTGGTATTAGAGCTCCTGACTCTCTCAAATTTCTTTTCAAGAATCCTACTGATGACCCAGAGGTTATTTCCCAAGGGCCTAAAGGAATAAAAGCAACTACTGCTAAGAATCCCACCCCCTCGGACAGGGATTCTTGAGCCTTAGACAGATGGGGTAAAAAATTATATACTTCTGCAACTCTTGCCATTAGAGCATTAAATTGTCAGTTCCACATGCTGGAATACCAGCAACATACCACGGAACTCATTAAACAAAAATGATCTACCTTCCCTGACTGTGCAGAAAATATAAAGACTTAAGGAACTTATGCATTCTGCAAGCCAAATCAGTAAGCATACCCTGCAATGTGGGTGTGATGCCCTAGAAGCATCCTGCAGGGCAGCAGTCACAGGTTCTGTACTTCGAAGGCATGCTTGGCTTAAGGAACAAACGTTGCCAGATCATCTCAAATCAAAATTACTGAACGCACCTCTTTACAAAGACGGTCTATTTGGCACCAAAGCAGAAGACGTTTTAAAAAAGATGGAAGAAAAAGCTAAATCTATGCAGAGATTTAAAGACTTTTTGCAAGTTCAGCCTCCAAGATTCAGTAGACATTGTCCCTCAAAACTTTGGTCCTTTCCTGCCCCCTCAAGGCCACCTCAGACTAGACCTAGGGGTAACAGACCCCCTAGACAGCAATCTCAGGGTATGCAGAGATCTAACCAATGGAGTGCCACCACTTCTAAACTAAGGAGTGCTAAGCCACCACCTCATGGGAAGAATTCCTAACGACTCCTCTACTCCTTCTCTCACCTCTGCCCATGCCACTAGGATGAAAGCTTGCCTCCCATGCAAAAAACTGGGCCTCCATTACCAACAACCGATGGGTCCTCAACATAGTGTCCCAGGGGTACAAATTTTTATTTCCACACCTTGCCAACCCCTAATGGATTCCCAGATCTTCCTCTAGTACCCAGAAAGGAGGGCACCTGGCACCCAATGTTAGATCTATCTATTCTAAACACCTTCCTGGTGGTACCAAAATTCAGAATGCTCACACTGCAGCAGCTTCTCCCTATGCTGTCCAAAGATGCCTGGTTAGCCACTCTAGACCTCAGAGGCCTATCTGCATATCCCAATCAGAGATTCTTGCAGGAAATATCAGAGTTTTCACAAAATGCCTGGTTCCAGCCATTGCTTATTGCAGACAAAGAAATATTCAGATTTACCCTTACTTGGACGACTGCCTGTTTCAGGCAGACAGAAGAAATCCAAACTTGTCCCCAATCAAAAAATTGTATTCCTGGGAGCAAGCCTGGACATGGCATCCCAGATGGCATTTCTAACTCCAGAAAAACAAGCCTATCTGACAGGCTACTTTTCTTAACTGGCCACCAGAACCCAGTTATCGCAAGGAAAAATCCTGCAAGCTCTAGGGTTCATGGCCTCCTGCATTCTACTAATTCCATATGCCAGACTGCATATGAGGAAACTTCAGTGGTACTTAAGCCTTTGGTGTCAACATTCAGAGGACCTGGAAACTATTATACCCATAGATCTCAACCTCTTAAGAGGCCAATGTGGAACACAGACCTTAACAATGTGCGACAAATGGTCAAAATGTGGAACACCCTATTTTCACACAGCACGAAACGTGCCATTGCCATGGATCATGGTAGAGACTTGCATTTCACATTCACCACTTTAGATGTGTTCTACCCCTGTCCTACCGCCAGGTGTAGGCCTAGCAAAGGTGCCTAAAAGGGTATTTAAAAGCAGGACCCTCTACTTTGATAAGAAAGGGTCATTTAAGACATCATGTCTTGGAACAGTTAAGATCAAAAATATGCAAGATCTCATATCTTTAACCATGAAAAATAAAAACACACTAAGCAGAAGCACACATACATATCCCAACATTTGTAAACCCTCACAACTACAGAGATACCTATGCCGTAATGATTATATGCATAACACAATCAGTTAATATTTCAATGTATTCACTTTTTTTTTGCTCACTCTTGCTGTGTATTTTTAATGGAAACAGTGACAAAAAACTTTTAGTGGAAGCAGTTATAATGCATGTTGTATGCAGGCAATCTTCTTTAAAAAACAATTAATTTAAATATCTGCAAAACAATACAGCTACTGAATCCTTTCTGAATGCCCTGGCCACAGCTACATTTATAAAAAAACACTCAGCACTACCATCTTGTCCCCAGGAACGTTCCGCATAATCCGGAGCACTTGGATGCTCAGACCTCATTATAAGGAACGTACCTCATTTAGAGTCTTAAAAAGTTCATGTTCCTTGAAATTTCACCTTGAAAGCGTCTGTCTCACATTCAGTGTTAGGAATTTTTTTTTAACTAATATCTATAGTAACTACAAAAGAATCGGATTCATTCATTAAATCTTTTTCATAAGCAAAACCAGCATATTTTAACCATCCTACAACCTTCCTTTTTGAAGTTGTTAGTATGTGTTCCACATTTTGCCCATTTGCTCCATATTATGAGGGCTAATGTTCCTCATTTTGGAATGGAAGGTTGAGAGCTATGCTTAGGAAAATGAGTGACAAGCATTCCCTTGAAATTGGAAAGTAAGGTACAGGCAAGAATTTGAATACAGCTCTTTAAAATGAGACAGATTAGTTTAAAACATACTATCACGTTACGTAGTTCAGGAACTAGTTAATACCTTTGTGGCAAAATATTGTGCTATAATTTTTAACCGCTAAAACTTTAAAAACTTGCATCAAAATGTTTTTTTCATAAAACTCTATATAATTAATAGGTCAAGACACAGACATACTCGAAAGCTTGCAGTGCACATACAGTTACGTTTTGCTAGAAAGTTATAATTTGATGAGTTGGGTATGTCGTAGGCTTTTATTAAAACTACGCTCACAAATCCAACGTACACGGTTTCTAAGTCAACAGTAACACCAACCTAAATTTCACAATTGCTGGTTACCCTGCCCATTAACCTTGTCCCAGACGGACGTGTCTGTGAAAAGTTGAACCTAAAGGCTGTATGTTTTGTAACGTGTTTAAAACAAGTAGCCAACATCATTGTCTTGGAACTATGCCTCTTCTGATAAGCTACACAGCTCTTCATTTACTCAGACAGAAACATAGAGAATGCGAAGGAGTGATTTCATTATCTTCCTCTGTTAGAAAGAGACCAGAATCACTCAGTGACTCCTACAGGGTACAGTCATGAGGAAAGACAGGCTTTGATTTGCCTATGCATTGGTCTGTGTGCCACAATGCTGATTGGCAGTAATTGTGGTACACAAACCAGTCAGAATGCATGTAGCGGACCCACTGCTGTTCAATGCGGAACAGTGGCTTCGCTTGTCGTCAAATGCGGAGCGTTCCGCATAATCCGGCGCACTTGGATGCTACGATTATACTTATGATACCCTGTCTAAGGAAATATTTTCTTTGGTGAGCAGCAGCATGCAACCACAACAAGGGACTTCCCTTTTTACAAACCCACGCTGGCCAGACCCTAACCACAGCCACATCAGACTATGCTTGGGGTGCTCATCTGGATGAAAGGTGCATTCAAGACCATTGGAGCCCAAACCAAATTCGTCTGCACATCAACCAAAAAGAGATGCTAGCTGTTCAGCACGCTCTGACAGCTTTCAGTCCCCTGCTCTCAACGGGGCCTCTATTTATCAAAACTGACAACACCACAGTAATGTGGTACATCAACAAGCAGGGGGGAACCCACTCCTACCCTCTCTGCAGGCTAGCCATGACCCTTTAGAACACTGCATCAGCCATGCATATTTATCTGCAAGCTCAATTCCTGCCAGGCAACCAAAACTTTCTGGCAGACAACTTAAGCAGAAATGTCACTGACCCACATGAGTGGCAATTAAACCACACCACCTTCAACCTTGTGACCCAAAATCAGGGTACCCCGAAGGTGGACCTATTTGCCTCCCTCTATACCCACCAGCTCTACAAGTTCTACACAAGGGAACTTCACAGCAAGGCCTGGAAAGTGGATGCCCTTTCCTTCCAGTGGGCAAACCTGTCAATCTATGCATTTCCCCCTCTACCTCTTCTGACCAGAGTATTACTCAAAATAAGGGAGGAAAGACCAAGGGCAATCCTGATTGCCCCAGAACTGGCCACGCCAGCACTAGTACCCACTACTGCGCAGTCTGTCCCCGTTGCCTCCATGGCACCTACCCCAGATTCCAACTCTCCTGACTCAGCAGGAGGGAAAGTTTTTGCATCCACAGTTGCAGACACTGAACCTAGCCACCTGGCTTATTCCTTGACTTCTCCTCCAGTGGCCACCCTAAGCAAATAAGTCCTGGATGTCATACGTGAATCCAGACGACCCAGTACTAGAAAATCCTATGCTGACAAGTGGAAAAGGTATTGTTCCTGGATCCAGACTAAAGGAACTGACCCAGCACAGCCCACCATACCTATCATCCTGGATTACCTAGCAGGACTACTCCACAGGGGCCTGTCCTTCTCTTCCATTAAAATCCATGCCTCTACCATCTCTGCACATTACAGCACTGAGCCACCTCTTTTCTCTCACCCTCTCATCAAACAATTCCTGAGAGGGGCTAACAACTTAAGGCCACCAAGGAGAGCCCCCGACTCCTGCTTGGAACCTTAACTTTGTGTTGGAAAAGCTTACTCCCCCCCCCCCCTTTGAGCCTGCAGCTTCAGCAGAGTTAAAATTCCTCTCTTGGAAAACAGCCTTGATTCTGGCCATCACTTCAGCTAGAAGAGTGTCTGAGTTACAAGCACTTGTGGCTGTGGAATCTGTCATCATTTTTCATGCTGGCAGGTTCTCCCTCAGGACTAACCCAACTTTCATGCCTAAGGTGGTGTCTAGTGTCTCTACTAATCTATTCATTTGGCCTCCTTTTTCCCTAATCCTCAAAATAAGGGGGAAAGGATCCTGCACTCTTTAGATGTGCACAAGACAGCTCAGAGTCTACCTGGATAGGACTAAGCCTTTTAGGAAATCTGACCAGTTACTAGTCACATTTGCACCAGGGGCAGAGGGCAAAGCCATATCAAAACAAACCATCTCCAAATGGATAGCACACTGCATCCATTTCTGTTAGAAACACCATGGGGAAACCACCCCAGTGGGGGTCAGAACACATTCAGCTAGGGCATCTTCAACCTCTACAGCCTTTCTCAGAGGGGTCACTACCAGGGACATCCTGGAAGCTGCAACATGGAGTTCTGTTCCTACCTTCAAGTATTACCACCTGCCTATCTTTTCAAAATCCAGGGCAGGCTTTGCAACTGCAGTCCTGCAGGGCATTCTAGCCATCCCCAACTCTTCATGACTGCCTCCACCCGATCCTCAGCTTTGGGAATCAACCCAAGTGTGATGACTGCAACAGTGAAACACGAAGAACATTGTATAGTTGTGTAAACTTACCATAAATGTAGATGTTCAAGTGTATTCACTGTTGCAGTCCTGGTTTCCCACCCTCCAGCCCCTTGGTGTCTCTCTCTCTCTCTCTCTATTCCTCCCCCTTACAGGACTATTGGTATTTACTTTCTACTGGTGGTGTTACTCCACCATAACTTGGCTCCCTTTTGGGGCTCCTGACATTTGGGGCAAGACAAACTGATGTGATGGCTTCGGCTGCCTGTTTTTATACCACTGACAACCTGATGTCAGTCCTGGAGTGACAGCAACTGATGCAGAAATACTAAAGCTGTGGTATTCCGGCTGACTGAATGCTACCCCTGGCAGGATAACCCAAGTGTGATGACTGTAACAGTGAATACACTCTAACAACTACATTTATGGTAAGTGTATGCAACTGTACTTTTCTCAGTGGGTTCATCACATTTTCAGTTCTTTGCTTTACCCTTTGGCCTCTATACAGTGCCAAGAGTATTCACAAAGTGCCTTGACCCAGCCATTGCACAATTCAGACTGTAGGGCATACAACGTTATCCCTACTTGGACGACCTTTTTATTCTGCACCAGGATCAGCTAACACTGTCCCAACACCTGGACATGGTTTGCAAGTTTCTACAGAGTCTAGGCCACACAGTGAATTGCCTAAAGTCTCAAATGACTCCTTCCCAAGACCTTGTCTTCCTGGGGTGCAGGATAAGACCAGACTTGATGTCAGTCTTTGTCCCTCCCAAGGAAGTGGAATTTCCTTCTCTGTTCTTCCACTCCCTGCTACCTCTAGCTACCATCTCAGCCAGGGAATTTCTAAGAATACTCGAGTACATGACTTCCCTGAATCCCATGATCCCTCTAGTCAGAATGCACATGAGGAAATTTCAGTGGGCCTTGGTGGGTCTTGAGAAACTCTTTGCGCCAATAATCTCATCCGTTGGAAACAGAATTCCTCCTCTTCCCTGTTTAAAAAGGGAACTCTCCTGGTGGATTGCCACCATTATCCTCAATCAAGGGGTACCTTTGCAGATCCCTCCACCCAAGCAACATATGTACACAGACGCATCAGATTTAGGTTGGGGAGCCATCCTACACCATGCCAACAACCAGCACAAAGTTCAGGGGGAGTGATCCATTCAAGAAAAGAAGGACCACATCAACCTAAAAGCACTGATGGCCCTATCCTTGGCTATGTAGGCCTTTCAAGAGATCCTTCTGCCAGGCACCCTGAAGGTCATGACAGACAACATGACAGTCCTGTGGTGTATAAACAAGCAAGGAGGAACAAAATCTTACCCCTTCTGCAGTTTGGCTATACAGATATAGTTTCTGGCAGCAGCACTTCATATTCACTTGCAGGCAGTTTACATCCCATCAGAAGAAAATGGGATGGCAGACACGCTGAGCAGAACTTCCCTCCCAAGAGTGGATGCTTCACAGGGAGGTATTTCAGGATCTAATCAAAGGTGGGGTATTCCTCAGGCAGATCTGTTTGCTTCCTCCCAATACAAACAGATGCCCCTCTTCTGTACAAAGCTCCCCCATCCACAAGTATGGAGGGTGGACACCTTCTCATGGGAGGGAATGATCCTTTATGCTTTCCCTCCATTTCTTCTGATTCACAAAATCCTCCTGAAAATACAGGACAAACAAAAAATCCAGCTGGTGACTCCCTTCTGGCCAAGACAGCATTGGTTTCCCCTACTCTATCTTTTAGCCCTGGGCAATCACCACAGGTGACCTCACTGTTTCAACGTGCTCACACAAGACAGGGGATCCCTTATTCACCCCACCTACTCAATCTCAAACTGACACTGTGGGTGATGAGAGTTCTGATCCCCTTTCGGCACCTATACTCGGAGGACATACTCAATGTCCTGCAGGAGGCCAGGAAACCAAGTACCAGGAGAAACTACTAATTAAAATGGAAAAGATTCTTCCATTGGTGCCTCAAGAGAAAACCGGACCCATTTCTAGTTTTTGTTCCACTGGTCCTTTCCTACCTGTGAGTTACTACATTCAGGGCTGACCTATTCCTCAGTAAAGGTACGCATCTGCTGTTTCTGCTTGCCTTCCCTTGACTCCACCTCTAGCATCCAGGTTGGAAGTCGAGTTGTTTCTGAAAGGGGTCCTTCACATAAGGTGACTGTGTAAGCCTGATGTTCTTCGTGTTTTACTGTTGCAGTAATTACATTTTGGGTAATCTGCTGGCAGGTTGCCCTCAGTCGACCTGAATTCCAAAGTCTTGGGTCTTGTGTCGGTTGCTGTCTCCTCTTCCATGACGTCAGGTCGTCGGGGGGTATAAAACATGCAGCCGACGCCATTTTCTTCAGTCTTTTTTTGCTGCGTAGTGCCCGAAGCAGAAGCATTTCGCAAGTGCCGGTGAGCCGACTACTGAAATATTCGAGTTTGAGTTTCAAAACCGAAGTCTTCTCTAAAGCCAAGTACCCCGTTGGGGAAACTTTTTTCTTGATTTTTACCGATGTCAGAAAAAGTTAATAATTGTATTACTTGTGGGAAGCAAATACCTCAAGGATTTCCATTTATACTGTATTCCTTGCCTAGGTCCTGATAACGTGCCTGGCTGTCGGTTTTGTGCTAGATTTACGCACTATTAAGCGTCGGTATATTTTTGCATCTAAGTATTTTGGAAGCAGATTTAACTGCCCAGAAATGTCGTCTGATAGCAGTCCGACTACCGGAGTACATAAAAAAACGCAAAGAAAAGGACAGAGAAAGGCAGTTGGGATCCATAACCGACGACGAAGTTTCTCCTAAGCCAGTTGCTGGTTCGCCGGTACTCAGTGAGGCGCTTTCGCAGCCCTGATACCTGCTACCTTCGTGTCGCAGGCCTCTACCGACACCCATGTGGAGTCCGGCATGCCACAAGATACTCAAGGTATTGGACCGATGGATGCATCTCCCTCGGATGGGGCCAGAGCCGCTGAGCAGGCAGTGGCTTCTGAGAGTGTATTCAGACCTCAGCATTTGTATATCAAACCGACAGCTGCAAAACCAAAGGCAAAAGCAACTTCTAAAACTAAAAAAAACCTTCGCATGAGCCACGTGCACAGGCCTGTATGCCTAAAAAAACAGATGATCAAAATGGCTGAAGACCTTATTACCTTGATCAGGGGTACCCATCCCCCTCATGATGAGGCCTAGGTAAGACACTGATTATGAATCTTCAGATCAGGTTTCTATTTCTTCTGATTCCACTTCTGATCAGGAATTATCTATACCTCCCTATGAGGATTCAGATGCTGAGAAGCCTATTCCATCTGCATCTCCTCCTAAGGATTATTAATTTGGAGAAACCTTGCATACTTTGAGGGAGCATTTTCACTGGGAGAGTCAAGACTTCTCAGAATCAAAAAAGAGGCTCAGGGATTTCCTCCTCCTCCCTCAGCACAGGTCTTTAGCCATTCCCCCTGATGTCCTTCAAGGATGCATCTGCAGTCATAACAAATGGGTTGTCCTGCCTCAGGCAGCCCTTGATCGGCAGTTCCCAAAGTCTGGGTCTGGCCTCGGCTGATGTCGCACTTCACCCGACGTCATAGCTGCTGGGGTATAAAGGCATCATGGCGTCGGCTGATGCCTTTATACCCCAGCAGCTATGACGTCGGGTGAAGTGCGACATCAGCCGAGGCCAGACCCAGACTTTGATCAAGGGCTGCCTGAGGCAGGACAACCCATTTGTTATGACTGCAGATGCATACCTATCGGACATCTACATTTATGGTAGGTACAAAACTGTACTTTTTAGACATTGTGGATGATGTGTTTACGGAGTCAAGCTTTGACCCCTGACTCCTTACCTCCGGCTCCCAGTAAGCCTGACAGATATTACAGGGTCCCTGACTCACATACATACATTTTTATTTAGAAACCCTGCTGCTGATCCTGAAACTATTTCACAGGGTCCGAAGGGAGTTAAGGCCTCAACAGCAAAAAATCCTACCCCCTCTGACAGATTCAAGGGCACTGGACATATGGGAAAAAAAAGGTTTATACATCTGCAACCTTGGCAATCAGGGCCTTAAACTGTCAATTTCATATGCTTAAGTACCAACATGTTATGGGATTGCTGAAACAGAAAATTATGTTGATTTCAGAATGTGCAGAAAATAAAGAATTGCAGGAATTCTTGCATACAGCTGAACAAGTTGGAAGGCATACTTTGCAATGTGGTTTTGAATCCTTAGAGGCCTCCTGCAGGGCTACAGTTACTGGCTCTGTGATTAGGAGGCACACCTGGTTAAAGGAACAAAATTTGCCTGATCATGTTAAAGCTAAATTGCTAGATGCACCTTTACAGCATGATTCTCTGTTTTGGTATTAAGGCAGAAGAGGTTTTAAAGAAAATGGAAGACAAAGCTAAGTCTATGCAAACTTAGACTTCTTACAAGTGCAGCCATCAAGATTCAGTTGACACTGGCCTACAAAAAATTGGTCCTTTCCTGTGTCAGACAAATCTCAAAGGGGCAAATCCAGACGCGCTAAGGGTTCCAGATACCAGGCGCAAGATTCATACAGGTCAAAGCAGTGGGGCGCTTCCACCTCCAAATCTGGAGGAGATGAAGCGCAGTCCTACAGGAAGCAATCCCAGTGACTTCCCTCTGCCTACACCAAGCACTTAACTTTTGGCAGCACCCATAGGGGGAAAATTAGCACTTTTTGCTCAAAATTGACAGTTAATAACCCAGGACAAGTGGGTACTAAACATCGTATCACAGGGATACAGATTCTATTTTCACACTCTGGCAATGGCAAATGGTTGGCCAGATCTGCCAAAAAAATCTATGGGCAGAGACACAGAAACAGGTTACGTCCCTCATGGATATGGGGGCCATTCAGACAGTACCAGAACAGGAAAAAGGACAAGGTTTTTACTTAAGACTGTTCTTGGTACCCAGAAAGGACAAGGCCTGGCGGCCAATACTGGATTTAACGATTTTGAATACATACCTGGACATTCCAAAATTCAAAATGCTGACTTTGCAGCAGCTTTTGCCATGCTGGGCAAGAATGCTTGGCTGGTGACTTTAGACCTAAAAGAGGCATACCTGCATGTCCCAATAAGACAATCGTGCAGAAGATACCTCAGATTCAAGGCTGGCTTAATGCATTACCAATTCTCTGCACTGCCCTTTGGCTTATCTACTGCGCCCAGGGTCTTTACAAAGTGCCTGGCACCAGTAATTGCATTTTGCAGAGAAAGAAGTATACAAATATATCCTTACTTAGACGACTGTCTCATTCCAAGCAGAGAACAAGGACACTCTTATTCGACACCTGGCGTTTGTGAAAAGGCTTCAAACAAGGGTACACAATAAACGAAAAGAAATCACAACTGGTACCCTCTCAAAAGATAACATTCCTGGGTGCAAGCAAGCTTGAATACAACTGCCTAGATGGCTTACCTCACGTCAGACAAGCAAAGGCAACTGACTACTTACTTCAAACTGATGGTAACAAAAACCCAGTCTTCTGCAAGACAAATTCTGCAGGCTCTGGGTTTCATGGCATCCTGCATCCTACTGATTCCATATGCAAGACTGCATATGAGGAAACTTCAATGGTACCTAAAAAGTTTATGGAGTCAACATTGTCACAGTCTGGAAACAATGATTCCTCTCATTCCCTGCCTGCAACAGGAGTTTCTTTGGTGGGCAAAGGCATGTCACCAAAACATGGGACGACTATTCACTCTACCCCCTGCCAGCTAAACCATAACAGCAGACGCATCAGATTATCCCTGGGGGGCCCACATGGCAGGAAGATGCAGTCAGGGCATATGGTCATCGAGACAAATGCATCTACATATCAACCAGAAAGAGATGCTAGCTGTTCAAAATGCCCTAACAGTCTTCAAGGACTTACTTCATCCAGGACAACTACTGATAAAGACGGACAACACCACAGTCATGTGGTATATAAACAAGCAAGGGGGCACACACTCATACCCCCTTTGCAGATTAGCCATGGCACTGTGGGACACAGTTTTGACCTACCAAATACATCTTCAAGCTCAATTCCTGCCAGGAAAACAAAACACTCTGGCAGATGATTTAAGCAGAAACCTTATGGAGCCTCACAAGTGGAAACTAAATCCACAAGTCTTCAGCATGATGACAGAGAAATGGGGGAGCTCGGACCTAGATCTATTTGCGTCTCCTCGAAATTATCAATTGAAAACTTTCTGCACAAGGACTTATCACAGACAAGCATGGAAAGTGGACGCCCTATCAGTTTACGCCTTTCCTCCTCTGCCTCTTCTCCCCAAGGTCCTCCTAAAAGTTAGACAAGAGAAACCAAAGATGATACTAATTGTCCCGGACTGGCCCCGCCAATACTGGTACCCAATCCTAAGGAACATGTCTCAATACCCAGCTTGGACCTTGCCTCAAAGACCACAACTACTGTCCCAGCAAAACAATCCTATCCTGCACAATCAACTACAGACTCTGAACCTGGCAGCATGGCTGATTATGTAGTCATTCAGACAACACCTCTCAATAAAGCTGTGATGGATGTCATTTTGGAACCCAGAAGGCCTAGTACTAGAAAATCTTACGCTGACAAATGGAAGAGATTCTGTGCTTGGTATCAAGCACAAGGAACTGATACAGCAGGACCAAATATTCCTCAAATATTGCAGTACTTAACTGAGATGCTTGACAAAGGCCTATCTTTCTCATCAATTAAAGTCCATGCCTCTGCCATTTCGGCTCATTACAATACAGAGCCACCAATCTTTTCTCATCCTTTACTAAAGCTGCATCTTAGAGGAGCCAAAAATTTAAGGCCTCCTAGAAGTTCACCATTGCCTGCATGGGACCTCCGTTCTGTGTTGGAAAAGCTCACCCTGCCTCCATTTGAACCAGCTGCTACCGCTGATATAAAGTTCTTATCATGGAAAACAGCTCTGCTACTAGCAATTACTTCAGCAAGAAGAGTTTGAGCTACATGCCCTCATGGCTGTAGAGCCTTTTATTATATTTTACCCAGACAGGGTATCTATGAGGACAATTCCTACTTTTATGCCTAAGGTGGGTTACAGTGTGGCTCTTAAACAATTCATCTGCCAAGCTTTTTTTCCAGATCCACAGAACAAGGGGGAGAGAATTCTGCATTCGTTAGACATGCACAGACAGTTAAGATTCTACTTAAGCAGGACTAAAGCTCAAAGAAAAACTGAACAATTACTAGTGAATATGCTGCATGATTAGAAGGCAAGGCTATTTCAAAGCAGACAATTTCAAAGTGGATAAGCCACTGCATCTGTTTCTACTGCTTACACCATGGTAAACCTGTGCCCAAGGGCATTAGGTCTCATTCCACCAGAGCTGCAGCTACTTCAGCAGTCTTTCTAAGGGGAGTTCCAACCAAAGACATTCTAGAGGCTGCTACTTGGAGTACTATTCACACCTTTACAAAGCATTATCATTTGCCTCTCTACTCTAAATCCAGGGCAGGCTTTGCCACTGCAGTTCTGCAGGGCCTTATAGCCACTCCTAATGCTGTTTAGCTCCAGCCTCCCAACCATAGCTTTGGGATTCTACCCAAATGTAATGACTGCAACAGTGAAACATGACGAACATAGTACAGTTATGTACACTTAACGTAACTGTAGATGTTCGAGTATATTCACTGTGGCAGTCCTGGTTAACCTCTTGCCATCTCCCTTTCATTCTGGAGTTTATCTTTCCTTCTCTGTCTTCTACAACCTATGTGGTGTATTTGCTTGTAGATGAAGGTAAAATTTATTTTGATGTGTGTGTGTGTATATAGATATATATATATATATATATATATATATATGTGTGTGTGTGTGTGTGTGTGTGTGTGTGTGTGTGTGTATGTATATATATATATATATATATATATATATATATATGTATATAAGTTATCTTTTTGGGGGCACCTGACATCGGGGGCAAGAAAAATTAAGAAAATGGCATCTGCTGCATGTTTTAATACCCCTGACGACCTGACGTCATGGAAGAGGAGACAGCAACCGATGCAGGACCCAAGACGTTGGAATTCAGGCCGACTGAGGGCAACCTGCCAGCAGATTATCCAAATGTAATGACTGCAACAGTGAATACACTGGAACATCTGCATTTATGGTAAGTGTACACAACTGTACTTTTCTCCTCCTTGAGTCCTTAACTTTGTGCTGGAAAAGCTTACATTGGCCCCTTTTGGGCCAGCCCACTCGTCCTCCCTTAAATTCTGTACATGGCAAACAGTTTTGGTAGTGGCTCTTTTTTCTTGCAGGAGGGTCTCTGAGATCCAAGCCCTTATGGCTTCTCCTCCCTATCTTATTTTTCATAAAGAATAGGGTGTCTCAGAACTAACTCTTTATTCATGCTTAAAGTAATCAATGAAATTTTCTTCAACCAGGCTGTTAATCTACCTGTCTTTACTCTCAGCCACAGAACTCCTCAGAAAGGGCTTTGAATTCTCTGGATGTTCATAGGCAACTGAGGATGTTATGTAGTCCAATCTCGCCTATATTCTTACCTGTGAGTTCGGAGCCGAACCTCGGCTCTGACTCGGCCATACTCTAGCTCGAAGTCTTTCAATTGGCTGGGCTAAGAGGTATCCCATACTGCACTGCTCCCTTTCCCTCGATCTCATTTGCCGCTTGCAAAGCTCAGACGTGGTCTCGCTCATGGCTGTAGCTAAGTATTACTTTTTTGTCTTAATTGACTAATTTTTTGCTCCAAAAGCTATTTTCATAGCTGTATCTGCGTGTGTATTGTGGTTGTTAAGCAGTTTTTGCTCTCCTTTTGTTTCTTTATCTACTTTACTGGTATCCCGTCAGCTATCTCCCTACGTGCTAGGCCCGTTTCAGTTAGAGGACCTACTCCTCCCTTGGTTGTCTGTTTCCCTTCTGTGTTTGTCTTGTGCTTAGGTACCTATCCCCTCTGGGCTAGGACCATTTAAGTTAGAGGACCTAGTCCTTCTTAGTGTTTGTCCTTCAGGACCGTTTGAATTAGAGGTCCTGGTGTGTTGTCTGTAGTTTTAGTTATTGTTACCGTGCTTTTTGTTGGTTAGTCTGTGGTGTCGTATTTAGTATCCTGCCTACTATGTCTAAAGATCATAAGCCTTTGTGCTTCAAGAAGTGTAGTAAATGTGGGTACAAGATGTCTATTACCAATGGGCACTCGGTATGTGTTTATTGTTTGGGGGCTGTACACCTTCAGGAATCTTGTGCTTTTTCTCATGTGTTCAGCCCTCATGTTCTTCAAGAACGGAAGAACAAGCTGATTCTGAAGGGTCTACTGAAACCCTCCTTTGTGGAAGATTTAGAGAGGTCTTCTAGTGCTAAGTCCTCTCCCACCAACACATCTAAAGCAAAGAAACGTTCTCCGGCTCCATCTGTACTATCGGAGCCTCCGGAGAAAGTTACCAAATCTACTGTTGCATCCTCGGCTCCACTGTCTTTGGTGCCGAAGAAAGTTTCTGAGGCTACAGGTCCTAGATCAGCTCCCAGTTTTTCGGATCCGGTGACGGAGATGCTAGCTCGGAGCCGGTCTCCAGTTTTTAGACCAGTCTCTCCTCCTCGCAGGTTTCTTTCTGAGAGGAGGTCTAGATCTCCCACCTCTCTAATGTTGTGGATAGAGTGGTGCAGAGTCTGCTGCAATCACCTGTGTTGGCTAAATTGCTTTCAGCTCCAGCCCAGTCGGTGCCAGAGCCAGTCACGCATCCATCATTGATAGATCCTCTGAGCAAATCCCAGCCTTCGGAGCCAGAGCGGTCGGCGCCGTATGATGCTTCTAGGTAGGCTCCGATGGCCCATCACAATTTGTCTGCTTCGATCTCAGCTCCATCCACGGGGTCCAGGACTCATGGATGTTCATCGTGTTTCACTGTTGCAGTCATTACAATTGGGTTATCCTGCTGGGAATTGGGTTATCGTGCTGGGAGGCTACCCGCAGTCAGCCTGAATTCCAAAGTCTAGGTCCGGCGTCGGTTGCTGTCACCTCCTCCCTGACGTCAGAGCGACAGGGGTATAAAAGATGTAGCCAACGCCATTTTCTTTAGTCTTTCTTGTCACGCAGTGCCCGAAGCAAAAGCAGTTCGCAAGTGCTGGTCGGCCGACTCCTGTGATTTTCGTGTTCGAATTTCAGATCTGAAGTCTTCATTAAAAGCTAAGTACCCCGTTGGGGAAACTTTTTTCTTGCTCCAGACCGATGTCAGAAAAAGTTAATAATCGTATTTCTTGTGGGAAACAAATACCTCATAAGGACTTCCATTCTTACTGTATTCCATTCTTACTGTATTCCTTGCCTAGTCCCTGATCACAACTTTGCTAATTATCGGTTTTGTGCTAGATTTAACCAACGCACTGTTAAGCGTGGGTATTATTTTGCATTTCACTATTTTGGCAGAAGATTTAATTACACGATGTCTGATAGCCATCCGACTACCACAATTCAAAAGAAACGCAAAGAAAAAGAAAAGGACAGGCATCGAGGTCCAAAACTGACGACGAGGCTTCTTCTAAGCCAGTCACTGGTTCTCAGTGAGGTGCTTTCGCAGCCCCTGACGCCAGCTACTTTAGAGCCACAGGCCGCTTCCGACTCCCACGTGGAGCTGACTAGGCCACTGGAAACTCAAGGTATTGGAACCTCGGAAACTATTCCCTCAGATGGGTCCGGAGCCACTGAGCAGGCATCGGCTTCTGAGGGTGTTTTCAGGCCTACACAGTTATATGTTAAAACGACTTTGGCTTCAAAGGCAAAGACTAAAGTACCTCTAAAGACAAAGAAACAAGTACAACAGCCCCATGGACAGGCCTCCATGCCTAAAAAACAGATGCTCAAAATGGCTGAAGACCTAATTACTTTGATCAGAGGTTCCCATCCCCCTCCTAAGAGGCCTAGGCAAGAGACAGAATATGAATCTTTAGGTCAGGTTTCCATTTCTTCTGATCAGGAATACTCTCTTCCTCCCTATGAGAATTCTGATGCTGAAGAATCTATCCATTCAGCCTCTCCTCCTGAGGATTATTCTTTTGGGGAAACTCTGCATACCATGAGGGTGCATTTCCACTGGGAGAGCCAAGATTATTCAGACTCTAAGAAAAGGCTCAGAGACTTCTTTTACTACCTCAGCACAGGCCCCCTGCTGTTCCACTTGTGTTAGACATTGTAGATGATGTATTTTCAGAGTCCAGTCTGACTCCTGACTCTTTACCTCCAGCTCCTGTTAAGCCAGACAGATACTACAGGGTTCCTGATTCACATAAATTTATTTTTAAGAACCCTGCTGCTGACCCAGAAACTATTTCTACGGGTCCCAAAGGGGTCAAGGCTGCCACTGCAAAAAACCCTACCCCCTCTGACAGGGATTCTAGGGCACTGGACAGATGGGGGAAAAGATTTCAACTTCTGCTACCTTGGCTATAAGGGCTTTAAATTGTCAGTTTCATATGTTTAAATATCAGCAATGTATTATGTCACTGCTTAAACAGAAAATGTTGATAAATTCTAAATGTGCAGAAAACAAAGAAATGCAGGATTTATTGCATGTAGCTGAACAAGTGGGAAAGCATACTTTGCAATGTGGTTTTGATTCTCTGGAGGCCTCCTGCAAGGGCCACTGTTACGGGTTCTGTCATTAGGAGGCATGCTTGGTTAAAGGAACAGAATCTGCCTGATCATGTTAAAGCAAAATTATTACATGCTCCATTACAGCATGATAGCTTGTTTGGTGTTAAAGCAGAAGAGGTGTTGAAGAAAATGGAGGACAAAGCTAAATTTATGCAAACAGTCAAGGATTTCTTACAGGTACAGCCTCCAAGATTTAACAGGCACTGGCCTACAAAGAATTGTCCTTTCCAGTGTCAGACAGGCCACAAAGAGGCAGATACAGACGCCCTAGAGGCAGATTCCAGCCCCAAGGCTCATACAGGTCTAAACAGTGGGGTACTTCTACCTCCAAAAGCGGTGAAGACAAATCACAGCCATACAGGAAACAGTCCCAATGACTTCCCCCTGCCTGCACCAAGCACTTATCTTCTGGAAGCACCTTTAGGGGGGAAACTAGCACTTTTCTCTCAAAATTGGCACGTATTAACCCAGGACAAATGGGTCTTGGATATAGCGTCACAAGGCTACAGGTTTCACTTTCACACCCTGCCAAGGGCAAACTGTTTGCCAGACCTGCTGGGCAGAGGCACAAAAGCAAGTGTCATCCCTCATGGAGATGAGGGCCATTCAGCAAGTACCACAGCAAGAGCAGGGACAAGGATTTTACTCAAGACTGTTCTTGGCACCCAGAAAGGACAAAGCCTGGAGACCAATACTGGACCTATCTATTCTAAACACATATCTGGATATTCCAAGATTCAAAACGTTGACTCTGCAGCAGCTTCTGCCCATGCTGGGCAAGAAGGCTTGGCTTGTGACTTTAGACCTAAAAGAGGCATACCTGCATGTCCCAATAAGACAATCATGCAGAAGATACCTCAGATTCATAGCTGGTTCAATGCACTACCAATTCTCTCTGCACTGCCCTTTGGCTTATCTACTGCACCCAGGGTCTTCACAAAATGCCTGGCTCCAGTAATTACATTTTGCAGACAGAGGAATACATATATATCCTTACTTGGACTGCCTTATTCAAGCAGAGAACAAGGACATCCTACTACAGCATCTGGCGTTTGTAAAAAGATTACTAACATGCCTAGGGTACACAGTAAACGAAAAGAAATCAAAACTAGTACCCTCTCAAGAGATAATATTCCTGGGTGCAAGCTTAAATACAACTGCCCAGGTGGCTTATCTCACGCCAGACAAACAAAGGCAACTGACTACTTATTTCAAAATGTTGGCAACAAAGACCCAGTTATCTGCAAGAAAAATTCTGCAGGCTTTGGGCTTCATGGCATCCTGCATTCTGCTAATTCCATATGCAAGACTGCATATGAGGACACTTCAATGCTATCTAAAAAGTGTTTGGACTCAACATTGCCACAGCCTGGAAACAATAATTACCCTCATTCCCTGCCTGCAACCGGAGTTTTGATGGTGGGCAAAGGCCTGTCACCACAACAAGGGACAGCCATTCGCTTTACACACAGCCAGGCAGATATTAACAATAGATGCATCAGATTATGCCTGGGGGGCCCACATGGCAGGAAGATGTATTCAGGGCACATAGTCCGCAAGCCAAATGCATCTACATATCAACCAAAAAGAGATGCTAGCTGTTCAGAATGCCCTGGCAGCCTTCAAGGATCTGCTTCATCCAGGACAACTACTGATAAAGACAGACAATACTACAGTCATGTGGTACATAAACAAGCAGGGAGGCACTCATTCCTACCCCCTATGCAGACTAGTCATGACTTTGTGGGACACAGCATTGACTTACCAAGTACATCTGCAGGCACAATTCCTGCCAGGAAAGATAAATACTCTGGCAGACGAACTAAGCAAAAACCTCATGGATCCCCACGAGTGGAAATTAGATCCGCAAGTCTTCAGCATGATAACAAGGAATTGGGGATGCCCGGACATAGATCTATTTGCCTCCCCTCACAACTGCCAACTACAGAGATTCTGCACAAGGACTTATCACAGGCAAGCATGGAAAGTGAATGCTGTATCTTTCAGCTGGAAAAATTTAACAGTATATGCCTTTCCTCCACTGCCTCTCCTCCCCAAGGTACTCCTAAAAGTCAGACAAGAGAAGCCAAAAATGATACTGATTGCCCCAGACTGGCCCAGCCAGCACTGGTACCCAATCCTAAGGAGCTTGTCTCCGTACCCAGCCTGAACATTACCTCAAATTCCTCACTTATTGTCCCAACACAACAATCAGATCCTGCACAGCCAACTCAAGACCTTAAATCTGGCAGCATGACGGATAATGTAGTCATTCAAAACACACCTCTCTCTAAAGCGGTGACGGATGTTATTTTGGAGGCCAGGAGGCCTAGTACCAGAAAATCTTGTGCTGAAAAATGGAAGAGATTCTGTGCTTGGAACCAGGCACAAGGGATTGACACGACTGTACCAAATATTCCTCAGATTTTGCAATATTTAACTGAGATGCTGGACAAAGGCCTATCCTTTTCATCAATTAAGATTCATGCCTCTGCCATTTCAGCTCATTACAATACAGAGCTACCTATTTTTTCTCATCTTTTATTAAGGCAGTACCTCAGAGAAGCCAAAAGCTTAAGGCCTCAAAAGGAGATCACCAATACCCGCATGGGACCTCAATTAAGTATTGGAAAAACTCACCCTGCCTCCTTTTGAGCCAGCCGCTACAGCTGATATAAAATTTTTATCATGGAAAACAGCTCTGCTCCTACAATAACCTCTGCAAGACGAGTCTCAGAACTACAGGCACTCATGGCTGTGAAACCTTTTATCATTTTCCATTCAGATAGGGTTTCTCTGCGGACAAACCCAACATTTATGCCTAAGGTAGTGTCCAGTGTGGCCCTTAACCAAACTATTCATTTGCCTACCTTTTACCCAAACCCGCAGAATAAGGGGAGAGACTTCTGCATTCTTTGGACATACACAGACAGCTGCGCTTCTACTTGGACAGAAGCAAAGCTTTCAGAAAGACTAAGCAATTACTAGTGGCATATGCTGCAGGATCACAAGGAAAGGCGATCTCAAAGCAGACTATTTCAAAGTGGATAGGCCACTGCATTCATTTCTGCTATTCACAACATGGCAAACCAGTGCCTAAGGGCATTAGGATGCATTCAACCAGAGTAGCAGCCACTTAAGCAGCCTTCCTCAGAGGAGTACCAACCAAAGACATTTTAGAGGCTGCAACCTGGAGTTCAGTGCACACTTTTACAAAGCACTATCACTTACCACTCTACTCTAAATCCAGGGCAGGCTTTGCCACTGCAGTTCTGCAGGGTCTCATAGCCGCTCCTAATCCTATTTAGCTCCAGCCTTCCAACCTTAGCTTTGGGATTCATCCCAATTGTAATGACTGCAACAGTGAAACACTATGAACATAGTACAGTTGTGTACTTACCATAAATGTAGATGTTAGAGTGTATTCACTGTTGCAGTCCAGATTACCCTCCCACCATCCCCCTTATCTTTGCTGGAACTTGTCTGTACTTCTCTATTCTTTACAACCTATGTGGTGTTTTGCTTGTAGATGAAGGAAAAATTTACCTTGGTGCATGCATGCATTATTGACATATTTTTAGCCTACCCTTTTGGGGGCACCTGACGTCTGGGGCAAGAAAAACTGAAGAAAATGGCGTCGGCTACATCTTTTATACCCCTGATGCACTGACTTCAGGGAGGAGGCGACAACAACCGACGCCGGACCTAGACTTTGGAATTCAGACCGACTTCGGGTAGCCTGCCAGCAGGATAACCCAATTGTAATGACTGCAACAGTGAGTACACTCTAACATCTACATTTATGGCAAGTACACAACTGTGCTTTGCTCGATCGGACCCGAAGGGGAGGCCTTGGGACGCTCTTCGGCTCGGGTGAGCCAGACTCTTGCTTCAGACCTTGTCCCCTCTGCTCTGAGAGATTCCACAGTTAGTCAATCTTTGGAGCCGGGGGGACCAGCTTTCGAGGTAATGTGGAGCGTGCTGGCCAGATCCTCAGCTGCATCATACAGTTCTGACACACTTTCCCCTCCAGCCCCGGTAACCGTCTCTGATCACCCTCTATCTTTGGACAGCAGAGACCCAAGGCCTCAGGAGACACCCATGAGTGGTCCCCCATTTTCTGAGGGCACACCAGAGTTTGTGCCTGAGGAGCCCCCCAGAAAAAGAACGTGTAAGAGGAAGCACTTAGACTCCCAGGAAGAGTCTCACGTCAGACACTGACCTTGAGGAATCAGAGGGGTCCCCCAAGTCATCCTGTGAGGATATTTCTTTTTCTGGTATCCTAGAGATCTTGAAACAGAGAGGCGACTGGCCCGCAACCCCCCCCCCCCCTCTGAAAAGGAGTTTGTTCCTGAAGGTTTTTTGGGCTCAGCCTTCTGCCTCCTGGTTCTCTCCACCCTTCGACGAACTCCTGGATCTGGTTTGTCATAGGGTGTGGGAAACCCCTGACACTGTGGAACCGGTCCCTAGGAGACCCAACAAATTTCTATCCGCCCTTGCTGACAAAGACTTTCTTACGAAAGGTGTCCCAGTAGACGCCATGGTTGTGGCAGCTGCCAACCAAGAAGGAACTGGCTGAGACTTCATCTACCGTCCATCCTCCTAACAAGGAGTCTAGGACCATGGACCGGTATGGGAAGCGTATGTTTTCTTCAGCGGCCTTTACTCTGCGGTCGCTGAATTACTTATCACATTTTACAAGGCTCCAAAGAGATCTCCTGAAAGAGCTTGGAGATACTCTGCAAGGTAAGATGTCTGACGCAGTGGCTCAGAAGGTCAGTGTTCAGATGTCTACCTTAAATTCTATAGCTAACTCCTCATTGAGACTGATCTCCTATGCAGCCGAAGGAGCGAGTAGGGCAGCGAGTTCCAGAGTCTCTCTCAGGAGACACTCCTGGATGTGCCTTTGTAATTTCGCGGAGGCCTTTAAGTCTAGATTCACCAACGCCCCTTTTGATGGTTCCTCCTTCGGAACCAAGGTAAAAGACACACTCACTAGGTGCGAGCAAGAGTGTAAAACTCTGTCTGGCATGGGAGTCCGTTTTTCCATGCCTTCTAGACCTTATCCCAAGAGCCACAAGGGTGGGAAAATGTGGTTCAAGAAATCACAGAGATTTTTCCCTGACGCACAAAGTGAATCCTTCTCCAGGGGCAGAGGAGGGGGTGGCAACTCGGGTAGACATCACCCTAGAGGCAGAGGAGGCCCGCATAACCAGGGGAGACTGCGATTCCTTTCGTGGTCCTTCCTACCCGCGCTCCTGATGGGAGGCCCAACTGTGCTTCTCCAGAGCCAGTCGGGGGTCGCATCTCACTATACCCAGAAGTCTGGCAGCACATCACTCAGCACCAGTGGGTATTAGAAATTATTTACGGAGGATATCACATTCCACCACCCCACCCCACCCCCTGCCGATCAAAAGAATCCCAGATGTTCCACCCAATCAAAGGGATTACGCAGCTTCAGAAATTCAAAAGCTGGTGGAAAAGGAGCCATCTAGCATGTCCCCTCAGACCAGCTCGGATTAGGGACTTACTCCAGATTCTTTTTGGTGCGGAAAGGAACAGGGGACCTGAGATCCAATTTGGATCTCAGCCGCTTAAACCTCCACGTGAAGAAGTCCAAGTTCTGAATGGTCACATTGCAATCTATTCTCCCATTGTTGGGAAAAGAAGTGTCAATGTGCTCCATCGTCCTCAAGGATGCTTACTACGATATAAAAATGGACAGGACATCCAGAAGTCACCTACGCTTCCAGCTGGGAGCCATTCATTTTCAGTTTTGAGCCCTGCACTTTGGTCTCACCATAGCCCCCAGGGTGTTCACCAAGTGTATGGCAGTGATGACAGCTCACTTGAGACGTCAGGGATTCCAAGTGTTTCCGTACCTGGACGACTGGCTCCTCTCTGCCACCACCAAGCATCTTCTACTACAGACCAGAGACGCCACGATCAATCTGTGTCAACAATTGGGTGTCACTTTAAACTGGGAGAAGTATGCCTTGTCCCCCTCACAGTGTGTCACCTTTATAGGCACCAAGTTAGACACCGTGCGCATGAGGGCGTTTTTACCTCAAGAAAGGATTCAAGGTTTGCAACAACAGGTAAACGCGTTGCTCCCTTTAAAGAAAGTGAAGGAAAAACAGTTCTGAAATTATTAGGGACGATGGCCTCAACAATTATGCTGGTCCCTCTTGCGAGGCTACACATGAGGCTCCTTCAGTGGATGCTCTTCGCCCAGTGATCACAGACAGGTGCAAGCAGGATCTACGCTGGTGGCTTCACACCTGCAACCTTAATGCGGGGAAACCCTTAGTTCCATCCCCTCCTGTTGCCACAGTGACCACGGATGCCTCCCAGATGGGGTCGGGGGCATTATCTCAGCAGGACAGTCCAAGGCATGTGACAAGAACACGAGATACATCTGCATATCAATGTCTTGGAGATGAGAGCAGTGCTACTAGCATTGCAAGCACTTCCTCTCGGGACTATTGCAATCCACTCAGACAATATGTCGGTGGTATAGTATCTGAACAAATAAGGCGGAACCAGATCTTATCCCCTTTGCAGAGAAGCCATGCGAGTGTGGCAGTGGGCAATGTCTTCCCAACGTTTTCTTGTAGCAACACACATTCCGGGTAAGTCCAATGTGATCGCCGACAGGTTGAGCAGAGCTATTCTTATGCCTCACGAGTGGTCCGTGAACAGTCAAGTTGCGGAGCAGATTTTCCATAGATGGGGTCAGCCTTGCTGCGACCTATTTGCCAGTCCCCTCAATACCAAGTGCATCAGCTGCTTCACCCTTATTCCCACTCAGGGGGAGTCACCCAGGGATGCTCTGGTCCACGATTGGCCCCCCCGGTCTACTGTATGCCTTCCCTCCTGTTCCTCTGCTGACAAAGGTTATTCAGAAAGAGCAATCCTTGGGAAACAAAATGATTCTGATTGCTCCACACTGGCCTCATCAAATTTGGTTCCCCTTTCTCCATCCCTATCTTATGGACGCACTACTGACTCGTATGTCAGGGCAGTTCCATCCGTCTCTTCAAGCCCTCTGGTTGACAGCCTAGCTACTCCACTTCCTTCACTGATCAGGTTTCATCGTTTTTCTCCAGAAGTGGTTCATATTCTATCTTCTTCCCAGAAGCCTTCGACCAGGAAGATTTATTCCAGTAAATGGAAAAGATTCTCCATATGGGCTCATGAAAGGCAAATTGATCTTTACACAGCCCCGATCTCTTCAGTTCTGGAATTTCTTTACATGCTTTTCAGTCAAGGTTCAGCAGCTGCTACCATAAAGGTCCAGTTGGCGTCTATTTCCACTTTTCACATTGCCAATGAACCCAGTTTAATGGCACATAGAATTTGTAAGGCATTTTTGAAGGGCACTGTGCTCCTTCGCCATCCAGTCTTTGAACTGGTTATGGCTTGGGTTCTAAATTTTGTGCTACAGTGCCTCACCACTTCCCCCTTTGAGCCTGCAGCTACTTGTGACATGAAATATTTGACTTTGAAAACTATCTTCTTGGTAGCCATCACTTCAGCCAGACGTGTCTCAGAGCAACATGCCTTGTCTTTAAGACCGCCTTACTTGATTTTTCACAGGGACAGGGTTTCCCTCAGACCAAACCCTTCCTTTATGCCAAAAGTGGCTTCAGTTATTAATCTCAACCAATCCGTTGAACTGCCCGTATTTTTTCCAGCGTTCTCTGATAGGGCAGAGTTCAAATTTCAACAGTTGGATGTTCACAGGCAGTTGTACTTTTATTTGCATAGAATGAAGGATCTTAGAAAATCAGACCAGCTGTTTGTCTCATTTTCAGAAAACAAAATTGGGTCTCCTGTTTCCAAAGTAACTTTGTTTAGATGGATCTCTGGTTGTATTTCCTTCATTTATGCCTCAAGTGGTAAGGATTTACCATTTAGAGTGAAAGCTCATTCTACCCGATCTGTGTGTACCTCTACAGCATTTCAGGCCAGGATGTGTATGAATGATATTTGTGCTGCAGCTACATGGGCATCTTCTCACACCTTTATTACTCACTACAAATTGGATTTGGTATCCAGAGGCAGATCTTCCTTTGGTTCCACAGTGCTCAGGGGTATTTTCCACTGAGCCTCCCAGGGTTCAGGTGCTGGGGACGCTCTCACACGGGTAAGAATGTAGGCAAGACTGGACTATTATGTACTCACCATAAAGTTCGATGTATGTAGTCCATCTCGCTCACATTCTTACTACCCCCCCCCCCCTCCATCCCCCATCCTGGAGGACCTAAAGGTTAGTTCTGGTTTCAGTACTCCTTTCATTACTGGAATGTTTTTTCCTTCTTTGTGTCATGTGGATAAAGGGGAGTGATTGTGTGATTGAGCTTGCAGCAAACAGGATCTGGGGAAAGGGAGCAGTGCAGTATGGGATACCTCTTAGCCCAGCCAATTGAAAGACTTCGAGCTAGAGTATGGCCGAGTCAGAGCCGAGGTTCAGCTCCGAACCCACAGGTAAGAATGTGAGGCGAGATGGACTACATACATCGAACGTTATGGTGAGTGCATAACTTCTTGTTCTCCTTGGATAAGACAGTGTGATGGCGGATACTCTAAGCAAGACCATGACTGACTTTCACAAATGGATGCTAAACAGGGACGTGTTCCTGGACCTGGTCCAACGATAAGGTGTTCCAGATGTGGATCTGTTTGCCTCCCCCAGGAACACAGCTTCCAACCTTATGCTCCAGGTTACCACACCCCGAAGCATGGAGGGTGGTTGCTCTTTCATTCCCTTGGAAGGGGATGTATGCTTATGCATTTCCCCTTCCCTGTCGTACAAAGAGTTTTGCTGAAAATTCAGAAAGAACAACCACAAACCTTGTTTGTGACTCCCTATTGGCCAAGGCAGCATTGGTTCCCCCTATTACACCATCTAGCCAAGGGCAATCACCACAGGTTATCCCACTGGATGGACTCTCTCACACAGGAGAAGTGAACGCTCTTACACCCTCAACTGTCCGCTCTAAAGCTTACACTGTGGGTGATGGAGCATTGATTCCCTTCGTGCAGCTGTACACAGAGGATGTGCTTCAGGTTCTGCAGGAAGACAGAAAAGCAAATACTGGGAAATTATACCTTTCTAAGTGGAAGAGATTTTCTGTCGGGTGTTAAAAACACAAGTTACAACCACTGGCAGTGGACCCTCCAGTGGTCTTTGCCTACCTGTGTGAATTGATGTAGTCTGGGTTGTCTTATTCTTCAGTCAAGACCAACTTATCTGCCATGTCAGCATGCCTGCACCTCACCCCACCTCTGGCTTCTAGGATAAGAAGTTAAACTATTTCTGAAAGGGGTTCTGTAGCTTAGGCCACCAGGGAAGCCCACTCCACCTCCTTAGGATCTAAAGTATGCTCTGGAAAAGTTGACACTGTCACCCTTTGAGACAGACAAAGACTGCTCTCTCCAATACTGTTCATGGAAAACTATACTCTTGGTGGCCATTACTTCAGCTAGAAGGGTTTCTGAACTACAAGCTCTTATGGCCTCTCATCCCTTTACTGTCTTCCACAAGGACAGGGTGTGTTTATGTACTAACCCAACCTTCATGCCCAAAGTGTTCAATGAGCGGTCATTGAATCAGGCCATCAATCTTCCGACCTTCTTCCCTTCACCCCAGAACCCAGCAGAAGTGGTCTTGCATTCCTTAGATGTACACAGACAACTCTGATACCATTTGGATAAGACCAAATCCATCCGTAAATTGGACAGGCTCTTTGTCTCCTACCACCCAAGAGCCCTGGGACACCCTGTTTCTAATCAATCCATATCCTCTTGAATTTCTAAAGTCATCTCCTTTTGCTATACAGCCCATGGCAGAAGGCTTCCTTCCCCAATAAAGGCACACTCCACAAGGGCAGTGTCCTACTCTGGGGCTTTTTTCAAGGGTTTGGATACAGCTGCCATTTTAGAAGCAGCTACATGGTCCTCTGTCTATACCTTCACCAAACACTACAAGTTGGACATCGTTTTTAGAGCCAGAGCTGGTTTTGCCAGAGCCACTCTTTAGTGCTTTGTGAAAATGCTTCTGTTTCTCCTCCCAAATTTTAATAACAGGAGCTTTTGCACTCTCCCTTGTGTTATGGTTACAGCAGCATATGAACAGAAGGACATAGTATTGTTGTGTAAAATCTTACCGTAACTTTAGATGTCTTTCTCTTCTTTTACGTTCTGCTGTATAGTTTCCCACCCTGCTTTTTCCCCCTGACACTTGCCTGACTCCTGAGTACCGAATCCAAAGTCACTGATTTTGGCGGCATATAGTTCTTGGGTAGGTGCGTGCTGACGTCCGTTTTGTACCAGACGTCTGTTTATGGCCAATGTCTACAGAGAGAGATGCAGGATGTCGCACACCCCCTTGCAGTTGCTTCTTTCTTTTGTAAAATCGTTGAACATTCGTGAGTCGACCAGAGGCAGACTCCCTTGTGTTATTAATACAGCAGCATGTAGAAGAGAAGGACATTTAAAAGTTATGGTAAGATTTTACACAACAGTACATTTCTTTTTTACACTTGAGAAAGCTGCTGTTTCAGTGGGCTGTGAGGTCAACTTCTGTAGATTAACAATCTTCTTGTGATGTGAGCAACCTATTGCTGGACAGTTGCTACTAGCGAAAAAGTATTTTTTCTTTATTATAGCCAAATCCTTCACAAATTCTAACGATAGGCAAAAGTCCATTTTGGCTTCCATACGGTTCAGGGGAATTATCCCTTTTAACCCTTCCACCAAAGAGAAGAGGGCTGCACATCAACCATTTGGAGATGTATGCATTCATCTTGGCCGTTAAGACTCTTGTGAGAGAGCTGCTGCTGCTGAGTCTCTTCCGTTTCGGTCCAACAAGTCTGGTATGGGGTACCCAAGTCCATAAGGGGATGTGTTCATATCCAGTCTGCTGAGAGACTAGCAGGTCTGGCAGTGGATCACAGACTGTCATTGCTCAACATTTCACATCAAAAGTTAAGCGAATATATTGGCATACTCCCTAAGCTGCTGCTCTAGTCCTATCATAGATCAGAAGAATTTGAGAGTTGAGTTTCTATTAGAGATGCCATTTTTTTTTTTTTTTTGAAGTTATGGCTGCCACAGGATCTTTGTTTAAAGCTCACATCAGTAGAGAAACACTTTTGGTATTTTATATTTTCTCCCAAAAGTGTTTTTATAATTGTTTGTAGATCAGTCTGTTTACTTTCTGCTTTACTTTGCAGGAGCAAAAACCAGGTGAGGATGATAGATGTTCGTGTTACACTGCTACAGTCATTACACTTGGGTTATCCTGCCGTCAGGCGGTTCCCCAGTCGGCCTGAGTTCCAAAGTCTGGGTCCGGCGTCGGTTGCTGTCGTCTCCTCCCTGACGTCAGTGCGACAGGGGTATATAAGATGCAGCCAACGCCATTTTCTTCCGTCTTTCTTGCCGCGCGGTGCCCGAAGCAAAAGCAGTTCGCAAGTGCCGGTCGGCCGTCTCCTGAGATTTTCATTCCGAATCCAGAACCAAAGTCTTCTACAAAGCTAAGTACCCGTTGAAACTTTTTCTTGCCTCAGACCGATGTCAGTAAAAGTTAATAACTGTATTTCTTGTGGGAAGCAAATACCTCATAAGGATTTCCATTCCTATTGATTTCCATGCCTAGGCCCTGACCACGACGTCACTGGTTGTTGGTTTTGTGCTAGGTTTAACAAGCGCACTATTAAAAGTCTGTTTGATTTTGCCCGACATTATTTTGGTAGAAAATTCAATTATACCATGCCGTCGGAACTTCCGACGACCGGAATACACAAAAAGCGCAGAGACAAGGATAGGCATCCGAGGCCGAAAACGGACGACAAAGCCTCTTCTAGGCCAGTTGCCAGTTCTCCTGTTTTCAGCGAGGCGCCTTCGCAGCCCCTGACGACCGCTTCTGTAGAACCACAAGCCGCCTCTGACTCCCACATGGAGATGGCTGGGCCTTCGGACACACAAGTTCTTCAGTCTACCGAGACTAACCTTTTAGAGGGATCCGGAGTAGCTGAGCAAACCCACAGCTACAGAGGGTGTCTTCAGACCTACTCAGTTAAGCATTAAATCCTCATCTAAGTCTAAGCCCCCTTTGAAATCAAAGAAACAAATACATCATTCTCCAGAACAGGTCTCCATGCCTAAGAAACAAATGCTCAAAATGGCCGAAGACCTAATCACTCTGATCAGGGGGTCCCATCCCCCTCCTGATAAAAGGCCTTGACAGGATGCAGACTATGATTCATCCGACCAGGTGTCCATCTCTTCTGATTCATCTTCAGACCTAGGATACTCTTTACCCCCTTATGAGGATTCTGATGCTGAGGAATCAATTCCATCAACCTCACCGCCTGAGGACTACTCCTTTGGTGAAACCCTACATACCATGAGGGAGCATTTCCACTGGGAAGGCCAGGATTACTCAGAATCCAAGAAAAGGCTCAGAGACTTCCTCTTATTACCTCAACACAGACCCCTTGCTATTCCACCAGTGTTAGATATTGTGGATGATGTGTATACTGAATCCAGCTTAAATCCTGATTCCTTACCTCCAGCCCCGGTTAAACCTGACAGATACTACAGAGTCCCTGACTCACATAAATTTCTGTATAAAAGCCCTGTAGCTGACGCTGAAACTATTTCTCAGAGACCCAAAGGAGTTAAGGCCTCATCAGCCAAGAATCCAGTTCCCTCTGACAGAGATTCCAGAGCATTAGACAGATGGGGAAGGAAAGTATATACGTCTGCAACTTTACCAATGAGAGCCTTAAATTGCCAGTTTCACATGCTAAAATATCAGCAATTTTTACTGTCTCAGTTAAAACAAAAAATGCTTCCAGAATCAGATCCTCCTAATTTTAAAGAAATGCAGGATTTATTGCATGCAGCTGAACAAGTGGGAAAGCATACTTTGCAATGTGGTTTTGATTCTCTAGAGGCCTCCTGCAGAGCAGCAGTTACAGGCTCTGTCAGAAGACATGCTTGGTTAAAAGAACATACGTTACCAGATCATGTTAAAGCAAAATTATTGGATGCACCTTTGAAGCAGGATGTGTTGTTTGGAGTTAAGGCAAAAGAGGTATTAAAGAAAATAGAGAGTAAGGCAAAATCTATGCAAACGGTGAGATTTTCATTCCGAATCCAGAACCAAAGTCTTCTACAAAGCTAAGTACCCCGTATTTCTTGTGGGCTCCTAGATTTAGCAGAAACTGGCCAACTAAGAATTGGTCCTTTCCAATTACAGACAGACCTCAAAGGGGAAGATACAGATGTCCAAGTGGTAGAGGTCAAACACAAGGTCCTTACAGGCCTCGACAATGGGTTGCATCAGGCCAGAAAGAAGGGGAAGACAGGCCCCAACCATATAAAAAGCAGCCCCAATGACTTCCCGCTACAGCTGCCAAACAAATCCTTCTTGGCAGCC
Organism: Protopterus annectens; assembly: GCF_019279795.1. Lineage (NCBI taxonomy): Eukaryota > Metazoa > Chordata > Ceratodontiformes > Protopteridae > Protopterus > Protopterus annectens. The sequence goes on from NC_056750.1 coordinate 236,249,735, forward strand.
CCCTTGGGAGGAAAACTGGCACTCTTTTACCACAATTGGCAAATGATCACCAAAGACAAATGGGTTCTCGACATTGTACTTCAAGGTTACAGGTTCCACGTTCACACTCTGCCAAGGTTAAAAGGAATGCCAAATCTGCCACCAAATCAATGGGCAGAGGCTCAAAAACAAATTACAGCACTCATGGATATGAGAGCTATTCAAAAGGTACCATCACAGGAGCAAGGACAAGGATTTTACTCAAGACTCTTTCTGGTACCCAGAAAGGACAAAGCCTGGAGGCCCATTCTGGATCTTTCATCTCTAAACACTTACCTGGATGTTCTGAAATTCAAAATGGTGACATTACAGCAGCTTTTTCCCATGCTAGGCAAGAAAACTTGGCTCGTGACTTTGGACCTCAGAGGCATACCTGCATGTCCCTATCAGACAAAACTGCAGAAGATACCTCAGATTCATAGCTGGTTCAATGCACTACCAATTCTCTGCACTGCTCTTTGGCTTATCTACTGCGCCCAGGGTCTTCACAAGGTGCCTGGCACCAGTAATTGCATTTTGCAGACAAAGGAATTCAAATTTATCCGTACCTGGACGACTGCCTGATTCAAGCAGAAAGCAAGGACATTTTTCTAAAGCATCTGGTGTTTGTAAAAAAGTTATCAAGTTGCGTGGGGTACATAGTAAATGAAAAGAAATCAAAACTACTGCTCTCACAAGAGATTATATTCCTGGGTGCCAGCTTGAACACAACGGCCCAGATGGCTTATCTCACACCAGACAAACAAGGACAACTGACTCAATACTTTCAATTGATGGCAACAAAGACCCAACTCCCTGCAAGAAAAATTCTGCAGGCCTTGGGTTACATGGCATCCTGCGTACTAATTCCATATGCCAGACTGCATATGAGGAAACTACAATGGTACCTAAAGAATGTGTGGTCTCAACACTGTCAGTCTGGAAACAGTTATACCACTAATCCCTTGCCTTCAACAGGAGTTTCAATGGTGGGCTCAAGCCTGTCACCTCAACAAGGGACAGCCTTTTACACAACCCACAGCCAGGCAAACACTGACAGCAGATGCATCGGATTATGCCTGGGGAGCACACATGGCAGGCAAATGTATTCAGGGCACGTGGCCCGCAGAACAAAGGCATCTTCACATCAATCAAAAAGAGATGCTAGCTGTACAAAATGTGCTTATAACTTTCAAGGACCTGCTGCATCCAGGACAACTACTACTAAAGACAGACAGCACCACAGTTATGTGGTACATAAGCAAGGGGGCACTCACTCCTACCCCCTATGCAGACAAGCTATGACCTTGTGGAACACAGCTATAAACCTTCAAGTTCATCTGCAAGCACAATTCCTGCCAGGAGAGAAAAACACACTGGCAGACGACTTAAGCAGAAACATCATGGATCCCCATGAATGGGAATTGAATCCACAAATATTCAGAATGATAACACAGAAATGGTGGAGCCCGGATATAGATTTGATGTCCTTCAAGGATGCATCTGCAGTCATAACATATGGGTTGTCCTGCCTCAGGCAGCCCTTCGGTCGGCCGGATTCCAAAGTCTGGGTCTGGCCTCGGCTGATGTCGCACTTTCCCCGACGTCAGAGCGGCTGGGGTACAAAAGCATCAGCCGACGCCATTTTCCTCAGTCTTTCTTGCTGCGCGGTGCCCGAAGCAGAAGCTGTTCGCAAGTACCGGTCGGTCAGATCCAGTGAATTCAGCTACCGAAGACTTCGAAAAAGCTAAGTACCCCGTTGGGGACTCTTTCTTGCCTCAGCCGATGTCAGATAAAGTAAATAATTGTTTAACTTGTGGGAAACAAATACCTCATAAGGATTTCCATTCCTACTGCCTTCCTTGCTTAGGCCCAGACCACGACGTATTGGCCTTTTTAGCCTGTGCTTCCTTCAACCGATGAACTCTTAGACATCGGTCGGAGTTTGCAGAGGAATTTTTTGGGGCTAGTTTTGCATATAAAATGCCGTCAGAGACTCCGACATCGCATTTGGTGAAAAAACGGAAGGACAAGGACCGACACTCGCGGCCCGCGGTTTCGGCTGAAACCGCGGTAAGGCCTACCGCGAGTGTGTCGGTTTCGGCCGAAACAGAGTCCTCGGAGTTTCCTCCTTCCGAATCCATTCAACCGACCACCGCGGCCCGGGAGGCCCCGGCTGAGTCGGCTACCGAGCTACCTACCGAAACCAGTGTCCAGGAAATGTCCGACACCATACCTTTGGACATTTCTACTCCTGCACGTGGGGCAGCTAGGCCCCCTGCTTCCATGTCCATTAAGGCCTTTTCTAGGGCTAAAGCTGCTAAACTTCCTAAAGCTTTGCCTCCCAAAACTACCTCCCAGAGGCCTTCCTCTAGTTCTCAGATCCTCAGCCTTGCAGAGGACCTTATTTCTTTAATCAGAGGTTCACAACCTCACCCGGACAGGGCCTCTCACCCTCCTCTAGACAAAAGGCCCAGGACTGACCCCTCGGACCCACACTCTTCAGATGAGTCCACGGATGGATCTGAGTTGTCAGACCACCAGGAGGAGGCTTATTCGCCCTATGTGGATTCTGATGCTGAAGAATCTATCCCTTCGGCCTCCCCTCCTGAAGAGTTTTCCTTTGATGAGACTCTACACTCCATGAGAGGGCATTTTCAATGGCAAGGACAGGAATTCTCTGATTCTAGAAAAAGATTAAGGACCTTTTTACATTTGCATCAACATAGGCCCTTAGCTATACCTCCTGTTTTGAATGTAATTGATGATGTGTACAATGATGTCAGTACAGCCCCTGATACTCTCCCTCCGGCCCCTGCCAAATCTGATAGATACTACAGGGTCCCGGATTCTCATTTCCATCTGTATAAAGCCCATTCTGCATTTCTCAGGGCCCTAAAGGGGTTGCGGCTGCCACTGCCAAAAATCCTCTACCTTCTGAAAGAGAGTCTAGAGCTTTAGAGAGATGGGGTAAGAAGGTATATACTTCTGCAACTCTTTCCGTCAGGGCATTAAATTGTCAATTTCATATGATACAGTACCAAGAGTATTTGTTAGATGAACTGAATAAGAAACTTTCTTCTCCTGAACCCCTTGACCGTAAATCCCTTCAGGATTTGGTACACAACTCACAGCAGGTTAGTAATCATTTCTTAAAGTGTGGTTATGATGCATTGGAGGCTTCATTTAGGTCAGCTATGACTGGGGCAGTTATTCGTAGGCATGCCTGGCTGAAGGAACAATCTTTTCCAGACCATGTTAAAGCTAAACTCCTGGATGCTCCAATGGAGAAACAAAATTTATTTGGCTCCTCTGCTCAGGAGGTCTTAAAAAAGTTTGAAGAAAAGGCAAAATCTGTGCAAACAGTTAAGGATTTCCTGCAAGTACAACCACCGAGATTCAGCAGAAACTGGCCTACTAAGAATTGGTCCTTTCTAGACTCGGACAGAGCCCAGAGAGGCAGGAACAGACGCCCCAGAGGCAGAGTTTAATCGAAGGGCTCCTACAGAGGTCGACAGTGGCAGCCTGCCAACCAGAGGGGTACTGCAACAGCAGCAACAACAACTACTACACCAGGACAGGCTCAATGAGTTTACTCTGATTCCGCCTACCAGGGCTCAACTGGAAGCACCCTTGGGCGGAAAGCTTGCTTTAGTCTCAAAAAACTGGCATTATATTACAAGGGACACATGGACACTGCAAATAATAGACAAAGGATACAGGTTCCACTTCCACACTTTGCCAAAAAGAAACGGAATGCCAAACCTACCAACAAATCAAAGGGCAGAGGCTTTAAAGCAGATCAACAACTTGCTTCAAATAAAAGCTATAGAAAAGGTACCACTTTCAGAACAAGGCCAAGGTTTTTACTCCAGACTATTCCTTGTACCAAGAAAAGAAAATCAATGGAGGCCTATTCTCGACCTATCCACACTGAATACTTACCTCATTGTGCCAAAATTCAAGATGCTGACCCTACAGCAACTTCTTCCCATGTTGGGCAAGGAGTCTTGGCTGGTGACTCTAGATCTCAAGGAGGCATACCTGCACGTCCCTATTCGACCAAGTTGCAGAAGACACCTCAGATTTCTTGCAGGATCAGAGCATTATCAATTCTCAGCATTGCCCTTTGGCTTATCTACTGCGCCCAGAGTATTCACAAAATGCCTGGCATCAGTAATTGCACACTGCAGACTTCAGGGGATTCAAATCTACCCATATCTGGACGACTGCCTTATACAAGCGGAAAATAAGGGAAATTTGATAAAGGACTTGGCCTATGCCATCCACCTGCTACAGGCTTTGGGATACACAGTCAACATCCAAAAGTCAAGACTTGTTCCATCCCAACGGATAACCTTTTTGAGTGCAGATCTGGACACAACCACCCAAATGGCCTTTCTCACAGAAGAAAAACAAAAACAACTTCCGGACTACTTCATGATTCTGACAAGACAAACTCAGTTTACTGCAAGGAAAATCCTGCAGGCCCTGGGTTACATGGCATCCTGCATAATTCTGATACCACAGGCCAGGCTGCATATGAGAAAATTACAGTGGTACCTAAGGAGAGTATGGTCTCAACACAGTCACAGTTTAGAAACTTTGATACCAATCGTTCCTTGCCTTCAAAAGGAATTCTTGTGGTGGGCTCAGGCCTGCCAGACCAACAGAGAGTTGCCTTTCAACAAACCAAAAACAAAACAAACCATCAACACGGACGCTTCAGACCGAGGATGGGGAGCACACATGGAGGGCAAATGTATCCAAGGCCTATGGTCTCAAGGGCAGCTATGCATGCACATAAACCAAAAGGAAATGCTGGCTGTGATGCATGCAATCAAGGCTTTCAAACCTTTCCTCCATCAAGGCCACCTGTTAATAAGGACAGACAACACCACAGTCATGTGGTACATAAACAAGCAGGGTGGCACCCACTCCTACCCTCTATGCCGGCTGGCTATGAATCTATGGGAACTATGCCTGAAACTCAATATTCAACTACAGTCCCAGTTCGTGCCAGGAAAAGAAAATACACTGGCAGACAGCTTAAACAGAACTACCATGGATGCACACGAATGGATGCTGCACCCAGACATCTTCCAACTCGTAGCAAAGGCATGGGGAATGCCGGAGATAGACCTGTTCGCCTCCCCCCTCAACCATTAACTGAAGACATTCTGCTCAAGGATATACCACCCACAAGCTTGGAGGGTGGACTCTCTCTCTTTCAGCTGGAAATCCCTAAAAGTATATGCCTTCCCACCTCTCCCATTAATGTACAAGGTTCTACTGAAGATCAGGGAGGAACAGCCAAGAGAGATTCTGATAGCTCCAGACTGGCCAAGGCAACACTGGTATCCCCTATTGAGGAGCATGTCACAGGCAAAACCATGGCCTCTCCCCCTATGATCTCTTCTTCTGACGCAGAACAATTTCAAGATCATGCATCCCAACTTGAAAACATTGCAGCTAACTGCCTGGAAAATTCCTTAAATCCCAATCAAAATGTTTTATCACAGAGAGTGAAGGACATTATCATGGAAGCTTGCCGGCCTTCCACAAGGAAGACATACTCAGCTAAATGGAAAAGATTTCTCATTTGGAACACATCAAAAGGCTTAGATGTGACAGTGGCAAGCATGACTCATATTCTGGAATACTTAACAGAATTGTTCCACAATGGCCTGTCCTATTCTTCCATTAAGATTCATTCCTCAGCAATTTCAGCAGAATACAATGTGGCTCCACCTATCTTCTCACACCCTCTCCTCAGGCAATTTCTGAGAGGGATCAAAAATATTAAACCTCCAAGAAAAACCCCCTTTACCTGCTTGGGATCTCAACTTTGTGTTGGAGAAACTAACACTACCTCCTTTTGAACCAGCAGCATCAGCGGATCTACAGTTTCTTGTCTTGGAAAACTGCATTCCTTCTGGCAATAACTTCAGCAAGAAGAGTATCTGAGTTACAAGCATTAATGGCAGTACAACCATTTCTTATCTTCCATCAGGACAGAGTTTCACTAAGAACCAATCCTACTTTTATGCCAAAGGTGGTATCTAGGGTATCCTTGAACCAAGCTATTCACTTGCCTATGTTCTTCCCAAATCCACAGAATAGAGCGGAAAAACTTCTGCACACCCTGGATATACACAGACAACTACGCTACTACTTGGACAGAACTAAAAGTAGCAGAAAAACTGACCAACTATTTGTAGCATTTGCTACTGGGGTGCAAGGAAAAGCAATTTCCAAACAGACAATTTCAAAATGGATAGGAAATTGCATTCGATTTTGTTACTCCTTTCATGGAAAGACAGTTCCTGCAAACATCAGGCTTAATTCCACAAGGGCCACTGCCACCACTCCAGCCTTCCTACGAGGGGTGGCTACCAAGGACATTTTAGAAGCTGCTACTGGGAGCTCCGTGCATACATTTGCCAAACATTACAATCTACCTTTATACTCCAGATCCAGAGCAGGTTTTGCTACTGCAGTCCTGCAGGGGATCTTAACTACACCATTCTTTTCTTAGTACCTCCTCCCCCAGATTGGCTATGGTATTCTACCCATATGTTATGACTGCAGATGCATCCTTGAAGGACATAGTACAGTTTTATACCTACCATAAATGTAGATGTCTGATAGGTATGTATCTGCAGTCAGGTTTACCCTCCCTCCTACCCCTGTGTGGTATTCCAAGGGTGCTTACCCCTCTTTTAGCTAGCTGGGGGAATCTATTATGGTGTATTTGTTTGTATATACATGTATATATATATATATATATATATATATATATATATATATATATATATATATATATATATAATATTGCAAATGTTTGGAACTTTATTGCTTTTATCCAAATTTAGCCTTCCTAGAGGGCACCTGGCATCTGGGGCAAGAAAAACTGAGGAAAATGGCGTCGGCTGATGCTTTTGTACCCCAGCCGCTCTGACGTCGGGGAAAGTGCGACATCAGCCGAGGCCAGACCCAGACTTTGGAATCCGGCCGACCGAAGGGCTGCCTGAGGCAGGACAACCCATATGTTATGACTGCAGATGCATACCTATCGGACATCTACATTTATGGTAGGTACAAAACTGTACTTTTGCATCCCCAATAAACTGCCAGCTACAAAAATTCTGCACAAGGAGTTACCATCCACAAGCATGGAAAGTGGATGCCCTCTCATTCAGCTGGGAGAACCTACAAGTATACGCTTTCCCACTACTACCTCTCCTGCCAAAGGTACTCATAAAAGCCAGGCAGAAAGAGACAAAGATGATCCTGATTGCACCAGACTGGCCACGCCAGCACTGGTACCCAATCTTAAGGAGCTTAGCACAAGAAGCACCCTGGATTTTACCTCAAATCCCACATCTGCTGACTCAGCACAGCAAACAAATACTACACAGCAAGCTATAGACCTTAAACCTAGCTGCATGGAAGAGTCCTTAGACAAGCAAGCAGTGCCTCTCTCCAAAGCTGTTATGGATGTCATTCTGGAAGCCAGAAGGCCTAGTACCAGGAAAGCCTATTCGGATAAATGGAAGAGATTCTGTGCCTGGAACCAAGCTCACAGCCTTTGACCCTCTTGTCCCAAACATTCCTCAGATACTACAATACTTAACTGAGATGCCGGACAAAGGACTCTCCTTCTCATCCATCAAGATCCACGCCTCTGCCATCTCTGCTCATTAGAACACGGATCCACCAATTTTCTCTAATCCTTTGTTAAAACAGTACCTCAGAGGGACTAAAAACATAAGACCGCCCCGTAGAGCACCTACTCCAACTTGGGACCTCAACTTTGTTTTGGAGAAGCTAACTTTACCTCCTTTTGAGCCAGCCAACATAGCAGAATTAAAATATATGTCTTGGAAAACTGCTCTGCTCCTGGCAATAACATCAGCACGAAGAGTTTCAGAATTACAGGCACTAATGGCAGTGGAGTTGCCTCATTTTCCACCAGGACAGGGTGTCTTTAAGAACTAACCCTACCATTATGCCAAAGGTGGTATCCAGTGTGGGCTCTAAACCAAACTATTCACCTGCCAACTTTTTATCCTAAACCACAGAATAAAGGGGAGAGACTACTGCACTCTTTGGACATTCACAGACAGTTACGCTTCTACTTGGACAAAACCAAAGCTTTCAGAAAATCTGAGCAATTATTGGTAGCATATGCTGCAGGAGCACATGGAAAAGCCATTTCAAAACAGGGTATTTCAAAATGGATAGGACATTGTATACATTTCTGCTACACATACCATGGAAAACCTGTACCTAGCAGCATTAGATCTCACTCCACCAGGGCAACAGCCTACCTCAGGGGAGTACCTACCAAGGATATTTTGGAAGCAGCAACTTGGGAGTTCTGTACATACCTTCACCAAGCATTACCATCTGCCTCTATACTCTAAATCCAGAGCTGGCTTTGCCGCTGCAGGGCCTTATAGCCACCCCTAATGCCTTATAGAACCAGCCACACTTCCTCAGCTTTGGGATTCTACCCAAGTGTGATGACTGCAGCAGTGTAACACGATGAACATAGTACAGTTTTGTACTTACCATAAATGTAGATGGTTCGAGTGTATACACTGCTGCAGTCCAGGTTACCCTCCCTCCTTCCTCTCTTGCCGGCTGGTACGTACCTATGTCTTCTACCCTTACTACCTGTGGAGAGTATTTGCTGGTAGCTGTAAGTTGTTTTTTGCTTTTCTTATGTATGTTTTATTAGCAATTGGAATTGCCTACCTATTTAGTGGCACCTGACATCTGGGGCAAGAAAAACTGAAGAAAATGGCGTTGGCTGCATCTTATATACCCCTGTTGCACTGACGTCAGGGAGGAGGCGACAGCAACTGATGCTGGACCAAGACTTTGGAACTCAGGCCAACTGGGGAACTGCCTGATGGTAGGATATCCCAAGTGTAATGACTGCAGCAGTGTATACACTCGAACATCTACATTTATGGTAGGTACAAAACTGTGCTTTGTTAATACCTTGAAATGTGCACCACTAGCTTGTTTTATGCAGTATGAATGAATGTGTTTAGGAAGAGAGAACAGCTGTTTGCTCCTTCTCTTGTGCAAAGGAAGACCGTACCTGCCACTTAAACCTGATGTGTGGGTGACAAACTGCATTATCTTTTGCAGACAGACTGCTCACTGTCACTCGTTTGGACAGGATAAAACAGACTAACTGCAGCTTTACACACACACATATCAGGAATGAGTCTTTGTGACTTAAACTTCTAATCAGATGGACTACCACACTCCTAAGTTAACACTCTGATGTCCTCCTATTCCAGTGTTGCAGTATTCTACTAGTGGGTTTACCCTACTTCCAATCAGCTTGTCTGGCCAGGTTTCCAAAGCATTTCCAGTCCCTCTCCTGACGTGGAGACTGGTACGTGGGCCATAAAGGGTGACGTCTGTACGCACCAGCCCTCAGAACTTTTCAGCCGCCAGCCATACGCCAGGTGTTCCTGCTGCTTGTGGACGTTGGATCTGTTTCGCATTAAGATAAGTACCCTGTTGGGGCCTTTTTCTTCAGTCCTTTTGTATTTTATAGTCTGTTCATGTCTTGTAAGAGTAAGTGCAACTGTTGTGTTGTTGTCTTTCGTCTTTTCCCGGTTAGGGGTCGCCACAGAGGAACTCTGGTCTGCTAATGATTGGCAGTAGATTTTCACGAACGCCGAGTGCCAGCTCGACGTTCAACCTTCAATGAAGGCACGCCCATTTACGCATGTCTTTTGAACGCTCACCCAACCATGGGGAGGACATGCAGACTCCACACAGAAGGCACTCCCCGCGCTCCAGCCGGGAATCGAACGGGAGAACCTCTTGCTGTGAGGTAACAATGCTACCGTTGCACCACCGCGGAACAACTGTGGTAGTCACATTCCACATATAGACACCCATGACCAGACCAGTGTCTGTTTTGTCTGGGTAGGGATCATGATTACAAAAACTGCACCATCTATAAATCATTCGTCCCAAAGACCCTTTGCCGTCGCTTACAGGCTCTCTACTTATACTTTGTGTAACAGCACCTGAGACAGGCAGCTCTCAGTATGGAACCCGCCTCCGCCCCATACGAACCACCAAGGAGGAGGGCCAAGTCCTTGTGGACTACTTCTAACACTGCGCCTCTCTCTGATGCTCCTCGGCCTCTAGCTGCCATCAGCTTGGCTGAGGACCCGGCTTCCGCCACTTTAGATACAGTGGGTACCTTTCAGGAGGCTGCACAATCTGAGCAGACAACACGTCTGGGGAGGATGTACCGGCACCTACTACAGACACCGAGGGGGGACCAGTACTCTCGATGGGCGCTTTGATTTCTATACTTCCTGTTCTCAGTCATCTTTAGTGATATACGCAGATGATTCAACAGTCATCACCACAGCCAACTCTCCCTCTAAGCTCTTCTCAGCTACTCTTGCATTTTTTAACTTAGTTGAAACATGGCTCTCCAACAACCAGCTCATCCTTAACCCTAAAAAAACAAAGCTGTTACTCTTCCTACCTAAACCGTTTGACATTATTAAATCCTCCTTCTCCATACAATCCCGTAATAAGACTCCGTTTCAAGTAGAATCCAGTACTAAGCTCTTAGACGTAACCATCGACGATCAGCTTAAATTTGACTTGCATGTTAATAACTGTATCAAAAAGACTCATTCAAAACTAGGGCTCCTTTACCGTAACAAGAAATTACTTACCTCTGAAGCCAAGATTACTCTCTGTCACCTACCTTCTACCCAGTCTAATGTAAAATTCTCACAAATCTTAACTCAGCACTCCTAACCAAACTCAAATCTACCTACAACAAGGTAGCTAGATTTGCTGCCCAACAAACCTACAAATCCTGTCACTGTCTTAGTCTAAAACACCTAAACTGGTTTAATTACCCCACCAGCTACTGCTTCTCTCAGCTCCAGATCATCCATTCTGTCCTGTACCAACCTTCCTACTGTCCAGCATTATCCTTTCTCATAGGTAGGTACTAGGCTATCTGCCCGAAGGCATTTGCAAGCCTAGCTGGAATGTGTTAGCTTTCGCCACCCCCTTAGACTAGTTCCCTGTGCCTCTGTCCAGCAGAGCCATTGAAGTGATCCCCGGGGTAAACTTTCTGTTTCCCATCCACTCATCAAGGTTTCTCTTGAAGAGGGCTAGCGAGGAGCTCTGTCTAATGTAGATTGGAATCTTGTTCCAGAGCATGGGAAGTCTCTGGGCAGGAATCTTTCCCTCCAGCACGTCCTATTTATTGTTGTGGTGAGGTTTAGATCCCTAGAGTGTGGGGCTCGAGGGGATATGGATGTCCTTCAAGGATGCATCTGCAGTCCTTACAAATGGGTTGTCCTGTCGTCAGGCAGCCCTTCGGTCGGCCGGATTCCAAAGTCTGGGTCTGGCCTCGGCTGGTGTTGCACTTCACCCGACGTCATAGCTGCAGTTCTTCGGGTATAAAGGCATCAGCCGACGCCATTTTCCTCAGTCTTTCTTGCCGCGTGGCGCCCAAAGCAGAAGCTGTTCGCAAGTGGCGGTCGGTCAGATCCAGAGATTACTACTACCGAATACTACTTCGAAGACTTTTAAAAAGCTAAGTACCCCGTTGGGGACTCTTTCTTGCCTCAGCCGATGTCAGAAAAAGTGAATAACTGTTTAACTTGTGGGAAACAAATACCTCATAAAGATTTCCACTCTTACTGCTTACCTTGTTTAGGCCCAGACCACGACGTAGCAGCTTTGTTTAGCCTGTGCTTCTTTCAACCGACGGACGCTTAGACGTCGGTCGGAGTTTGCTGAACAGTTTTTCGGCTCAGAATTTGCGTACATAATGCCGTCGGATCCTCCGACTTCACAAGTTGTTAAGAAACGCTAAGAAAAGGACCGACACTCGCGGTCCGCGGTTTCGGCCGAAACCGCGGTTAAGCAAACCGCGAGTGTCTCGGTTTCGGCCGAAACCGAGCAAACGGTTCTAACTTCAGCCGAATCCATGACTACTACCGAGGCCCCTTCTAACCTGGTTGAGTCGGCCTCTGAAATTCAACCTGCTACTGTGGTTTCACAAGAACTATCGGACACCATCCCTTTGGATGTTTCAACCCCTGCACGTGGTGCTGCTAGGCCGCCTGCAGCCATGTCCATAAAGGCCTTTGCCAGGGCTAAAGCAGCCAAAACTTCTAAGTCTGTGCCTGTTAAGCCCCCTCTCACAGGCCCAGTTCCAGTTCCCAAATGCTTACTCTGGCAGAGGATCTCATCTCTTTAATAAGGGGATCCCAATCTCATCCAGATAGGGCCTCTCAACCTCCTCCAGAAAAGAGACCTAGAGCAGAGCCCCCTGAGCCAGTGTCCTCAGATGATTCTTCTGATGATTCAGACAATACAGACCATCCAGAGGCTCCTTTTTCTACTTATGAAGACTCCGATGCTGAGGAATCGATTCCTTCTGCCTCTCCACCAGAGGAATTTTCCTTTGGGGAAACCTTACATGCCATGAGAGAGCAATTTCAATGGCAGGGGCAAGATTTCTCAGACTCAAGGAAAAGGCTTAGGACTTTTTTGCATTTACCTCAACATAGGCCTTTAGCTATACCTCCAGTTCTTCCTGTTGTAGATGATGCATTTAATGATGCTTGCACTGCTCCTGACTCTTTGCCTCCAGCCCCTGCTAAGCCCGATAGGTTTTACAGGGTCCCGGACACACATCACCATTTATACAAGGCTCCTTTTGCAGATCCCGAGACTATCTCCCAGGGGCCTAAGGCAGTAGCTTCGACCTCAGTTAAAAACCCTCTCCCCTCTGAAAGGGAATCCAGATCCTTAGAGAGATGGGGTAAAAAAGTATACACCTCTGCTACTCTCTCAGCTAGGGCATTGAACTGTCAGTTTCATATGATCCAATACCAGGAGTTTATGCTTGATCAGTTAACTAAGAAACTGTCCTCTGATGATTCTTTAGATAAGAAATATGTTCTAGAAATGGTGCATAACATTCAGCAGGTTAGTAACCATTCTTTAAAATGTGGCTATGATGCACTGGAGGCTTCCTTTAGATCAGCCATGACTGGCACAGTTATAAGAAGGCATGCATGGTTGAAAGAACAGGTCTTGGCGGATCATGTTAAAGCAAAACTATTAGATGCTCCTATGGATAAGGTCAGTTTATTTGGTTCTCCTGCTCAGCAGGTACTGAAGAAAATGGAAGAGAAGGCAAAATCTGTACAAACAGTGAAAGATTTCTTACAGGTTCAGCCTCCAAGGTTTAGCAGGAACTGGCCTTCCAAAATTGGTCCTTTCCAGACTCCTCTAAAACACAGAGAGGCAGGAATAGGCTCGAGAGGCAGAAATCAATCCAGAGGAGGTGCCTACAGGGGCGCCAGTGGCAAGGTAACAACCAGCGAGGCACAGACACAACTACTACCACTGCAACAGGACAATCACAGTGACTTGGCTCTGGCACCGCTACCAGGGAACAAATTGCAGCACCCTTAGGCGGAAAGTTAGCCTTATTTTCAAAAACTGGCACTACATCACAAGAGACAAGTGGATTTTGCAAACTATAGACCAAGGCTACAGGTTTCATTTCCATACTTTACCAGGAAAAAGAGGAATGCCAAACCTACCACCAAATCAAAAGACAGAAGCTCTAAAACAAATAGCTCAATTAGCAAAGATGAGAGCTGTGGAAAGGGTACCATCTATGGAACAAGGAAAGGGATTTTACTCCAGACTCTTCCTGGTACCAAGAAAAGAGAAAAATTGGAGGCCTATTCTCGACCTGTCCGCTTTAAACACATTCATCATTGTTCCAAAATTCAAAATGCTGACCCTACAGCAACTTCTTCCCATGCTGGGCAAGGAGTATTGGCTGGTGACTCTAGATCTCAAGGAGGCATACCTGCACGTCCCCATCGACCAAATTGCAGAAGATACCTCAGATTTCTTGCAGGATCAGAGCATTATCAATTCTCAGCATTGCCCTTTGGCTTATCTACTGCGCCCAGAGTGTTCACGAAATGCCTGGCATCAGTAATCGCTCACTGCAGGCTTCAGGGAATCCAAATATATCCATACCTGGACGACTGCTTGATACAAGCGGACAACAAAAACAAGCTAACAGAACACTTACAAAGAGTCATTTTCTTACTGCAAGCCCTGGGATATACAGTCAATATAAAAAAATCAAGACTGATACCATCCCAAAGAATAACCTTCTTAGGTGCAGAATTGGACACAGTAAAACAGATGGCATTCCTAACTGCAGAAAAACAAGAACAACTTCCTCTCTACTTCTTGGCATTAACAAAGCAGAACAAACTTAACAGCAAGGAAAGTACTGCAGGCCTTGGGCTTCATGGCATCCTGCATAATCCTGGTCCCTCATGCCAGACTGCATATGAGAAAGCTACAGTGGTACCTGAAGAATTTATGGTCTCAACACAGGCACAGCCTAGAAACCGAAATACCACTAATCCCATGCCTGAAACAAGAGTTCCTATGGTGGGCTCAGGCATGCCAGTCAAACCCTGGTTTGCCCTTCCACAGCATTCAACCAAGCCAAACCATCACAACGGACGCCTCAGACCTCGGTTGGGGGACCCACATGCTGGACAAGTGCATACAAGGCTTATGGACTCCAGATCAGCTGCACCTGCACATAAATCAAAAGGAAATGCTGGCAGTAAAACTAGCAATCCAGAATTTCAGACCATTCCTCCAAGAAGGGCAGTTGATGATAAGGACAGACAACACCACAGTCATGTGGTACATCAACAAACAGGGAGGCACTCATTCATACCCTCTATGCCGGATGGCACTGGACCTATGGAATATGGCTCTGAGCTACAACATTCAGTTACAAGCAATTTTTGTACCGGGAAAAGAAAACATCCTAGCAGACATATTAAGCAGAACTACCTCGGATGCTCACGAATGGATGCTACACCGGACATCTTCAAGGTCATCACAAGGAAATGGGGACTGCCACAAATAGACCTATTCGCATCCCCACTCAATCACCAGCTCAAGAAATTCTGCACAAGGACGTACCACCCACTTGCTTGGAAGGTGGACTCTCTATCCTTCAGTTGGAAAGGCCTGACAGCCTATGCATTCCCACCTCTTCCTTTGATGCACAAGGTGCTATTGAAAATCAAAGAGGAACATCCAAGGATCATTCCGATAGCTCCAGACTGGCCAAGACAACATTGGTACCCATTACTGAGGAGCATGTCTCGGGGCAGATGTGGACACTACCGCTGATTCCTTTGCTGTTAACTCAGAGCGGCTACAACACCCTGCATCCAAACCTGAAAACTCTGAAGCTGACTGCCTGGAACATTACATAAGAGCAACTAACCCAGATTTATCCCAAAGGGTTAAAGACATTATCCTTGAGGCCCGCAGACCTTCAACAAGAAGGAACTATGCAGGAAAATGGAAAAGGTTTCTCATTTGGAGTACTGAAAGGGGAAAAGATGTGTCAAAGGTAGACATTGCCAACATCCTGGAGTATTTGGCAGAGCTTTTCCATACAGGCCTGTCCTACTCCTCCATCAAGATACATGCATCAGCTATTTCTGCAGATTACAGCTTCGATCCACCTGTCTTCTCGCATCCTCTACTCAGGCAGTTTCTGAGAGGAATTAAAAATGTAAAACCTCCTAGGAAACCACCATTACCAGCATGGGACTTGAACTTTGTGCTAGAAAAATTGACACTCCCCTTCGAACCAGCAGCAACAGCAGATCTTCAACACCTATCCTGGAAAACTGCTTTTCTGCTGGCAATTACCTCAGCAAGAAGGGTTTCTGAGCTACATGCTTTAATGGCAGTACAACCCTTCCTAATCTTCCATCAAGATAGTGTCCATGAGAACAAATCCTACATTTATGCCTAAGGTGGTATCCAGAGTGTCTTTAAACCAGGCTATCCACCTACCTACCTTCTTCCCCAATCCACAGAACAGGGGGGAAAGACTGCTGCACACTTTGGATGTACATAGACAGTTGCGTTACTACCTGGACAGAACCAAGAGCAATAGAAAAACTGACCAGCTTCTGGTAGCATATGCAACAGGAAGGGAAGGAAAAGCAATTTCAAAACAGACAATCTCCAAGTGGATAGGAAATTGCATCAGATTCTGTTACTCCTACCATGGAAAGCAAACTCCACAGAACATAAGGCCTCATTCTACAAGGGCTACAGCCACTACCACAGCTTTCTTACGAGGAGTGGCTACCAAGGACATTATAGAGGCTGCTACTTGGACCTCAGTGCATACATTTGCCAAGCATTATAACTTACCTTTATACTCTAGATCCCGAGCAGGGTTTGCCACTGCTGTTTTGCAAGGGATCCTAACTACACCATAATTTCTTCTTCCTCCTCCCCTAGTTTGGCTATGGTATTCTACCCATTTGTAAGGACTGCAGATGCATCCTTGAAGGACATAGTACAGTTTTGTACCTACCATAAATGTAGATGTCCGAACAGGAATGCATCTGCAGTCAGGATTACCCACCCTCCTTCCCCTCTGTGGTATTGCTAGGGTATTGGCCATCTAATAGCTAGCTGGGGGGGGGGGGGATCTCTTATGGTGTATTTGTTTGTATATATGTACATACATGCTTATTGTTTGTGTTTGCCTTCTACTATTTGGAAACATTGGCATTTATCCAAAATTTAGCTATCCAAGAGGGCAACTGGCATTTGGGGCAAGAAACACTGAGGAAAATGGCGTCGGCTGATGCCTTTATACCCGAAGAACTGCAGCTATGACGTCGGGTGAAGTGCGACACCAGCCGAGGCCAGACCCAGACTTTGGAATCCGGCCGACCGAAGGGCTGCCTGACGACAGGACAACCCATTTGTAAGGACTGCAGATGCATTCCTGTTTGGACATCTACATTTATGGTAGGTACAAAACTGTACTTTTTCTTTAGGTGGAGCATGTCCATCAATTCTGGGTTGGACATGGCCTTTTATGTCAGGTAGAGATCACCTGTGAGTAGGTGGTATGCAACCAAGTACAGCTGGAGTTTCTTCAGTCGAGCTACATAGGGCATCTGTTGAGGCCAGTGATCCTCTTGGTGAGGTACTTCTGTGGTCTTTCCAGCTGTTGCAGGTGTCTTGTAAGGTTCATCCGAAATGGGGCATTGTACAGTATGATGGGTTTCAGTGATGCGTAGAGGGGCACAATGACCTCTTTTGATCTGGATGCAAACCCTTTTGTGATTAGGTGGGCCACATAGAAGTATTTTTTAACTACTTTGGTAATGTGATTATCAAAGGAGAGGTTACTATCTACTTGAGTCTCCAGATCCCTTATTACGTCTTCTGTATTTAGGGGGCTACTACGTATGTGGTAGCTTGTGGGTACTTTGTTTTTTCCGAAGGGGATGACTGTGCACTTTTTGGCATTTAGCTTGAGGCCATGGTTTTGACACCAAGGTGTCTGTCTCAGTGAGACCCTTTTGGAGGATGTCTGTATCCGCTGGAGAGTTAGTTATAACCCTAGTTTGCAGTCGTTTGCGAACTTGGTCAGCCATAGTCCTTCTGTGCTTGCCTGTACCTCTAAGAAGTATATGCTGAACAGGAGGGGTCCTAGGATTGAGCCCTGGGGAACGCCACTTTTAAATGGTTTAGAGTCAGGCCTAGCTCCTGCAGCTCTTACCATGTGGGTTCTGTCAGTGAGCCAGTTGGCAACCCATCTCGTGACATAGGGGTTTATGTTCTGGCTGGTGAGCTTGTCTATAATACCTGAATGGGGAATGGTGTCGAAGGCCTTTGCGAGGTCTAGGTAGGCTGTGTGGACCACATTTCCCTCTTCTATAGCCTTGGTAACTGTCTCAAAAAAGTCCACCAGGTTTAGGAGGCATGATCTGCTCTTAACAAACCTAAACTGGGTGGGGTCCAGTGTTTGGAGATTCCCAATGTTTTGGTTTATGAGATCCATGATGATGCGCTCCATAGCCTTGCAGACCAAGCTAGTCAGGCTTGTAGGGCGATAGTTCCTGGGGTCTGTTGTGGCTCCACCTTTGTGGAGCGGAATAACCGTTGCTGTGCGGCAGTCTATGAGCACGTAGCCTGTGGAGAGGCTGCATTTCAAAAGTGTGTTTAGGTGAGGCGTTAGTTCATCTTTGAGCTTGTGTAGGACGCAGCCTGGGACACCGTCCGGTCCCATTGATGCTGTGTTTTTGGCTTTGGCGAGGACTGTTTTAACCTGAGTGTCTGACTTCGGGGGCTCTACATTCTTCTGGTATGCTTATGGGCCCTTTTGGGGATGAGAGGGGGGTGACGTTTGCACTGAACCTGCCTGCCAGGATGTTGGCGATATCGGTCAGTTCAGTGTATTTTGTGCCATTCTGCACCAACTCCGAGCAGATCTGAGAATTGCCACATAGATTCTTGACATATGTAAAGAATGCCTTGTGGTTATCTTTGGAGTCCTTGGCAATTTTTCTTTCGACGCTAGCCTTGGATGATTTTTTGAGGGATCGTAGTTTCTTGCTGATACTGATCAGGGATGTCTTCCCTTCTTGGGATTTTATTCTTTTCTGTACTAGTTTCCTCCTATTGTATAGCTTGTTTGTGGCAGGGGTCCACCCGACTGGTTTCCTTTTCTTGGAGGAGTGTGTCTTGGTTTTGTTTGGGATAGTGCAATCCATGCATTCTTGTAGGTGCACGAAGAGTGCATTAGTAAAGGATTTTGCAACTTGGACAGCGTTATCCTTTGGCATGGGGGCTTTGAAACTTTCCACCTCGGTCTTAAGTAACGTGAAGTTTGCTTTTGAAAAGTTTTTCACGGTGGTTTCTTTGACTGGGGGTGGGGGTGAAATGTGGGTATCCAGAGTGATTAGTTTATGGTCAGATCTAACCAACGAGGGGTTGACCTCCGGTGTAGAACACCAGTCGCCCATGTTGGTGATGACCAGGTCCGATATGTTGTCACCTCTGGTGGGGGTGTTGACCACTTGATCCAGGGCATTTGAGTTTATAAATTCTAGGAAATGTTGGGCAAGGGAGTTAATACTTGAGTAGTTCTCCCAGTTAATGTTTGGGTAATTGAAATCCCCCAATATCAGGGTGTTTGGACCCAGTGTTTCCAGAAATGCGGAATGGGGGTCTTGGGGCATGGTGGGTGATCTGTAACAAGCTGCAATTTGAATTGCAGTTTTGCCCGTTTGTTGCACGTGGATGATCTCTGAAGCATTGTGCTGTGCCACTAACCTGGATGTGTGGGTATCCTTGATGAATATGGATGCGCCCCCGCCTTTTGTATTTTGGTCCAGGTTTTGTGGCCGAAATGTATGGTACGAGTTGTAGTCTGGTAGTGCTGGGGTGCTCTTTGGAGCCTTAAACTAGGTTTCTTTTACTGCACCTATATCTATTTTCTCCGTACTGAGGAGTGGAGTGCGTGCATTTTGACGTTTAGACTTTTGGTATTGAGTAGCATTACCCTCAGTTTTTTGTTACTTGTGCTATTTATGGCGATGGGTTTGTCTTTTGAGCCTTGCCTAAAAAAGGCACTATGGGGGTGGCAAGAGCCTTCACCAGTATTCGAAAGCCTAAGGGTGACAAGTGCAAGCCGTCTCTAGTGAAGCAGCATGGCTTGTCGAGCATGTCATCCCAGGCTGATAGACACTGAATCCCCTTTGAATGACACCAGAAGCTGAGCCAGTTGTTGAAATTGATAATTTTTTCTTTATACCGTGGTATCATTCTTGGTGAGGGCATACAGGCCTGAACTATGTGATCAGAGAGCTCTTCCATGTCTGTTTTCATGTAGTCCAGGGGGGGAGGTACAGCTCAGGTCTTTCACATCAACATGGACAATGACAGAGTCGTATTTGTACTTGTTCTGGAGTGACCTGAGTGTTTGTGTTATGTGGATGATCCTGGCACCCCACAGGCAGCTAACAGTAACCTTCTCCATGTTCAGCCTAGTGAGTGGGACGTCAGTGTGCCTGACTGTAGAGTCACC
This sequence comes from Protopterus annectens, assembly GCF_019279795.1. Taxonomy (NCBI): domain Eukaryota; kingdom Metazoa; phylum Chordata; order Ceratodontiformes; family Protopteridae; genus Protopterus; species Protopterus annectens. The sequence goes on from NC_056750.1 coordinate 236,269,752, forward strand.
TATTACTAGTGTGTTGGGTATGTTATTTTGCCTTAAGGGCTGTAATTGCATGGCACACTGGTTTTGTGAAGTATGTGTTTCATGGTTTGGGTTGGGGGTGGAGGTTGCTTTAATCTCTGCTTTGGAGGGCTCTGTTGCTTTTGCAGATTTTTATTTAGAGCCTCCAAGTATGTTTTCATGTGTGTGTTTTTTGTCGGTGCTGGTTTCTTAGGTCTGTGTGAGACGTGGTGTGATGCAAATAATTCCCTTCTCCTCTTGACTGTCTGGATTAGTCTTGGATTGAGAGAACAAAGCCTCTAGTTTGGCTGTATAACTGCATCTCTCGCATGTATTTGTCTTTGGTGGTAGGAGGAGAGGGTTGTCTCTGTACATGAGGCAGTTGTAACATTGCCTCAAAATGCCCAGATTCACCGGTTGGACCGGAGAGTACACCTGAAACTGCCCTTTTGACATGCCTGGATAGGTAGAGTGAACTGTTTTACTGATTGGCTGGTAAGGTCGAATAGAGAGCCTTGTCCTTCTCTACAGTATAGGGGGGTCTAGTGCTAAGGTTTATTAGTGCTTGCTATGAGTTTTGAACAAGTGCCGGGCTGAGAAGTGAATGGTTTGAGTGCTTAAGTTGAAAGTTTTTGTAGTTCCAAGGGAAAAATTGAAGAGTAGACTTTGTGGATCCGGGAATAGTTATATAGTAACTAGTGCTGCCCGTGTGGGTTTTATAGCAGGGAAATGAAAGAGATTAGAAATTATCCCAAAATGGCCAATAAACTACTAATTTCTGGGCTGAAACCAATCCTCCAGGGAAAGATAGGCTGCTCAAAGCTCCCCTCTGTCACAGGTGAACAGAGAAACTTCCTGCTATCCAAGTAAGGTATGGGCAAGCACAGACACTTGTTACACAGCCCTGAATTCAGCACTAACCTGAAAACTGGACTTTGCTAACTTAGAAAGGTGGGAAAACAAGTATATTTTAATCTCCAATTATTCTCCCTCCAGACCTCTCCGAAGCACTAACCAAGACCTACCGCAAATCTACAAACCCAAGTCTAAATTTGGACGCAACATGTACAGCTATCACCCCACTATTACTTGGAATAGGCTCACACTATAAATCAGGACCCTTGCACATCCTAAACAATTTAAGACAGCCATCAAAGAGCACTTTAAAAGTCACTGGTCCTGCCACTGCACTCTCCCTCCTTAAACATTCCCTACTTCTCATACCTTAATCTACTTTTTGCCCTTAACTCACTCTTCTCACTAGCTCTCTCTAATCTTCCTTGACTACTCTTGTCCATCCTTCTGTCACTGTCTCCCTGCCTGGTCCCTAGTAACAACAGACAAATGATTTTTGTCCATCCTGAAGGATGGATACTTTGACTTGGATCACTCCTCCTCCAATACTGTCTGTCCCACTCCCTCCCGCATCCCAATGGTTCCTCCTACACCAGGTCTTAAACAACCTGCTACTGTAAGGCACTATAAAATCAGTCCCTCCTTTTCTCTAGGAAAAGGTTTCTACTCAAGAATCTTTCTGGTGCCCAGAAAGGAAGGACTATGGATGCCCATCCTAGATCTCTCCCACCTCAACCTCCTCCTAAAGGTTCCCTCCTTCAGGATGCTCACATTACCCACTCTTTCCCCTCATTCTCCCTCAGGCCTTCATAGTAACCCTGGACATAGAGGAGGCCTATCTTCACATCCCCATAAAGCCTTCCTCCAGGAAGTGTCTCAGATTCATAGCAGGCTCTTCTCACTTTCAGATGTTCTTTGTGTTTCACTGTTGCAGACATCACACTTGGGTTATCTGCCTGCAGGTAGCCCTCAGTTGGCTCGAATACAAGAGTCTTGGGATTTCTGCGTCTGATGCTGTCACCTCTTCATGATGTCAGGTCATCAGGGTTATAAAACATGCAGCCGATGCCATTACATCAGTTTTTCTTGCCGCGCGGGAGCCCAAAGCAGAAGCATTTCGCAAGTGCCGGTCGGCCGCTACCTGAAATTTTCATTTTTTAAGTTTCAAAGCTGAAGTCTACTAAAGCTAAGTACCCCTTTGGGAATTCTTTTTTCTTGCTCTAACTGATGTCAGAAAAAGTTAACAATGGTCTTGCATGTGGAAAGCAAATACCTCAGAGATTTTCATTCTTACTGCGTCACCTCTTTAGGCCCAGACCACGACGTCCCTCGCTGCTGGTTTTATACCTTGTTTAACTCCCAAACTATTCGTCGTTGGGCTATCTTTGTTGCTAAATTCTTTTACTCTCGTTCTCTGTATTCCGAAATGGCTTCGGTAAGCCATCTGTCTACCGATCTTCCAAAAAAAAAAAAAACGTAAGGATAAAGACAGACCACATAGGTCCAAAACTGCCGACAGTGCTTCCGTTAAGCTAGTCACCAGTCTGCCGATGCTCAGTGAGGTGCTTTTGCAGCCCCTGATACCCGCTTCTACAGATTCGCAGGCCTCTCCTGAGACCTATTCGGAGTCCGGTATGCTGCGAGATGCTTCGATTATGGAACCTGCGGATGTCTCTACCTTGGATAGGTCTTGAGCAACTGTGCAGGCACCGGCTTCTGCGGGTGCATTTCAGCCTTCCGATGTTCGTATTAAACCGACTACTTTGTTTCACACTGAAACGACCGAGTTTCTCAGGCTCAGAGTTCGCGTTATGCCTAGAAAACAGACAACCAAAGCGCATGCTCAAGCTCCTATGCCACAGAAACAAATGCTGAAACAAATGGTTGAAGACCTTATAACTCTAATTAATGGAAGCCAGCCTTCCCCCTCTAAAAGACAAAGAATTAATTTCCCTACTGATTCAACAGACCATGAGTCTGATGACTCTGATCCTTTTAATTACCAGGACATACCCTTATCTATATATGAGGATTCAGATGCAGAGGATTCCATTTCCTCTGCCTCCCCTCCAGAGGACTTTTCTTTTGGTGAAACCTTGCATACCTTAAGAGAGCATTTCTGCTGGGAATACCAGGACTACCCACAGTCCAAAAAGAGACTCAGAGAATTCTTAGACTTGCCTCAGTACAGGCCTCTAGCTATTCACCCTGTCTTGGATATTGTAGATGATGTTTTCA